>NW_025111153.1:600000-1200000 GCF_015476425.1 Leptopilina heterotoma
TCCGGAAAAACTTTGGGAGAAATTTAAAGGTCAAATGTCAGAAGACTATTCAAAAATTGACAATATTGAAGCTGAAAAAATAGCTTATAGAAATATAAAATCAATGTTATTGAATGAAGGATATTGTTTAACCGATTTTCAGGGTTTATTAGATATAGATGAAAATTTTCCTGCGCAGGTTGATGATATAAATATTTTTGAACATATAAAAATAGGAGAGCAGAATTATACTAAATTAAATGTTAAACAAAAAAATATAGTTGATTATATACTTGAAGTAATAAAAGATTCTTCTTCTAATAGTTCTAAATGCATTATATATTAATGGTTGTGGAGGATCTGGAAAAACTTTTTTATATACTACCTTATGGCATTTATTAAAAAGTAAAGGAATAAATGTTTGCAACATGGCATTTACAGGCATAGCTGCCACACTGCTTCCTAATGGGAAAACTGTACATAAAGTCTTAGGCTTACCTGTTCCATTGTACAATGATTCATCTTCAAATATTAAAGTTCAGTCAAAAGAAGGACAATTTTTAAAAAATATTGATGTTTTTATTTGGGATGAAGCACCAATGGCTCCAAAATATGCCTTAGAAATTATGGATAAGTTATTAAGAGATATAATGAAATCAAATTAAGTTTTTGGTGGAAAAATTGTAATTCTAGGAGGAGATTTTCGACAAATTTTACCGATAAAAGAACGAGGTACTAGATCAGAAATAATAAATTTATCAATAAAAAATAGTCATTTATGGCAACATTTCACAAAATACACATTAACAGAAAATATGAGAGCTTTACCAGAGGAAACAGAATTTGTAGAATTTCTACTTAAAGTTGGTAATGGCGAATTAAATGATATAGATGATAACATCGAATTACCAGAACATATTATTCAACAAGGAAATATAGATATTGCTGAAGAAATGTATAGTCATTTGATACAACAGAAAAAATTTAAAGATTTGTCAATGTGTGCAATTTTAGCACCAAGAAATGTTGACGTTGATGATATTAATAAGAGGGTGGTAAATCTCTTAGACAGTAAAGGTGAAAAAATATATAAAAGTATTGATTCTACTGAAAGTTGTGATAATGGAAAATTTTCTGAAGTTTTATTACCAGAATATTTAAACACTCTCTCTCCACCTTCTTTACCACCACATGAATAACATTTAAGAATTAATTCTGTTGTAATGCTTATTAGAAATCTTAGTATTAATGAAGGATTATGTAACGGAACAAGGTTAATTGTTTTAGATTTATCACATAATGTTATTAAATGTAAAATATTAACCGGAGATAAGAGTGGAAATATTGTTTTTTTACATCGAGTAACTTTATATTGTGAAAATTTATATCCATTTACTTTTAAAAGACGACAGTTTCCTATAAAATTGGCTTTCGCAATGACCATTAATAAATCTCAAGGTCAAACATTTAATAAAATATTCATTGATTTAAGACGAGATGTTTTTAATCATGGTCAGATGTATGTTGCATTATCAAGAGTAAAATCATTTGATTCCGTAAAAATATTTTTAGGAGAAAATAGAAGTAATATATATATAAAAAATTATGTTTATAGGGAAATTTTGGACTTTTCTTAATTCAGTTTATTTTGTTATGTTGAATTCCTTTGGGATTTCAAATGTAAAACATTACATTGAAGGGAAAGATCAGTGTAAATTTTAAAAAATACAAATATTTCTCTCTGCTAACAACACCAAAAGATATAACTTGATTATACTGAAAGAGACTAGACTCTTAATAATAATAATTATATAATAAATAATAATAATTTTGATTAATAATTGAGGAGACATAAGCAATAAAGAACGAAGTGCAAGGATTGATGCTCCTTTACAATGAGGTAACGTAAATCCTATGTAAGTATTAATTTTTTTTTTGAATTTTCTCTTCAATAGGTCCTTTTATCAGAGTATATTAAGTTCTAAAGTTTGAATGAAAAGATAAGGTTTGTAAAAATATGTATAAATTCAATTTTTACTCGTATTTATATCAAAAACGAAATGTTTTTAAATTTATTGTAGGAAATTTTTAATCTTTTAAGTTTTTTCAAAAGTATATTGATTTTAAATTATCAATTTCGCTTAAAATGACATAATCGTGATCTTCACAATTTACGTAATTAATTTTTAAAAAATTTAATATTTTAGGATTTTATCATTTTTTTTGTATAACAGTTTATAAGAGACATTCTTAAAAATATTTTATTTTATTTTAATATTTTATTTTTTCTAATAAATTTTTTGAAATAATTCTAAATTTAAATTTTTATCTTATACAGAGCAGCTCTATATGTTTTTAGGGTTATTAATTGTGAATTCGATTTTAGTTTTCCAAAATTAAATATGAGAGACACATAAAATAAAAATGTTAAATATTTATGAAATTAACGCCATATTTATTATCACTCACAGAAATAATCTATTAACTTTAAAACTAATTTTCTTTTAAATCATGTCTTTTAACCATTAGTAGTAATAATTTTATTGTAAAAGGAATCTTTTTAATACAAAAAGGTTAGAAGTTTATTGGTAAGAAGAAAATCGTTTGAATACTAGCTGATTTCTTTTTATTTTTACATGAAATCTTTTTATGTCAAAAGGATAATTTCAAGTGATTTGACGTATGTAAACATGTCAAAATAATAAAGAAAAATTAACTACTCTTTAAATAATGCAAATGTAATCCACACAATTTTTACAATAATTCTTTATTTATAAAATAAAACATTGGATAAATTCAGTAATTAATAATATGTAATAATAATAAAATTAAATTATTTTAATAAAAAAAACAATGTACAAAGTTTAAATAAAATATTAACAATTTTAGATAATTAAATTATTTACTGATATATTCTAAAACTATAATTTAATTAATTAAAAAATGTAGAATCTAAGTTACAATTTTTTAAAATTAAAAAAAAATTGTTATAAATTTATAAAATGCATAATAAAGAAATCTTACTAAAGTTTAAATAAGAAGAAAAATAAATATAATTTATGTTCTTTTAAATTAATTGTAATAAAAAATTTTAAAAATATTTTCACAAATTAATATATTGGAGATAATAGAATATAAATAAATTAGTTTTTATTTCTAAAAATTCATCAAAAAATAAAATAACATTTTTAATGATTAAGATTTTTCTATTAATAATTTATTATCGCATTTTTCTTTAATTCATAGAAATAGATATTTAATTTTTGATTGTAAAATAAATATAACATTTTAAATTTTGATTTTTTACAATGTTAGCTTCAGAAATATTTTTTAAATATTCTAATTTATAATTTTCCATTAATTTTTGTTAATAAGGGGAAACGTTCACAAAAGATGTAACGTTATTTGGGTCGTCTTGTCTTATACTCCTTTGAATTTTTGTTTTCAAGGACAATAAATATTTATTTATTATTGATTAATAGAAATAAGAATTTTTTGTTTTTAAATATTTTATGTTTTTTAAATTATAATAATTAAATTTATTTTAATTTTTTATTATTATTATTATTCAGATAATGTTTTTGTGGCCTTTGGTTTATCTGCGAAGAATTTTATTAAATTTTTTTTAAATAATTAAAATTTTGCCAAGATTTTTATTTAAATTTTTTACAATAATTGAATACTGGAAAAAGTTTCACGACCTATTTATAAACATAATTTAATTCTTGACGAGAATTTTTAAAAACTTGAAAATAATTTCTTTCAAGCATTTTATTACTATTCAAACAATTGAATTCTTGTTACAAATTTCGTTATTTATCAAAATACCTAATTGAATTTCTGCGACGAATTAAAAGTTATTTTTTAAAATAAATAATAAATATAATATATAATAAATAAGTAAATAAATAATAGATTATTGTAACGAATTTTATTATTTAATTAAATATAAATTGAATGTTTCTTAAAATTAACTTCTTTCGGCAAGTATCAATAAAATTATGAAGAATAGTTATTACAATTTTCGAAGAATTTATTTAAAATTGTATTAAAAAAATTTGAAATTTTGCGATGACAATAATTGTATTCATAAATAAAATTTTATTTTATTATTTATGAAAATAATTAAATGTTTTTGTAAAATTATTTGATAGATTTTATAAAAATAGTAATTATTGAAAAATTTTTAATTGTTAAAACATTTTGAATATAATTGATAACTGAATTCTTGACGAGATATTCGTAAATTTTTTTAAGAATAATTGAATTTCTTTAAAAAATTTTATTACTTTTGAAAAAAAAGAATTCTTGTGACGAATATTGATATTCTTGAAATTAGTTGAATTACTCTGAATGAGTTTATTATATTTTATAAAAATAATCAAATACCTGAAAAAATGTTTAAAATTTAAAATTATGTTGTGGTATTGGCATAAAATTTAATTTGTAGCATAGAAGTTTATAGTTAAAAAAAATTGAATGGGCGCGCGTAGCGCGCAGAGTTTGTTCTAGTGTTAAATGACAATCATATTACTGAATTTGGAAAGTTGTTGAGAAGAGAATCAAATTTAGCATTTAACATGCAAAGTACTTTATATTTAATTACGCCTGAATTCATTATTCCGATTGATAAAAATCAGAAGCACATTCAAATACTTTTTAGTGGTGCTTGCAAATCTGGTCATTGGATTTGTACTTATTATGATGGATTAAGGCTATATATTTATAACAGTCTTAATAAGGGATACTTAAATGAAGATCAAAAAATATATTAACTTAGATTATATCCTTTCGAAACACCGGTAGTTTTTTCAACTGTTAATCTACAGCCGAATGGAATTGACTGTGGCATATATGCAATTGCGTTTGCAACATCTTTGTATTACAATGAATTGCCAAATACTGTTAACTATATTCATAGTGAAATGAGACGACATCTAATTTTTATGTTTGAAAATAATCGTTTAATTTCATTTCCTTCCGTGGAATTGACAAATGTTATTAGACCTTTTTTGTTGAGTATGATTGGAAACGTCTTTTAACGGATGGAGCTACAAAACTCATAGAAATACCAAACTCGTCTTCTATTTGTGAAACTAGTATCAGTATTAGTAATAATAATGTGAATAGAAGTATATCTACAGAATATTCAGAGGAGAAGCTTAAACAAAATGAAAACTATGAGAAAAAGAGAAATCGAGCAATAAAAGATAAGGAGAGGAAAAGGGAGGAAAGGCTCAAAGAAACAGATGAACAGAAAATAATCAGACTAGAAAATGATAGACTGAGAAAACGTAATTACCAAAAAACTATAAATATAGATAAAGAGAAAGTAATAAAGCAAAACAATTTAAAAGGTAAAAAAATTAAAGTAGCTCTAGAAATAGAAATTGAAACAAAAGATCCACAAAATTTAAGTGATGAAGATTATAAAATTTTAAATACTGAAGGAAAAAAGTTAAATGACAATCATATTACTAAATTTGAAAAATTGATGAGAAAAGAATCAGACAAGGACAAAGACAGGGAGAGGAAAAGGAAGGCAAGGTTTGAAGAAACAGATGAACAGAAAAAAATAAGACTAGAGAATGATAGATTAAGAAAACATAATTACAGAAAAGCGAAAAATGTAGATGAAAAACAAATAATGAAACAAAACAATTTAAATCATAAAAGAAAAGCGGCTAATATAATATAGGGAAGAGAAATTAAAAAAAAATTTCTATGCACGCTCGCTGGTTATGAGTCGGTGCAAGTTCTAAAACAGAAGTCAATTGTCAGTGAGCGCTCCTAGGACATTTACACCTACCTGACTGGTATTAGAACTCCCGAGTAACAAAATTAAGGTCAATTGCATAAATTAAAAAGAAAATTCCGCCATTTTAAATTTATGAAAACTTACATGAAATTCGTAATCAGCGACCTTAGAAACCACCAAGTGACAAAATTAAGGTCAATTACATAAAGTAAAAATTGTTGTTCCATATTAGATGGGGGGTGGTCAAAGATTGGTTAAAAATTGTCCTCGTGGTTTATGGACGGACCCTAAGTTTATACCGCGGCTTATATCATGACTATCAATAAATCTCGGTGTCAATCTTTTGACAAAAAAGGAAGAATACTTCAATAAAATAATTCTTCTAATGTGTAATGAATTTATAAAAAGTTTTTCTATCGCTTGACTAAACTAATCGAAACAGAAACCATTATTTTGTGATTTGACTTGCTTGGTTGCAAATGTTTGGTATCACTAGTTTACATTTAGTTTTGAGTAGAAAATTATGTGCAATGTTGCCAGACGTTTAAAGAGCTGTTCAATATATTAACATACAATATAGCATAGTTTATACGAGTTTAAAAAAGTATGTTTTGTAACCGACTTTCAAATTTTCTTCGCTTATAACGAATTCTTGAAATAATACAGTTTACAAGCAAACTGAAAATTTAAGGAAATAATTATAAAAATAAAAAAATATTATTATATTTATGTCTTGAAACTGCTCAGTATGTTAAATTTAATTTTTGGTTTTCGTGTCATATGTTTTTTAATATTCTTAAAAAAAATTTGTAATCTTTTCTAATATTTTCGCAGAAGAAAAAAACATCTTAAAGTCTTAGTCACACTTTTATATACAAACAATGAAATAAGGTCCTAAGTATCATAAGACAAAAGCAACCGACAGATTAGCTCGGTCGGATAAATGCCTGGCTCGGTGGGCGGACCAAGGGTACTTGGTTCGCGCCCATTAGCCTGGGATTTTTCCGGCAAGTGAGATAATCTGAGCGGGAGGTTTGACGTCGAAGTATAATGATGTGCACCGTCGATTATTGTCCAGTACACACCATTAGAATTCGACTGTCGATAAACCGGTTGAACTCGGAGAGGTTTTCTACAGTTTCCCTCTCCACTGGCGAGAAAACCCATTGACGGGTGGTCCAGGCAAATGCGAGTACTTCTAACCTTAAAGTCGTTCTGTAGAAACGCAAAAACAAGTTGGTATATAAGAGTGTGTGTTCTGACAGTTGGCTAAGCCTGAAGTCATTTAAAAAAAAATAAAATAATACAAAAGCAGAATTATCGCGCGCGTAGCTCTGCTAGTACTGTTAATAATTTCTTCAACCGTGATACAATCATCGAGCCTATGGTCTATGTTTCGCAACAATAGCGAGTGTCCACTGCTATTATCAATCTGCGCGGGGAAGGAGCTCAACAGAAACTCTTGCCAAGTGTCAATATCAATAGTACATCGTTGGGACACACGCATACGATGCCCATTTATAACTTTCCAGAACCGAGAAGAATCTTTACAGTTATTTATTGTCTCAATTCTAGTTGATTCGTATTTTACTTTTTTTTCCTTTAACTTTTTCAAGTAAGAATTTTTTTCTGATAATAAAAATCTTTATTTAAACATGAAAACCCCTCGGCTCTGCAAAGTTTAAGAGCAGATAAAACTTCTTTTTTCGCAGCTTGACACTCTTTGTCAATCCAAGGTTTTAGTTTCAATTTTTTATTTACATTATTTTGGTATGACATTCCCAAATCAGTTGCCACTTCTTTGATCGAGGAAATTAAAATTGAATTAAGTTTGTTAACATCATTGTCCAATTTAGACACCTCCCCTCTCATAGCCATATTTATGGAAAATATATCGGATTTTTCTTTGTCAAATTTAAATTTCAAATTACTAGAATTTTCTTTATTTTTAGGCAATGATCCTGTAATATAAAGAGCAACCGGGAAATGATCCGAGGAGGTGACTATTTGCAGGACTTTTAAATCTGTGATAAGTGGCAGCGCTTCTATCGATGACCAAATAAGATAAATCAGAATAAATCAGAAGTTATACTATTTATTGAACAATTGAGATCCTCTAAAAAACTAAGTAAATCTTCGTTTGGGGCAGCGTAAACTAAACCAATAATAAAAAGGGAATGGTCGACTAAGGACTTAACTCGGACAAATAATTGATTTGAACCGGCACATATTACCGTAATTGTAAACTGTTGTGGATCAAAAGCTACGAGGAGGCCACCCTTGGCCCTTCCGTGGTTGTATGTCCTTGTGGCAGGTACTTGAATGTAGTCGTACACGCTGTCGTCCAAAATCTTTATTTTTTCAGTTTCGTTCCAAGTTTCGTTTGCACAGATTATATCTCCCGCTCCAATGTTGTCCCTAATGTCAATAATATTTTAAAGGCCATGTAAGTTCCAAAATATAATTCTCTTTGTCTTTATTTCCTCGACGTAGGGTATGGGGGGGGCTCTTGTTGAAGTTAAAAATTTTCCGACTAGTTTCTATTTGTCATTCTTTCTCGAGTAAACCTGGTTCTTTGTTTTCCATTTGATGTTTTCTTTGTATTTTCTCTTGGATCACATTTAATGCATTATTTATTAAAAACTTATCTATCAAATTTACACTTGTTTGATCTCCTCTATTTAGTGCATTTTTTGTGCGGCGTCCTGACCCACTCTTAATTTTTTTTCGGGGATTTAATTTGACTAGAATTTAATTTTCTCTTTAGAGAGGCCCCTTTGGGAGTGCTATCATTTGAATTAGTTTCCATTTCGTTCTCTTGTAGTTGCTGTCGCGCCATTGAAATTGGGGAGGGGGTTGTCACTTTTGAGGGTTCATTTTCGAACTGATTTGTGCGGTCGACCTTATCTTGATTATTTCTTTTCTTCTCCAAGAATGCTTGACGACGGATTTCTCTCTCCTCTGGCGATCGATAGTTTGCTATCGCTAGATTAAAATTTTTAAATTCTCTAGCTTTTGTGAAAACTTGTTTCACCCATCTCACAGAAATAAATTTGATCAATACTGGTCGGTTTCCAATTGATTTTCCCAGTCGGAATGCATCCGCAATAGCTAAGTCCGGTATATTAAGATTCAGGTCCATGAACACCTTTTTGACAGTCTCGATTAGATTCTTATTTACAATTTCAGAGTCCTCGAGCTTGAAGAGGACAATGTTTTTGGCTCTCTGCGATTTAACATAGAGTGCCACTCTGTTTTCCACAATAGCTAGTCTTCCTTCGTTATTGTCGATTCGATTACTCATGGTTTCCAGCAGATTATTTGTTGCTTGTATCTTATCGCCTAGGTCTGTGTGTGAAGAGGATAGCTTGTTTGACACTTCATTAATAGCTGTAAACAGCTTTTCCCATCTCATTTCGTCAGACGAAGACATAGTCAACACAAATACTCACACCAAGGTTCACTTAACTGTATAGAACACCTGACAAAGCTTCTCGAACATATAATAAGCACTAGCCCAAAAGGCGTAAGTTTCCCAATCTAAACTTCACATATGTCACAGTTCACTAAATAAAACATCCTGTATGCATTAATCACAAAACGGGTAAAACAATGTTTAAAAATTGCTTTTTCCTTTTTATATCAGACTTGAGCAAATAAAATTTAGGACAGAATTTTATACAAAATACAAATTGTGAGGAACACAAAATAAACACGACCGCACTCGACTGTTGCTCAAGCGAGACTCCAAGTTATAAACTATTTAAAATTGCGAATTATTTTTAACGTGCAACAAAAAAATATAATGTATAAAGTTTACTTTGCAATTTCCAGATACATTTTATTTAAAATGAACACTCATAAACTTTCCAATTTCTATTCATTTTTTCTATTCCTTTATATTCAAACATATTCTTTGATATTCTCCTTGATATTCACGTATATTCAAACATATTCTTACATTTGTCTAACATTCTGAGTATTCCATATTTCCAAATATTCTCAAGTATTCCCAAATATTCTCAGTATTTTCAAGTATTCCTATGGTTGAGAATATATTATTTGTACGCCTTGAACACGGAGAGAAAAAAAAGAGAGCCGTTTGATTTGGCAAGAGAGCGCTGTTTTCCCTTTATAAAGCGCAGCAGTAGCGCCGCAAACGTCGAACGGTTATACTTTTTGAGGAGTATCGGTTCTCTTCTCCACACAAATAGAGCCGCTTACTTTCCAAAAAGTGTACCCGCTTTCCCCAAAAAGGAGAACCGTTCTCCCCTCGAGAGTAAGCAGCGTGCTTAACCTCAAGTTGAACCGCTGTTTCGCATTTAACGCAACCGCTCTACCGACAGGTAGAGCCGTTTACTTTTTTTTCTCTCCGTGAATGAGAGTTGTTCACCCCTCAGAAAGTTTGGAATCGACCTTACCACCGAAAATGGGCATTTTCGAAAATGGCGTATATCGCCGCCATTTTGAAATAAAAATAAAAAAAATTTTTTTTTTTACAAATTCTTAAATAAATTATTTATTACATGTAAAAGAAATTTTTTAAATAAGGGTCAGCGTAGAATTTAAAAATATATTTTGTTTAAAAAAAATTTTATTTTTTATTGTTTTTTAAATTATTTATTTATAATATTATAATAAAAAACAGTCTTTTTCACGCTATACGTAAAATTAAAAAATACTATCGTATTCTGCATACATTTTTAAGTAATAAACAATTGAGAAAAAAATGTCCCGCTAATAGAAATAACAATGACCGGATCCATATCAAATCATGCAGGCAGTCCGATTATATATTGCGAATTATTTCCACAATGAGATATGTTATTCTACTCGAAAAATAAAGAAATACGTATTTTTTAATTTTTTTATAGGAATTTATTTGCACTTTTTACGAATATTTTAAGATTTTAGCAAAAAAATGACTTTTTTTGCATTTTTTTCTATTAAATTGCGTAACTTTCGTAATTTTCAACCGTTTTTGTTGCTTTTGGGCTTATTTTTTTCATTTTTTTATTCTCTTTCATAAAAAATTACTCAAAATGAAAAATAATTAAAAACAAGAATAAAAATTCAATTTTTCGAAAAAACAAAAAAAAATTTTTTCTGAAAAAGGCCATCTTTTTTTTCTCCAAATTTTCAGGAATTATTGGTACTCATGTGTACTATTTACCATTAAAATATTATTTGGTATTTTTTTGTTTATTAAGAGAAACAAAATTATTTTCAATTTTTTACTAAAAATTCTAAAATTTCGCAACTTTTCAGGTTTCTATACTTAAACCTTCACTTATTTTTTAATTTTAACATCATTTTAACATCATTTTAAAAAAACTTGTCAAAAATAAAGAATATAGATGACAACAATAATATTTAACTTTAAGAAACAAAAAATTCTTCTACTTTTTTTTTGATAAATAGGAATTCGTACATACAATTTTTAACATATTTTTTTAGGTTCGTCAAACAAATTTCTTTTTAATAACATTACCATTGTTTGAATTCATAAGAATTATTTTATTGTATATTTATTCCAAAGACAATATCTGAGTATAAAAGAGAATAAAACTTCTACTCATAGTTCAAATTTTCTTTTAATTAATCGAATAAATCAGGCAACGATATTCTTTCATAATGAAGTATGTTCAGGTTTATTTACAAAAAATTTCAACGTCTTGAATGAACTAACCAGGTTAAATGACATTTTCGGAGTAGCTTTTATTTATGTCGTTTCATCTTGTTCGTGATAATCTATCATGTCGGGAAACAGTATTTTTTCAAGTAAAAGGGTTATTTGTCCAGATTACGCTGAAGTGCATAAAAAAAGAGTGCATAAAGTAGATAATTTAAAATTCGTACAGTTAGATGTTTTATCAGAGTTTTTACAGATTCAATATCCGACTAGAGAAATAAAAAGTTCTGATTCTGTCTGTTTTAATTGTTACAAACGCTTTGATCTTCAATTTAAAAAATATACTGATGAAGATGTATTAAATAGTGAAGTTTTTTTAGAAGAAACTGAATCAATCGAAGAAAATTTAAAATTCGATTTTGAAACTAAAGATCCAAATTTCGAACTAGATACAAGGGAACAAATTAATGAATTAAACGATGAAATATCTAGCTATCCAGGTAATGTGTCTCCTTTACGTCAAAAGGGGTATACAAAAAAAATCTACTAGAATCTTACGCTTTAAGGAAAAAAAGAGAAATAGTTTCATCATTTTCTAATGCAATTAGTTCGAAATTAAGTAAAGCATATGAAGTTAACTGGTCAGAAGAAGCGAATCTTGAAGTATCTACCTGTAATTGCAAAGATTGGATTGCGAATTTCCAAAAAGCGTGGAAGAATTGTTCATCTATTGCTGAAAAAATTCGCATTTTAACACTATTACCTGAAGGGCTTTCAAAATCCACTATTCTATCGAATTTTCCCGAAGTTACGACGTACATAATTGACAAAGCAAGACATTTGGTAAAAACCGAAGACAAAGGCATTTATTCAAAACCTGATGTCTATCTGGGCCACCCTTTAAGCGAAAGTGTTAAGGAATTAGTATTAGGATATTTTTTGAATGACGATTTTAACTGTTCTCAGCAGAGCCCAAATAAAAACGATGTGATAACTGTTGTAGAAAATGGGATAAAAGTAAAAAAAATAAAGCGATTTTTAACACGAAGTATAAAAGAATGCTATGAATTATTTCGGAAAGAACACCCAGAGATAAAAATTAACAGGTCTAAGTTTTACTCGTTACGTCCAAAATACGTTGTACCTCTCCAAAGGAAGTTTGCCTTTGCGTATACTGTGCAAATTTCGATTTGTATATAATTGGTCTCAAAAACTTTTTACAAGAAAATCCTTCGAAAATGGAAAAGATTCGTATGTCTGTTCTGTCTGCAACAATGTGTCCTTCGGCGTCAGAGTTATGTTTATTTCAAGAGTGTAAGTCCTGCCCAGGTATAAAAAATATCACCCCGGAATTGCTTAAATTAGACAGTTTTGATGATTCTGACGAAATTACTTTTGCTACATGGGAAAAAGGAGATCTTCAGAAAAGAACGATAAACATAGCAGAATTTGTTGACGAATTTGCAACATGGACTATGAAAGTCAGCCTCCATAAGCATATTAAAGATATTCAACGCGAAGCAATAATAGCAGAGAAAATGAATGCTAAATCTAATGCAAAACATCTTTTTATACAAGTTGACTTTGCGGAAAATTGGACGGTAATTTTAAAGAAAGCAATCCAAGGTAATCATTGGATCAATAGGCAAGTTTCTATTTTCACAGCAGTTTGTTATCAAGGAAGTCTGAAAAAATGTTTTGCTGTAATTAGCGATGATCTGAAACATGATTCTGCACACGCTTCTTTAGCAATTATTCGGATTCAAGAGTATTTGAAGAGCGTGTCTCCTGACTATTCAGTTGAAGAAGTTTCGATTATATCTGATGGAGCTGCTGGGCATTTTAAAAATCGTTATCAACTGTTTGAAATTGGTCATTCCAACTGCAATAAGAAATGGATGTTTTCTGCAACAGGCCATAAAAAAGGACCTGTAGATGGTGTGGGTGGCCTTGTCAAACATTATGCCACGGTTCATAATTTACGGAGTCCTGAAACTGAATGTATACAAAATGCACAAGCTTTTGTAACTCAAGTCAAAAAGTACACCTCATCGATAGAGTTAATACTTTTACAAGAGGAAGATATAACTAGCTTTTGCAAAACAAAGGTGACAGAGTGGAATGATGCAAGGGAATGTAAGGGAATCCAAAAGTGTCATATGTGGAAAACGGAAGTCCTGAAAGAAGGAAACAAATCTTTTATCGCTCGAACAGCAAACCACCCATGGCAAGAAATAAAAAATGAGAGTAACAGTCAGAAACATAAGAAAGCAAAAATTACCAGAAAAAAATAAGGTAATTTTTAAAAGATTAGTAACTTTGTCCTTCTATATATCTGATGATAAAAAACTGTTGTTTTGATAAATTTAATTAAAATCTTTTATTTAAAAATAATTTGTTTTTGTAAATTGGAAATAATTGAATTAAAAAAACTGAACAAATAATAAATTAAAGTAATGTAGGGGAGACTGGGGCGAAAAGTTTAACTGACAAAACCGTTAAAATTCATTATCTTTCGAACGAAAATAGTTAGAGCATTGCAATTTTAATTTTAGAAGGGTGTTATCACCCTAAATAAATGTCCGGAGTTGTGTGCAATTCTGTTTATTTTTGTGGTGTCAATATTGAAAGTTTTTTTTCAACCTACTTTTGAAAATTTTTTCGAAAAAGAAAATATCAACTTTTAAGTATATTTTTTGCATTTTTTCTCACCGCGATTTTTTTACTTCATTATTTGGGTCCCCTGAAGAGATACCTAAATGTATTTTCTAAATATTTTTAGTCAGATTTTTTATATTTGTTGTTAAAGCCAAAAACGCACCCTGGGACGAAAAGTTAAATGTATTTTTACATGTTAAAAATTTTTTTTTTATTTTTCGTTTTTTTTTGTTTAAACATTATTTATTTGACATTTGGCAAGTACTCTGTCAAAAAATAAGCCGGTTCACGTAAAATAAACCAAAAAATTTTTTTTTTTTTTTGAAATTTCAATTTTTTAACTTTACAACTATTCTAAAGCTTTTGTCAAATAAACAAAGATCTTTTATTTACTAAATTACTTGTTTACGTATACTTTAACTTATCTACTATTTATCACCTATCAGAAAATAGTTTTAGTAGGCTAAAAATAGAATTTAACTTTTCGCCCCAGCCATTTAACTTTTCGCCCCAGCATGGGGCGAAAAGTAAAAAAAAACAAAATTTTCAAAACAGGACAAAACATGTATTTTTTGCGAAAATATCAGGAACTTTTTTATTGAAAGTTGTAGAGGACAAGTTGCCCTACCATATTGATATACAAATATTTGCATCTAAGCGGCTTATATTGCCAAAAAAAAATCATTTATGCAAAATTTAACTTTTCGCCCCAGTCTCCCCTATACAAGTTAAAAAAAAAATTTGAAAAAAAAATTTCTTTTGGAAACCATTTGTTTCTTTTTCTAAAAAAACAAGTATAATAATCATGTTAATTATCTATATTCTTTATTTTTGACAAGATTTTTTAAAATGATGTTAAAATTAAAAAATAAGTGAAGGTTTAAGTATAGAAACCTGAAAAGTTGCGAAATTTTAGAATTTTTAGTAAAAAATTGAAAATAATTTTTTTCTCTTAATAAACAAAAAAATACCAAATAATATTTTAATGGTAAATAGTACACATGAGTACCAATAGTTCCTGAAAATTTGGAGAAAAAAAAAAGGGCCTTTTTGAGAGAATTTTTTTTTTGTTTTTTCGAAAAATTGAATTTTTATTCTTGTTTTTAATTATTTTTCATTTTGCGTAATTTTTTATAAAAGAGAATAAAAAAATGAAAAAAATAAGCCCAAAAGCAACAAAAACGGTTGAAAATTACGAAAGTTACGCAATTTAATAGAAAAAAATGCAAAAAAGTCATTTTTTTGCTAAAATCTTAAAATATTCGTAAAAAGTGCAAATAAATTCCTATAAAAAAATTAAAACATACGTATTTCTTTATTTTTCGAGTAGAATAACATATCTCATTGTGAAAATAATTCGCAATATATAATCGGACTGCCTGCATGATTTGATATGGATCCGGTCAATATTAAATTATTTTTGTCGCCGTGTAAATCGTTTTGATGGTGTTCACTGCCATCGCAGCGCAGACAAACATTAAAAAAACAAAAGAACCTCAAATTTAAACTTGATGTATAACGCGAAAACAGCGCAGCGGCATTGAACATCATCAAAACGACTTACACGGCGACAAAAATAATTTAATATTGTTATTTCTATTAGCGGGACATTTTTTTCTGAATTTTTTATTACTTAAAAATGTATGCAGAATACGATAGTATTTTTTAATTTTACGTATAGCGTGAAGAAGACTGTTTTTTATTATAATATTATAAATAAATAATTTAAAAAACAATAAAAAATAAAAAATTTTTTCAACAAAATATACTTTTAAATTCTACGCTTCAAGACGAAAAAAACGTCTATTTTGTTTTTAAAATCGGTTAAAAAGAACTCATGAAAAAAATATTTTCATTTAATATTGTTAATAACTATAAGAAAAAAATTTTTTTGCTTTAAATTTTTTATGACATTATTTTCATCACATAAAGATGAGAATAAAAGATATTTCATTAAAAAAAAAATTTTTAATTTATACGATCCGTTTGGCTAAGCCTGACTCATAAATGTCATAGTTATTTTAATAATATATACTAAAAAATCCTTCTTTTTGCCTGTTTTGAACTGGAATGTCCCCTTAAAGAGGAACCTCTAAGAGATTTTTTCATAAAAATGAAGGTGTATCATTAAAAAAAATCAAAAAGATTTTTTTGATAATTTCAATAGTTTATTAAGCAACAAGGTACGTAAAGACAGCTATTTATTTACAGTGATTTTTGTGACACAAGTGGAGGTCGAGGGCGCCGTAGGCGCCCCGAGACCGTAACGAGTGACACAAAAATCATCGTAAATAAATTGGCAGCCTTTAAGTCCCGTGTTACTTACTTTTAGTTCCTGTAGGCTGCAATCTTAAAGCGCCTATTTTGTGCCTGGGGTATGAAAAATTAATTTCTTTTAAATTATTTTTTGGAAATAAATTTTGAATTTTTTTTTAAACTGTCTTATCTATATTTATAACATATTTAAATTCCATTCAAATCGGTTAAGTGATTTCCGAAAAAAATGAGTTTTTTTATTTTTCTTGCCCTCTCCATAACTCCTAAAGAAAGTTTAAAAAAATCGGCCCAATACGCGATTTAGATCAATTCTGTAGGTGGTGTGGAAACGTTTTATGCGAAAATTGGAAAGGGCATGTGTCAAAAGTTTTTAAAATGTTTCAAGACCACCGTGACAGATTTTAGTACTCTAATTTATCATTTTTTCATAAAAATGCTATCTTCACTCAACTCCCAGGAGGTCAAAAAATTATATAATGGATTCTATATGATTTTCCTCTATTCTACTTTTATTTAGCTTTATTTCGGTCTAAAGTTCATTTATTTTGGTCAATTCCTTCAAGAGAAATTAGGTTTTAAAAATTAAAATGCAAAAATAAAACACTATGGAGCAGCACTACTAAACAATCAGTGCGATATTAAAAAAAATTTATTCTTGTAATACTTTTCTGCTGGCGCAATACATACTGGCACGGTATCTGTTTATACTATATTATTTACAATTTATTAATTATTATTGTCAATATTTTTATTAATTCTTAATTAGTAACAGTAAATAAATAGAATGTTGAACAGAAAATTATAAACAAATAATGAAATCTTAA
The DNA here is from genome assembly GCF_015476425.1 of Leptopilina heterotoma. NCBI lineage: Eukaryota > Metazoa > Arthropoda > Insecta > Hymenoptera > Figitidae > Leptopilina > Leptopilina heterotoma. The sequence goes on from NW_025111153.1 coordinate 617,129, forward strand.
GACTTGAGTATAACTGAACTTCTAACCCTGTGGCTGTATTTCAGGCTGGATTTCAACAAAAATGGCTTATAAAGACGATGTTTCTTATATTTGTTTTAATAATATATTTATTTAATATGTATTTATAATAATGTATAAAAAAATTATGTACTGCATTTTCGAGAGAGCAGACGTTAAGTTTGGCACAAACGCTGTTCATAATGTATGCTAGTTACGCAAAACTAACACAGATGGCGTTTAAAATGAATGTACAAGAAATTTTGACACACCATGTACAGATGACGTGCCGAAATTTTTTCCGTGTAATATTATTTAGAATCACTAGCTATTTTAAATATAAGTATGAAATTTAAGTACAGCCACATTGAACAACATTTTATAGAAACAAAATTTTTGAATTGTTAAAGTCAAAAAATATGTTTTCTTTAAAAATCGAATTTGAGAATTTTTGTAATTATAATTCTTCAATGATATAACAACAGCAACATAATAAAAAATTTCTATACTATTATAATTATTCTATACTATTTCGACGGGTGTTACGAATAAAAACATTATCATTTTTTGTTTATTGGAAGATTAATACTTCTATCACCTCAGTACGAAAAATAATTTTTGTCCTACCTGTACGAAAAGTATGTCATTTCAGGCACTTAAAGTGGGCGCAAAAGTTCTTTTACGCCCGCTGACGTCACACAAGCGGGCGCAAAAGTACTTTTACGCCTGCTTGCTGTACTTTTGCGCCCGCTTCGCTTGTGCCCTCAATGCCATACTTTTCATGCAGTTAGGACAAAAAATTATGTTCGCAACATGGGCGCAAAGGTGATTACGACTTTGGCGAGATTTCAGGACCTCGGGGACACTTTCGCACCCTCGGTCTCTTCATCTCGCCATCGTCCCAATCACCTATTTTGCGCCATTGATACGATAATAACTATTTCTTGAAATGATCAGGGCGAAAACTAATACTTTTGGAAAGGTGGGGGCGAAAATTAAAATTGTTAAAATTATCGGGAAGAATAGTATCACTCTAAAATTGATAAGGGCGAAAACTAAAACTCTTGGGAAGGTGGGAGCGAAAATTAACATTGTTAAAATGATCAGGAAGAATAGTATTACTCTTCAATTGATCAGAACGAAAAGTAACACTTCAAAATGATTTGAACAAAACCTGAAACATTCATAAGAAAGTCGCTGCAAAAACTGACATTTTTAAAAACATCGTCGGGATAATTATCATAACTTTTTCATACATCATATAATTGATTTAAGTGATAGTATTTTATTTATTTTTATTTTTTAGTATTTACATGCAGTGAGAAATTTGAAAATAATATTTTTCAAATATAATTGTTAGATATAAATTTATTTATTTATTTATTAACAAAATAATTCTATTTTTGTGCATATTCCACTTTAACTATATATTTAAGAAAAAAACGTTTCTATCAAATTAAAGAAGAATCAGATCAAAAATTAAATACCCTTATGTAAACGTAATTGTTCTTCGGAATAATTAATTATTTAAAAGGTAGTGGACCCTTTCTTAGTTTGTAATTGTTCAACAAACCCGGATAGACGGTATTTCAAATTAGTGATAAAAATAGAGGAAAAAGTCAAGTATTAATGAGTTGATTGTAATAAGACACTACAAGATGTGTAATATAAACCTCAGTTTATTCAACTTAGAAATTCCTTCTTTTATTATAATGATTCGTGTATGTTATAATTAAATATTAATTGTGTATGAGTTTGTATGAGTGTAAATAATAACAACAAGTTGACAATTAACTCACCATAAAAATAACAAACTTATATATTGTTATTATCTTTAAATCTTGAATACTTCCTTAAATAGGCAAATTTAATTCACTCTCTTATATTTAGAAAGATGACACTGTCATAATATTTCTTGTTAACTCTCTTCTTTTATTATATCTTTATAAAAAAATCTATTTTTATTTGTTCCAACAATATTGCATATTTCATTAATAATTTCTAATCAACATTGAATATTCAAAGTACAGGGTCACTGTATTAAATATTTGTTGATGATATCATTTAATTAATTAATTTCTATTCCATCAAATGAAGGTTAATATTTTTTAATCTCAATACTATTTTATTTGATTTCTTTACTCAATTCTATTTCTTTAAGATTTTAATTATTATTTAATTCACTTTATTTCTCGAAACTTCAATTCAATATTATAATCGATTTTCAGAAATATATCACTTCACAAAACTACGTCGTACAAATTCACTTTAATTAATTAATTTAAAAAAACAATCCCTTCTTTTAGGGAACAAATATTAACCTCCGACTTTGCGGGAAAAATATAAAACAAAAACAATATTTTACACAGCCTTGCTGCGGGAGGAACAAATTCAGACTCAATCGTTAAATCAATCGAAGTTATGGATCGCACCCTGAAATTGCATTAAAATGTTAATAGTGGGGAGACTGTTACACACAGTTCATTAAACTTCTTTGTTGCCAGGCAAGCTTTTCGCAAGCTTGCAAATTCCTAAAGTTGGCTAAGACGAGTTCAATGCTCTAATTCCACTATACTTTTAATGTGTATGTTTCTTTTCTTGATATTTAAAACAATACATTTAGAGTCTTCCACTGGAAAATAACTCTTTCGAAATATGGGTGTTGTCCATACTTCTTAACGATTCTTAATTTTAATAAATTAAAATGTCATTTAATATTGTTGGTGCAAAAGAAAATATATCCAAATTACTATTTAGGTAAAATTAAGGATAACAAATAGTAAATTTGTTACTTTTAAATGATAGATAGTTTGAATTGTCTTTGTGTAAATGATTTGTATGCTATAGTGTACTTAAATCTAATTACAAAATTCCCAATTTTTTAAATGAAGTTATATAATATAAGAATTTTTAATTTATTAAAAAAATTAAAAATAGTTACGAATGTAATACGTAACAATAATATTTAAAATATAAATTATAAATATTATTAAAAATATTAATTTAACGAATTTTTTTAGTTAATTATTATTTCCTCACCCTTTTCTTTAAAAATGAAAAGATTTTTAAATAAAATAAATAATAAGTGTTAATAACCTATAAAACGAATAACACCAAATAAAAAAATAATACAGAAAATAATAGAATAGAAATTTTATTTTTAATTAAAATTTTTTTTCTAAATGTATATCTACAAACTTTTTAAAATAAATGACAAGGTTTTTTTTGTATTACCAAAAAATTGAAAAAATAACAATTCTAATTTTTCTAAAATTGAAATGAAGAAACACTGATTACTTCTTTCTTGCGAATATATTTGTGTCAAAGGTAAATAAATATTTGGCTCAAATAAAAATTGTGTATTCACTATATCAAATTTTTTATTTATATTTAGTATTGTTTTTCTTATTTTCAAAAAAAAATTTATAGGTTAGTAGACTTTGAGACAAATATTTTTTTATTAAACCAAAATAAATTATATTTAATTTAAATAACACATTGATTTAAAAAATTATTAAAAATTTCTATGTAAATTATTAACCTAATTTTCAAAGTTCTAAAATAACCTATTTACTTTCTTAAAATAAGGATCAAAAGAATTTTATTTTATTAATTGAATTCTTGCCTTGATAACCGTCTGCAGAAGTATCACTTCGTTCGATTTCTTCCGTTTCCATATTTTTTGAAAATTATAATTACCTATATTTTTTGAAAATTTGCGTTTTTTCCAAAATAACAAAAAATGCTTGTTTTGATTAATATAATAGTTCGTTGTCATAGTAATACGTAAAAATACGCCCAGTAGAAGTCAAAAGCCTTTTTGTTCGACCCAAAGAAGTCAGAACTGTTTTTCTTCTTCCCGAAGAAGATAGGAGAGTTTTTATTCTTCCACATAGGTCAAAAGAATTTTTATTCGTCCCCAAAAAGTTAATACTGTTTTTTTTCGACCCGAAGCTAAATTGTGTTATTCTTGCTCACGAAGGTGAATAGTGTTTTCTTTCGTAACACCCATCGATTTACAAAAAAGAACCCCTAATTATAGAGCATTATCTTATAACTAAATTTAACAATAGGAAAATACATTTTTTGTCTATTATCGTAAGGGAAATAAATTTATCATACATAAATAAATGGTAACATACATCAATTTTTTTCATTATATATTTAATCGATGAATTCTTTGTTCATTCTTAGAAATATAAAATGAAATCGACAATGCTATTTACAGTTCTTTCTTAGAAGTTTATTTCCGTTATAAGATATATTTTCTTAACCATTATTATAAACAACAGTAGAAGAGATAATATATTATAATATTCCACGTTAATTCACAGAAACGTTTTTTATCGATTTATTATTTCACCTTATGAACACATTATCTTTTCTATTATTTTTCGGTTTTTTTTATTTCGATGGACCTATTTGAGAGTCATTTTAAAGTCAACAAAATCGCTCTTCTTGTAATAGGACAATGGGTTTATCAGTCAGTAAACATGAAAATCTTAACTAGAATTTTAGTTTTGACATCACTTACAGCTGCAATTATGCCTCAGGTATGTTATAGTAATCAGATTTCTTAAAGGGGTAAGGCCACTGTAAACGCCAAAAGAAACCAGTTTTCAAGAATTTTTTTTTTGTTGGAAGGAAAGGGAATACAATTATAATAATGTAGTATGTTATTAGTCATATATTGAACTATAAAAATGTAAATTTTCAACAACCAAAAATACAAAATGGCGGTGTTACGGACATTTTAATAAGATGCTTTTTTTAAGAGCTCCGCGGCACGCAGCACATAGGGTGCAAAATTTAATCTGGAACAAAGTAAAAGAGATTTTCTTTATCTACATGACAATAGCTAGAGAAACACGTAGGGGATTTAAAGAATATTGATTTTTGTGAAATTGGCAAGCATTTGAAAAAAAGACTCATTTTTCGACCAAAAAAATCGGCACTAAATTGTTCATAACAAATGTAAAAGGGTGATTCTACAAACGAAGGACGAAAATCAAGAAAATTTGGACACATCATTTTTTTCTCATTTAAGGTCTGAAAAGTATTTTAACTTCAAGTTAATGGTACTAATAAAGACATCCATAAGTGTCCAGACAAAATATTAAATTTTACAAAAGTTATGGTTATTTATAAACAATTTATCCAGAGAATTAAAATCGTGTCAAGAAAATTCACATTAACATAAAAATTAATGAATGGATTTTTATAAAATTGGTTACTCGGGGGTTTACGGGGTTGCTGATTAAGAATCCAATGTCAGTTTTTCAAAATTCAAAATGGCGGATCCAATATGGCGGACGACTTTTGAAAAAACTGATCGTATTCGTCTAAAAATCGTTACCCGGGGTTTTTTGAGGTCGCTGATTAAGAATCTAATTAAATGAATTTTAAAAAAATTGTTTGATTTTTATTAAATTTGATTTTGTAAAATATATTTAAACGTTAAATAAGTTATTAACCTAGAGGAAAAGTTAGAACTAACAATTTACAAGTTACCACCATTTTCGCAACTTTTGAATCAGATAGTTAAAGATTATTTAAAATACGGAATACTTGATGCATACGGAAATTTCCGAGGACTGAAAAGAAATCGAGTACCCGAAAAAATCGAATACTAAATACTTTGGGTACACCTCTAGTTTTTAACGTTGAGTTTAATTTTGAATTTACTTTTTAATAAATTATTAATTTATTTTTATTTAATTTATTTAAGTAATTAATAATTAATAATTAATAATAATAATAATAAATTGTAATTAATTAATTAATTATGATTATTAAAAATTATTTAAAATTTATTTATTTATTTTTATACATGTATGAACTATAAATATAGTAGTAGAACTAAAAAACATAATTAAATTGTTTAAACAAATTGTAAAAGCAATGGTTAATTTAAAAAAAGTTGACCTCGGATTGGTAATAAGCGAAACAGAAAATCACCGAGTAACGATTTTCAGACGAATATGTTAAGTTTCTCCAAAATCGTCGGCCATATTGGATCCGCCATTTTGAATTAAAAAATTTTAAAAACTGACATTAGGTTCTTAATCAGCAACCCCGAAAACCCCCAAGTAACGATTTTTACGAGGATCAATGAAAGTCATCGGTTTAATTAATTTTGGTTGTAATTTAATTAAGAATTGTTTATAACAAATTACGGATGGTCTATTTGTTTCTATAAGCACAATTTCACAAATCATAGAATTGTAAAAGTAAGTTCAAGTGTCTAATAATAAAGAACTACTTTGATTTTAGTGGGCTAAACTTTATTCATATAAAAAAATACTTATTCCATTTGTTTGTTTATGTCAATATAATTATTTATGCGAAATGAAAATTGAAAATTCAATTATAGCAATTTCTTGCACATTTAATTAGGATTATTTTAAGACCAGAAAATCGAACAATAGTTGAAAATTGTTAGTTTTACGCTATTTTTAGTGATATAGTATACATCCTATCTCAAAAGTGCCAGACGAATGAGAACCAGACGAATGAGAATTTGGCATTTTTTGTTTAAAAAAATAGAAAAATAACATTAAATGAAAAAATCCTTCAGTACTATCTTATAGAGAATAATAATCTACAAAACATAAGTCTATAGAATAACCAAAAAATAAAATATTTTTTTAAAAAATGTATGCCAGACGAATGAGAATTTGTCTGGTCACAACACAATCTTCATCACAAATTGAGAAATCTTGGTTAATAGATTAGAAGATTCAATAAAACCCGATTGGTATCACATTTAGTTTAGTTTGATTAACAACTACAACGAACAGTCACTTCATCAGAATGTTGATTTTTAATAATTTTTACATTTTTTGCACTGCCAGACGAATGATAAAAAATTCAGGGGACAAACTTCCCGAAGATATTTTATAAATAAGATATAGAAAAACGTCATAATTATTTTCATATTAGTAATCTACAACTATTCAAAATTACTAATTCAGTATGAAATTTCCGCAAAACATTTGAAAAGTGATATTTATTCTCAATATGAACTGTCATTCTCCCAAAGGGACATGCCAGACGAATGAGAATTTAGCACTATAATGTGTATTTTTTGCAAAAAATATTTTTTTCATCGGTTTTTTTTCTGTGCCATAAAAGAAACCATTAAGATTTACAATTTCCATTAAAAGTAAAATTATTCTTTCCAAAATTAATATATAAAACATGCTTCAGACATCAAAATTCTCTCTTTTGTAGAATCACCCATAAATTAAGTTATTGAAAATCCCCTAAGTGTTTCTCTTTGAACTGTTATTATAAAGATGTAAGAAAAAATTTGATTAAAAATATTGAAAATTGTTTGAGTTATACTGCGTGCCGATTTCAAAAAACGTGTTTTGAGAATTACGCGTTTAAAGTTTTGAGATATACAATACAATATACCTATGAAGAAATGAAAAATTTTACTTTTAAAAATTTTTTACCATTAATCTGTAATTAAAGCATCATATAGACATCTTGCAGTATTTGTATCATCATCATCATCTAAGCAGGTTCTGCCTAACAGGTAGCCATCAGACGAAGGTAGTCGTTGCGGAACGGCCCGGCGCGCTCGGTAAAAGGGCTCCAAATTTCAATTAAATCGATTTCAGACACGTATAAAGCCTTTTGCTCTATATTCTACAAGGTTCAAAGAATTTCTTTTGAGCTAATAAAAAAATTTATGTTTTGAAAATTCTACAGTGGCCTTACCCTTTAATTACAGCTATACCTTTTATGAAAATTTCAATGCTTCATACTATTCATTTTTATTAAATATTTTTTAAGAAGAAGCAATTATTCCCAAATAGCACAACATTTGAGCTTAATCTTGAGAAAATATTGCCTCAATATTGTTTATGTCCACCCTGTGGGGCTATCTGGAGACAACATTGATTGTCAAAGAAAACAATATTATAATAATTATAATTATTATTTCTTAGAAAAGTTTTAATATTTGTCATTTAAGTTAAATTAAAAAATTAAGTGAAAGATGATTTGAAACTTTTTGCTAAGCCCTAGGAAATGTTCGTTTTCACGACTCATTTCATTTGGTTATTAACGTTTTTAAGTAAAATGTGAGTACATTTTCTATAAAATAATTATTAAAAACATTTTTTGTGGTATAATTTTTAATTTTCTAAATTTCTGAGATTTTTATGTCTTTCGGTTTATGTATGTAGTTCTTGAAAACTATTTTTATTATTTTCTTTTACGCCATTTATTGAAATTCTTATAAATTCTTCAATAAAAGTGCAGGTAATTTACAACAATATTCTTTCAATTTTTAACAACTAAACATGGGTTTAGAACCTTTAAAATCAATATGTAATAAACTTATACACAAAGATTGTTGGGCGGTTCAAATACTACACATTTAAACTGTGCACTGTTAAAACTCTACACGGTAAACTGTGCAATGTTAAATTCTGCACTGTTAAAACTCTCCACAATTAAATTTCTAAACTGTACAAAATTAAATTCACCACTGTTCAAACTCTACACATGTTTATTGAATAAATAAAAATTAATAATTTTAAACCTTACACAGTTAAATTCTTTACTGTTAAACTCCACACGTGTTTAATTAATAATAGAAAAATATAATTATTAAATTCTACGCAGTTAAGTTACACATAGTTAAATTCTACACGCTTTTATCAAGTAAAAAGAAAATTAATTTCGTTAAATTCTCCACATTTAAATTAAACACTGATAAATTATTCACATATTTATTGAATAAATAGAAAATTGATTTTTTAAACTCTACACAGTTAAATAACTCACCGTTAAACCCTGCACACGTTTAATATATTTAAAAAAATTAATTATGAATTTAATGAAATTTAATTTATTTTTTTAAGGGCATCCGGGAAAAATCAAGCCCAAAAAGTGTTTTCCCGCGTGTCGTCTCACTCCTAAATAATTAGAGATATTTAGTTCTGATTTATCATGATAATTAGGGGAATTCATGATGATAAATAATATTCTCGAAATTTACAAGTAATTTTTGAAATAAATATTGAAAAACGAAATTACAAAAGTTAGATTTTGGGCGAAAGTGGGAGACAATATGGCGGTCAGCACACAGACAAGTGGATCTATGTGTCAGTGGTCAAGGAGGTGGCGCCAATTCTCGGAAGTGGTCGCGAGTTGAACTGAGGGAAATGTATTAACCTCAAATTACTCCACTTTCAATCGTTAATAAAATAATTTCCTCGCAAAATTATTGCAAAAACGGAGAGGGCCGCTCCTCGGAGAGTCTTCCTCTATCACCCCTCCAAATATGAACCCGAAATATTTTATCCTCTCAAAATGAGACGTCTATACTGAACCGTTCAAAACCCCTTTTTTCCGTATATTTAAACAATTTTTTTCAATAATTATTTATCAAAATTTCTCTAAATTCCGAGAGGACCGCTGGTCCCAGAGCATTTCTCTATATTTACCAAAAAATCCCGACTCAAAATATTCTTTTCTTTTTAAATGAGACGTCTATCACGAAACCAGTATTATTTCCCGGATGCCCTTAACTGTGTTCATTTTAAATGTGAAGAATTTAACCAAATTTATTTTTTTTACTGAATAAGTGTGTGCAGTGTGTAACGGTGAAGAGTTTAATTGTGTGAGATTTAAAAATAATAATTTTTATTTACTCAATTAATTTGTGTAAGGTTTAAACAGAGTAGAATTTCACTGGGCTAATAAAATATGTATAATCATGAATTGTAGAATTTAACTGTGTAGGATTTTATAATAATATAATTATCAATAAAAAAAAATTGTGTTGGGTTTGACGGTTTTCAATTTACATGTGGAGAATTTGACAAAATTAATTTTCTTTTTCTTAATTGCTGTGTGCAGAATTTAACAGTGTTTAATTTAAATTTGTAGAATTTAATGAAATTTATTTTTTATTACTAAATAAATTAGTGTAGAGTTTAACAGTGTACAATGTAACTGTATAGAATTCTAACATAATTAATTTTTTTAAATATATTAAACGTGTGCAGGGTTTAACGGTGAGTTATTTAACTGTGTAGAGTTTAAAAAATCAATTTTCTATTTATTCAATAAATATGTGAAGAATTTATCAGTGTTTAATTTAAATGTGGAGAATTTAACGAAATTAATTTTCTTTTTACTTGATAAAAGCGTGTAGAATTTAACTATGTGTAACTTAATTGCGTAGAATTTAATTATTATATTTTTCTATTATTAATTAAACACGTGTGGAGTTTAACAGTAAAGAATTTAACTGTGTAAGGTTTAAAATTATTAATTTTTATTTATTCAATAAACATGTGTAGAGTTTGAACAGTGGTGAATTTAATTTTGTACAGTTTAGAAATTTAATTGTGGAGAGTTTTAACAGTGCAGAATTTAACATTGCACAGTTTACCGTGTAGAGTTTTAACAGTGCACAGTTTAAATGTGTAGTATTTGAACCGCCCCAAGATTGTGTTGTAAGGTAAAATTGATCATGGTTAATTTAGTAAAAAAATGTTTTCTTCGCTACTGATGTTTCTGCGGTTGAATATGCTTTTTAGTATCAAAAATTATTAGAAAACATTACCAAGAAACTTGATACCTGTTTATGATTATACCTCCGAGACATTGTCGAGACATTATTATCCCAAAATTACCTCAAATTAATGTGCTAACCTATATTATAATCAAAAACATACATTTTCTAATGATCTTTGTATATTGAAAAACTATCTTAAACCAATTAGTCTTACTTTCTTTTTTCGTCTGTTGACCCTGCTGATGCAACAATTGAGTGTCTTCCACAAATCATATTTGTTATTCTATGCTTTTGTGAACTTGGGGTATTCACACTCAAACAAGACAAGGTACAAACATTTCCTTTATTTATAATAATAATAATCTTTATAATGTTATTGGTAAATTTTATATAATTGCTACAAAATCTACTAATACTGTAGTTGCGGACTCTCGTCAAGCATATGGGGAACGATTGGAATTTTTTGACGTCTACAGTAGAACGTACAATTTTGCAAAAGGGTGCAGTACGTGGAAGACGTCTTACAGTTTTATTTGCTAGTAATGATACAATTTTATTAAGATATATTATTAATGTTATAGTTTAAGAGTTAGCCACAGTTTGGCGGTGTTTATCAATTCTGTATACATACTCTTTTTGGACTGGAATTCGGACGAAAACTGTTTCAAAATCTCATATGAATTTTAGACGAATTCTTAAGAAATTCTGAACGAATCTTTTTCATTTGGGTATGCATACGTCGCATCATTAAAATTAATAAATCCCTTAAAATATTGTGTAAAAAATTTTTTTTTGTAAAAGTTAGTAACAATTCAATTTTTTAATAGTGCTAAATTAAATAATTTTTTATCTTGAGTTCCACTTGACAGATTTAAAAATCAAAAAAGTTTTTTCTTCATCTTAAATTTACAATATTTTTAAAGAAAATCCTATTTATTTTTCCTTTGCACACGATTAAAATCAATTTAAATTAGTCTAGCATGACCACTAGACAAACAATAATGCTGAATACTATTTATTTAAATTGGTGCAAAGAATTTTAATTAACAAATAGATAACTTTGGTCCTTCTTTATAAAAAAAATTGTTTTTTTGCAGGCATGTTTATTTAACGGGACCCACACCCGAAATTTCAACTATAACAGAATATAATTGAAAAAATTTTGTATACTTTTTTTTAACACTATTTTGATTCAGAAATAAGGTGAAAAAATAGAAAAAAATTTCATGATTTTTTCGGAAATTAAAAAATTTAAAAAAAAATTTTTTTTGTAACTTTTGACAAAATTAAAATTTTACAAAATCCATGCTCTTAAATATAAAATAGAGTGTAAGAAACTCATTAAAACAAAAACCATGAAAAAATAATAAAATATGTGAAAGAAGAAGCATTTTTTATAAGTGTATGGTATAACATTTCGGTGTTATACCATAAACTTTTGACAAAATTAAAATTTCACAAAATCCATGCCCTTAAATATAAAATGGAGTGTAAGAAACTCATTAAAACAAAAACCATGAAAAAATAATAAAATTTGTGAAAGAAGAAGCATTTTTTTGTAAAATAATTTTTAATGTTATACCATAAACTTACAAAAAATTTTACTTCTTTCACAAATTTTATTATTTTTTCATGGTTTTTGTTTTAATGAGTTTCTTACACTCCATTTTATGATTAAGGGCATGGATTTTGTGAAATTTTAATTTTGTCAAAAGTTACAAAAAAAAATTTTTTTTAAATTTTTTAATTTCCGAAAAATCATGAAAATTTTTTTTGTTTTTTTCACCTTATTTCTGAATTAAAATAGTGTCAGGAAAAAAATATACAAAATTTTTTCAATTATATTCTATTATAGTTGAAATTTCGGGTGCGGGTCCCCTAAGAAATCTATATCTATTTTAGTAAAAAATGATTTTCAAGTTAATAATTACACAGCCACACAAAATAAAAAAAGTGTCGGGGTTGGAAGATCAGAGTACAGTCAGTCCCCGCAACCTGCACAAATTGCAGAATTTTTCCTTTCCCCCGAACACGCTATCTGACCGTCCAGTCAGCCGCTCTCCCACCATTCATTTCCCACCACTTTCAGGGATATATACACCCTTCTATCGCATACAATTGTGAGTATGACCACATAGCGAGTTTGGTCTATGTCGTCAAAGCGTCAGGTTTCGGGGATGTGCAGGTTGCGAGTTACGCAGGTAGCGGGGACTGACTGTACCCTATCCCTATGTACTTTGGACCGCTGAACACGAATCCGGTGTCCGTTTTGGTCCAGCACGTGTACGTTTTTTCCTAACCTCAAAAAACATGTCAAATTTTTTGTGGTATACAAATTTTTTTAAAAATTGATGGATTTTGATAAAACTTGGTAGCTAGGTGTTTTTGAGGTTGCTGATTACGAATATGAAGTTAGATTTTCAAAATTCAAAATGGCGGATCCAAAATGGCGTACGAAATTTTTTAAAAATTGATGGATTTTGATGATACATGTTATCTAGGGATTTTTGAGGTCGCTGATTACGAATATGAAGTCAGATTTTCGAAAATAAAAATGGCGGATCCTAAATGGCGGATGAAATAATTTAGAAATTAATGATTTTTTAGAAATTTTCGTAAAAGTTGATGGATTTTGAAAAAACTTGGTACCTAGGGGTTTTTGAGGTCTCTGATTACGAATATGAAGTCAGATTTTCAAAATTCAAAATGGCGATTTTCGCTACAATTATGAGATTGTATGTCAATCTCAGGTTGTTTTCTTGTAGTATTGTACTCTATATCAGCCAAGTCACCAACTAAAGTAGAGCTGCGATTGTCACCGCGTGGAGGTGCCCTGGATGCAGACACAGGTAAGGTGTAATAAAATACGACTGCCAGTTGAATCTTGAAAACCCCACTTCAGATTCGCTATCAGCAACCCGAGTAGCTACCAAATACTAAGATTCATAAAAATGCAACAGATTTTCAAATTCTCATCATCCAATTTGATTTTTAAAAATCTAACTTCATATTCGTAATCAGCGACCTCAAAAATCCCTAGATAACATGTTTGATCAAAATCCATCAATTAAAGAAAAATTCTTCCGCCATTTTGAATTTTGAAAAGCTGACTTCATATTTGTAATCAGAGACCTCAAAAACCCCTAGGTACCAAGTTTTATTAAAAACCATCAACTTTTAAGAAAATTTCTAAAAAATCATCAATTTCTAAATAATTTCATGCGCCATTTTGGATCCGCCATTTTGAATTTTAAAAATCTAACTTCATATTCGTAATCAGCAACCTCGAAAACCCCTAGCTACCAAGTTTTATCAAAATCCATTAATTTTTAAAAAAATTTGTATACCACAAAAAATTTGACATGTTTTTTGAGGTTAGGAAAAAACGTGCACGTGCTAGACCAAAACGGACACCGGATTTGTGTTCAGCGGTCCAAAATACATGAGGATAGGGTACTCTGATCTTCTAACCCCGACACTTTTTTTATTTTGTGTGGCTATGTTTTCATTGTTGTTGACAATTATATGAACAATAATCAAGGACATAATATGATTGTACATATGATATAAATATTTTAAGTTAAAAAAAATGACGAAAATGTTCACAAATGTAAAAGAAACTTGATTATTGTTTATATAATTCTCAATAACATTGATAACTTTTAAATTTAAAATAATTTTTTACCAAAATAAACATAGATTACTTAAATAAACATAAATTTGTCTGCAAAAACATCCATTTCTTATAAAGAGGGACCAAAGTAACTATCATGCCTCCACAAGAGAGTATTTCGCATTTAAAGCAATCTGGAAAATACACCCTGATTCTTTAATGCCTTCCTTCCGGTTTTGACGCCATTTTAAAAAGTCGTGACATATCTATCAAAATTTAGTTACTTCGTGACATATGAACGAACTTATACGTCACGAACTAACAACATTTTTATAGACGTATCACGACTTTTTAAAACGCTGTCAAAACCGGAAGGAAGGCATTAAAGCACAGGGGCGTATCCAGGGGGGTTGGGGTTCAACACCCCCCCCCCCGAAATTTTGGAAAAACATATGTTAAAGCCTAAATTTCTAATTTTATTCTGAGTACACCTCTTATCAAATTCCATAAAACCTCCTACGAAATTTTTTTTTGGCTACGCCCCTGTTAAAGCATCAGGGGATGAATTAATATTCACTTTTACCCAGAGACATCCCTATCGTAAAAGATCCTCTGTCTGTCTTTTAAAAGTAGCGCTTACACATTAAAATCTCATTTTCACTTTCTTCTCTTGGCTTGAAGAGACTATTATTTATTATTAAAAACTTATTTTTTTTAGTAAATATATATGTCACATTGTCTACTTTTATATTAACGTCAATGATGCCGATTGTTCTTGATTTTTTTATTCCGTTGAATGAGACTCGTCCAAGATACTTAGTTTATACAGGAAAATTTCCTTTGGATGAAGAGAAATATTTTCCTTGGCTGATGGTCCATGGCTGTATTACTGCTTCATACAATTCGACAGTATTGTTTAGTTGCGAGTCAATGATCGCAGTCACAACACAGCATGTTTGTAGTTTGTTTAAAATTGTCAGGTGAAAAAGCTAATTTAGAAAAATTTTCATTGATATAAGAATTAACCTATTTATTAATAATCCTAAAATAAAAACATTCAACATTATTTTTTATTTCCGATTAGTTATAAGTTACAAAACGCAATGTTGCTTTCGAACAAGGAAAAGAACTATAACAAGACAGATGATACTTATTATAAACAGTTGACATCTTGTATTAAATGGCACAACCATGCAATTCAGTAAGTTGTAAATTAATATAATAAATAAATGACGTATAATCAGATAACATAAGAATAATTACAAATTATTTTTTAGATGTTCAAAGATACTGAACTCTTGCTTTTCGCCTTTTCTATTTTGTTCAGTGGGTTTAAATGTTATAGCCATCAGTTCTTTACTAATTCAAGTAAAATTTATTCCTTTTTCTTTATAATATGTGACATAATCTGGAAAAAGGGGGTTTACGTGCTAATAGAAGTTTTTGAGAAAATTGCTGTTAACGTTAAATAACTAAGTTTTGTCAGTTATTATCAATTATTATTTTGATAATTTGTTAAGCGGAGGCTTTTGGGAATTCGATGACAGATTTGAAAAATTTTAAATAGTGGATTTAATATTGAGGAGATATTTAAAAATCCAATAGACTCCAATGAAATTCATTATTTGGGGATTTCACTAGTTAACTTTTTAAATAGTATATTAAGCAACAAGAGGATAAAGGCAGCCAATTTTCTTATACAGTAATATGAATCTAAATAAACAAAAAAAGTGAATTTTTCAACTTTAATTGTAATTAATTCTTTAATTTTCAATAGAATATATACTTTATATACATCAATTGATTCGTCTTGATGCAAAGAATAAGATTTTTGATTTATTTTTTAATAAATAATAACATTTTATTGTACAGCAACATGATTTTTAAAAAAATGAATTTTATTAAAAGTGCAAATTTTTTGTCTATAACACAGCCCCACAAAAAAAGAAAAAAACCCTGCGCAAAAGCCCACAGTACCATACCCCTATGTATTTTGATGCGCTGAACACGAATCCGAAGTCAGATTTGCTCCATCACGTTAGGATTTTATTCTAACCTCAAAAAACATGTCAGATTTTATGTAATTTATGTAAAACACAAAATTTTTTTAAAATTCATTAGATTTGTCTCAAACTTGTTTCTTGGGGGTTTTTAAGATCGCTGATTACGAATCTGCAGTCAGTTTTTAAAAATTCAAAATGGCGGATCCAATATTACGGCCAAAATTTAAAAATTTAGTGGATTTTCACTTTACTTGGTATATAGGGGTTTTCGGGGTCGCTGATTACAGATTTGCAGTCAGATGTTAAAAATTCAATATGGCGGATCCGATATGGCTGTCATTTTTTTGAAAATTTATTTATTTCGCTTTAAAATGGGTAATCAGTGGTTTTTCGGATCACTGATAACAAATCTTCAATTAGATTTTGAAAAATCAATATGTCCGTTTGAAAATAATGTAATTTTTATTTATGTCTGTTTATGGTAACGGACTCGTTTGGCTTCGAAAGACCTGTGCAGTAGTTTTCTTTTTAAGTTTACTCTTCCTGGAACAATATCCCTTTTTAGCATCCAACAATAGTCAGCCATCATATTTACGTCCCATCTGCCTTGATATCTGCTCACCATTTCATTAATATCTTGATGAAACCGTTCTCCCTGTTCCTCGCTGTAGTCTCCTAAATTTTTTGGAAAGTAACTCAGATGTGAATGTAGGAAATGGAGCTTCAAACTCATCAAGCATCCCAATTTTTGAAAGTTTTTGATCATACCATTCACTATTAGTTCCCAATTCTCGCTCTTATGGTTGCCAAGAAAGTTTTCAATAACTCCCTTAAAACTAAGCCAAATGCAGCTTTCTCTTTTTTACTCATTACTGTGATAAATTTTTCATCTTTTACTAGTTTGCGAATTCGAGGCCCAACAAAAATTCCTTCCTTTAATTTAGCATCAGATATCTCTGGAAATTTTTGTTCCAGGTACTTGAAACATTTCCCTTCTTTATCTAAAGACTTTACAAACTGTTTCATTACCCCTAGTTTAATATGTAAAGGTGGTGGAATTGCCTTTGTAGGATCAACTAGAGGTTTTTTTATTTAATATTTTTGAAACCTGGTGTAAAGGATGTTCTTTTGGTCCATTCTTATTGTACGTAATGTTTTTTTCGATCTCTACTGTCCCACAAACATAAAAAGCAAGGTGTTTTTTTTTGTAAAACCTGCTTGTTGGCCCAACATGATACTTATAATTTTAAAATCTCCACAAATTTGCCAATTGTGTTCTTTATATTTAATTTTCTCCAAAACTAATTTGACAGTTTCATAATCTTCTTTAAGTTCAGTGGAATGGGCTACGGGAATTGAAGCAAAAACATTAGTGTTATGAATTAGCACTGCCTTTAGACTTCTTTTAGAAGAGTCAATGAATAACCTCTAGTCTTATGTTGATCTTTATATATGTTTGGTTTTAATTCATTTATTAGTCCTTCAATGTCAGAACAATATATTAATGAAAGCTCATCGTCTTTTGTAAAATATTTCCGAAATTCCTTTTCTCTGTCACGATAAAAGTAAGCTGTGGTGCCTTTAGATAACAAATTTTTCTTTTTTAAAACTGAAGCTAGATATCTAGCTGCATATTCTATTTCTGCATTTTTCTATCTAGCTGATATTCTGCTCCATTTTTGGGTAATTTCAAATCTCTGATGAGGTTGCTAAGTTCTTCTTGCGTAAAGCCTTCTTTAACCTTTTCTTCCTGATAACCATCTGGAATATAAATATCATCATTGTCTTCTACAATATTACTAATCGCATCACTTATATCGGAAAGTACATACTCTAATGGTGAACTGTCGATTTCCATATTTGCAGAAGAAAGAGTTAAATGACTTAAAATTTCGTGTTTTTTCACAGATACTACACATGCGTAAATTATATTCTTTTTATTATTTATTATAGCCTTTTACATTGGTCATGCAAAAGTAGCAATCTTCTCGATTCAATGGTTTTTTCCACAATGTTGGTTTTTTAAACTTCAGGTGTTTATCCTCTTTCGTATCATTCCAACGAGTTAACATTGTGTAGCAGGAACTGCAGATTGTATTTGGAACCCATTTTTCATTCTGATTGACTATCTCAAAATCAAAACAATCTCTGTAAATTTGTTTAATGTTTTAATTAATTAATTTGCGATTTTTCGGGATATAAAATTGTCCGCATACGTAACAAAATACATCTGTGTTGCTGTCACATGTATGTTGTGAGGTTGACACTCCAAAAAGAACTTTTGAAGCGTTTGAAGTTTTTTTATTGTTTTGATTTTTGAAAGCCATGATATTTAGGAAAATTCCCGCACGCTGGGGATCCTGGTCCGATCACAGGCGAGTCCACCGTCCTAGGGGTGATAACCCTCATACCTCCCTAGGCCTAAGTATGAGAGCTTTCCGACTTTGACGAGGACATTATCAACTCGTCGTCGGACACACTACGGTATCATCCTCACACCCTAACGTCTCCCTGCAGGGAGACGCGCTGCCTTGCATGCAAGGCAGCGCGCCTTCGCTGGCTTCGTTACTTCGATAGACAGGAAGCAAATCTTTCTACACATCCCATTTCGGGGCAGTTGTCATCGCCTACTACATCTATCGAAGCAGCAGGATTAATAGACCTTTTCATTTAAGGAATCTGTACTGCGCAAGTGCGGAGTATATATATATAACTTCCGACAAAGTTTCGAGCACTTTTTGTACAAAATGCACAGTGCCAATAGTGAAAAGTAATTAAAAAATATTACTAATGAATGTAGAAAAAAAAATTAGCGTGTATTAAAAATGAGCAGTATCCCTGAGAAAAATAATCCACAAAGGAAAAAAATTGATGCACAAAAAAAATATTGTTTTGGGAATTGCAAAAGTGATGCTCGTTGCAAGTCTTATTTGACTGAAAATTATTACTTTATTTCTTTCCCAAAACCGTTTAACATTTAGAAAATAAAATATTAGGAATGAAAATATTCAAAGTAATTGCAAAACTTGTCAAGTATATCGAAAATAAGACCTTTGGGTAAGGTTATGTTCATAACATAACATAACTTTATTTACATGTAAACAATATAGACTTTTTCATAACGCAATCATAAAAATGGCGTTATTTGTCTCTCCGTAGGCCAATGTAAAGTTATTCTTTTTAGTACGTAGTTACGAAAATACTGCGAATGACAGTTCAGTTCAAAAAAGAGCTTTGGTTGTGCTTGTTCGAGTATTTTTGTAACGCTCGAGTATTTGCAATTCCGTCCAGAAAAGGCGTGATTATGTTTTCGTTCAGTTAACTACATTTACCGTGTCTTACAGCAGCAACACAGTATCTGTCAAATACTGAGAGTTTCTAACCTCCTTTTCGCGATCACTCGTGTGAAAAATTCTGTTTTTATTCTTTAATAAAATTATTTTTATTAATACGTCGAAGTACACGACTAGGTTTCGGGGGGCTTCGCCCCCCGACGCGTCCGGTGGCTTGAGGTATTATAAAATGCGATTCTTTGAAATGTCGAATATTATTATTATTCATTTAAGTTGGTTTTTTGTGGTCGGGGGGCTTCGCCCCCCGAAACCCCCCGCGCGATCAGCTAGTAAGTACGCTTGACAGTGATTCTGTGTTCCGAATCTTATGTGTGCGTTTCTCAACATTCTTTTCAGTTATATATTAGAGCTGTGCAAAATTCGAACCGAACCGAGTTTAGTTCGGTTTTGGGGCGCCGAAATGTCGAATGTCGAATATTCGACATCCGAACTGGGCTAGTTCGAATGTCGAATATTCGACATCCGAACTGGGCTAGTTCGAATGTCGAATATTCGACATTCGAACTAAGCTAACTCGAATGTCGGTTTTTCGACATTCGAACTGGGCTAGTTCGAATGTCGAATATTCGACATTCGAACTGGGCGACTAAAATGTCGAATTTTACAATTCGACATTTTAGCGTACCAAAACCGAACAAAACTCGGTTCGGTTCGAATTTTGTAGTAACTCGAATGTCGAATATTCGACATCCGAACTGGGATAGTTCGAATGTCGGTTTTTCGACATTCGAACTGGGCTAGTTCGAATGTCGAAAAACCGACATTCGAACTAAGCTAACTCGAATGTCGAATTTTTGACATTCGAACTAGGCGAAAAAATTCGAACAGTTCGGTTCGAATTATTTTGCACAGCTCTATTATATATGTTTTTCAGTGTCAACGCCTTTTTATGATTTTGTTATGAAAAGTATCGTGCGCAACACGTGTGGCGGCATTTTGGAACTCGCGCTTCTTTTTCGTAACTCGTCTCCGGTGAGGGCGCCTTCGGCGCCCTCACCTACGACTCGTTACGAAAACTTAGCGCTCGTTCCAAAAAGGCCGCTAGTTCACACTTGTTACGCAATGTACTGTTTTACCCTTTAAACACTGACTTCGGCTTTATAACCATATTTTTAATTGACAGCTACAGTATTTTTCTCTACCTGTTCATACATTAATTTTGCTTCTGGAATATCATTTTCATCGAGTTTTTTATTTGAATTGTTATTAGCACAATATACATTCTGACACAAAGTTGCTCGAAAATTTTGAAATCGCGCCGTCTGTCATGGCGTAGCTTCAACTTCCGGTCTTAAATGAAAAGGTCTATATTGTGCCAAAGCACAACGGAAATACAATACAGTATTATGTCCTAGCAGGCCTGCGTTCAAGAGAATAGTATTCTGCAATTGTTGAATTGAACTTCATCCAGAAATTATGCCTAATTCTCTAGAAATGTTCCTAGATGTCGTCTCGATAAATACATTTTAATTTAGGCATTCAGGTTACCAAAAATCTGCATTTCCTGCTGCATAAATGTTTACCAACAAACTTTTCGAAACTTTTAAATTAACCGACTCCCAAAATGCTTGCATATCAAGTCATATTGGACTAGTTGTTAGAAATTTTTGAAGTCTGATTTAAAATTTGTGATCAGCGATCCGAAAAGCCAGTGAGTACCCATTTTAAAGCAAAAGAAATCAATTTTCGAAAAAATGACCGCCATATTGAATTTTTAAAATCTGACTGCAAATTTGTAATCAGCGACCCCGAAAACCCCTATACATATACCAAGTAATGTGAAAATCCAACAAAATTTTTTAATTTGTCCGCCATATTAGATCCGCCATTTTGAATTTTTAAAAACTGACTGCAGATTCGTAATCAGCGATCTTAAAAACCCCCAAAAAACAAGTTTGAGAAAAATCTAATCAATTTTTAAAAAATTTTGTATTTTACATAAATTACATAAAATCTGACATGTTTTTTGAGGTTAGAAAAAAATCCTGACGTGATGGAGCAAATCTGACTTTGGATTCGTGTTCAGCGCATCAAAATACATAGGGGTATGGTACTGTGGACTTTCGCGCAGGGTACTTTTCTTTTTTTGTGGGGCTGTGTAATTGGTTTTAATTCTATAAACTTAAATACAATATATACTTTATATATACCAATCGATCCGTCTTGGTGCAAAGAATAAAATTTTAGAAATAAATGAGTAAGATTTTCTTATACGGCAACATAATTTTGCGGAAAGAACTCATTTTTTGATAAAAATGCAAATTTTTCAGCTTTAATTGTGATTAACTCTATAAATTCTCATACAATTTATACTTTTTATATACCAATCGATTCGTCTTGATGCAAAGAATAAGATTTTATTAGGTATATATTAACTTCAATAACCAACTTAAAAAAAATTTTTTGACAAAAAAATTTTTTTTAGAAAAAAGTCAAAAAAAAATTTGTTCTGAGAATTTTTTTAAGTCTATCAATCCATTTCGAGATATTTTTATGATAAATATACCTGGTAAATTTTAGCCAAATTCGTTAAAATCTCTTCGAGTTATCGTGTTCACAAAAATCGGGATCCACACACACACACACACACACACACATCCATACATACATCCGGACAATATAGAAGAAAATTTGTTAAAAGGATTTTTAAAAATTTTGTAAATTAAACGACTACAAAGCTTCCTCACGAGGAAGCAAAAGTAAAGTATGATTTCATTGTATGCCTTTCTGCCTTTACAATCTCCTTAACTTCATTACTAAACTTTATTACCGGTTTATTGACATCGATTCATAAATGTACATTTGGAAAGCCATCACTAATGCACAAACATAGCCTCGGCGTCAAACCTCCCGTTTGATATACCTCGATCAGCGAAAAACTGTTGCGATTTACAGAGGGTCACCCATCCAAGTATTAACTGCACTCAACGATGCTTAACCTCTGTGATCGCAACTCACGGGATTCCTCCAACCGAGCTATACCATCGGTCTTATATCAATATAAGTAATTAACGGTGTTCGATGGTCTCTGAAATTTCTAGATTATGTTCGACAAATAGTTATCACCTAACAAATACGGCACTGCCTGGTTTAAATCACGTGAAATTGGTAAACAATCATTTTCGATCGAGCTTTTCTCTGCACACAAGCACTTTTCGCAAAATCTGAATCCGAACCATCGACACAAATCTTCTTAATTACCCAAATCCAAAATATTTTTTTAAACCTTGAAGAAAAGCGGTTGCAAAATGGGAAAGGCCAGAGTAATGTAATACGAATCCTTTTGGCAGCTGAGCCTTTACGTCCCTGCATGATTATGCCCTCTAAGTGCAAATGGTTGGAACAAACGTCTTGCCGCCTGTCATTACATTACTTTTGTTGCTTTTGCATTTCCCATTTTGCAACCGCGTTTCTGCATGGATTAAAAAAATCTTTCAGATAATAATGTAGATAATAATGATAATAATGTTACCTAAGTAACTAAGAAGATTTGTGTCAATGGTTCGGATTCAGATTTTGCAAAAAGTGCTTGTGTGCAGAGAAAAACTCGTTCGAAAATGATTGTTTATTGATTTCACGTCATTGAAACCAGGCAGTACCGTTCTTGTAGGGCGACAAGTGTAGGTCGCACATAACCTACAAATTTTAGAGACTATCGAACGCTTTTAAACTTAATTGAAAATACCGTACCTAATTCTGTTTTAACTCTCAGGAACACAAGTCTTTTTTCGAACAAGAACCAAATTCGCCTGTTTTTACTTTAATACATATATACGAATTAAAATTTCCCTTTTATTGTTAATAACTTTTAAATTAATGCAATAATTAACAATTTTTTAATTGTAGACTTTGAACTCAATTAATGATTCTAATTTGGCAATTAAATACGGAACTTTTTGTAGCGCTTTTATGCTTCATCTATTTTTTTTAACGATACCAGCTCAAAGATTATTAGATAGTAGTTTATTAATTTCACAAGGAACGTAAGTATATTTAAAACGATTGTAAGGAATAATACCAGTCAAGTAACTATGTAATTTTACTATGCTACAATGCTACACGTAGGTAATTCTCGGGAAACAATTTTTGCAGAATTAACACCAGACTTTGTAGTATTTATAATAAGCAGCTTAGATTTTTAGCATTATTTGTAACGTAGCAGATCATTAGTAATAACGGAATAGCATAATCTCAAGTAGATTCTCACCGGAAGCATGAATATTCCACAACAACACAATTGTCATTCACCCGAATTGACATTTAACCTAATTGCCATGCATAACAGAGTTGACATTTAACACAATTGTCATGCAACATAATTGACATTTAACATAATTGTCAATCCTGTTAATTGTCCATGTTACATGTCAATTCTGCTACGTGACAATTTTGTTAAGGGGTAACACCACTCTAGAGGCAGAAAAAAGACCTATATTGGATGATGTATTTTGTGAAAATAAAAAAAAGGAATAGGATTTCTTTTTAGAGGGTTTATTAAATATATATTAAAAAGTAAAAAAAATTCTTTAATTTAAATTTTACTACAAAATGGTGGTGACAGATGCCGTATCAAAATAGACAATTTTTTTATTACCAAAACGGAAGGACTGTTTTCTAGAAATACAGTGCCGCTCAATAACTTTTGCCCACCCTACAGCGATTAAACACTTTACAAAAAGTTTTGTATTTTGTTTATTATTTTAGTTAAAAAGCTGAAAAAGGTCTTTTTTAAATCTCTTTTCCTAAGCTTTGACACTATATAAAACAGAAATTAAAAAAATTAATTTGTTAATGTTTAAAAAATATTATTGCAACATAAAATTTTTCAATTATTTTTTATTTTGGTTTTTTAAAGCGATACCGTTTTTTAGGAGATCATCGCATGTGAATCACACTTATATAATTTTAAAGCTAATTTTTAGTTTTTTGTAGTTTTTAGTGTAGATTACAGGAAAAATATAGTGGAAATGATAAGAATTGATCTTCATTGCGTTTTGAGCGAAAACCTAAATCAAAGTTTTTAAAAATTTCGTCAAAAATGCGTGTTTTTCACCCTAGCGCCCACAGTTTTTTATCTGAAGAGATGAAAATTGGTTATTTATTTATTTTCACCTGTAGATTACAGAAAAAATACAGCGAAAAATATTGGAGTTGATCTTTATTTTTCTTCAGCAAAAAAGTAGAAGTTTTAAACTTGGGTATTTATTTAATTATATTTAATAATTTTAACTCAGTAATCATTTAAATAACTTTTGATAATATAATTAAGTTTATTGTTTGTAAACTGATTAAAACTTATTTAAACAATTGCTTAGTTGACAATAATTACATAAATATGATAATAAATTTATTCCTTTGTTGTAGTGAGTAAAATTTGCGAATTTCTACAATTAAAACTTAAAAATATAAAAAATTGAAAAAAAAATTTTCAAAAAATAAGTTAAAAATTTTTTTTTTTTCAAAAAAATTTTGCATATTTTTTCTGATTCTACATGTAAAAATAAACAATTTATGTTCTTAAAAATTTTTTTTTAAATGAACCGTTTTTGAGTTATTAACAATTGAAAAAAATGGCTAATTTTTTAAACAAATAATCATATTATTCTTAAAAATTATCGTAAAAAATTTTAAAAAAATGCGTTTTAAAGGTGATAAAACTAGCTTTAAAATGATATAAGTGTGATTCACATGCGATGATTTCCTAAAAAACGGTATCGCTTTAAGAAAACCCCAAAAAATTGAAAAATTTTATGTTGCAATAACATTTTTTAAACAGTTTTGTGACGGCCTGTGAAAAAATTACCAATTTCTGTGTAAGAAAATGAGAGGGAGGGGTTAAAAAATTTTCAAATTTGAGTGACGTAATATGTGAATGATCCCTAAGAAGGATAACGTGGAGTGAGTTGCACCAGAAATGAATTTGGGTTCTGCGCATAGTAGTGATATATATATATCATCTGATGTAGCAGACAGGTAGTATGCGCAAAGCCCGAATTCATCTCTGGCGCAACTCATTTCTCGCCAACCATATTTCCATTTCTTGCACCTATCCAACTCATCTTGTATATAGTCTTCTTGAAACCAACTTAAGTTGGACTTGACTAGTATTATCTCTTGCAATTGCGGGATTGACAACTTCTTATTTCCAGCTTTTGACGTTGTAATGTATTTTTAAACTTAAACAGATATAACGGTGAATGGTATAATTTACCACTTCATGGACAAAAATTAATTGTGCCAATAATACTCCGAGGTCAAATACCTTCAACTTTAACTGTTGGGGAATTTTGTGACATGGATATGATTGCATTCGCAGCGGTGAGAGCTATAAATAATTTTTCTCTTAACAACTTTTTTATTTATAAGTTTTTGATTAGCAATTTCAAAAATTTGAGTAGCGCTCCACCGGACAAAGAATGAACTAATATGTATGTGGCGAGTATATATAAAACAAAAATACAGTTTTTACATACAAATTTAATTAATTAATTTTTTACAAAAAATTACTACGTATCAAATAATCTCTACGTCGTCTACAATATATATAATGTATAAAGATACTCTAAAAATTTGAAAACAATTTTGGTACATTTTGGGATAGATAATAAAGTACTGAATACGAAAATTTAATTGCTTTTAGTATACTCTTTCAAAAATTTGCATATTTGACGATTTTTATACGAGAATAGTGGCTTTACCCTTTAATAAAGAATCCTAGAGCTTTGTCTACTTCAGAATTCTTGTTCTGATTGGTCGATTCAAACCTTGTTTGCTAAGTTAATTTTGAGATTCTTCATTCTGCCGTTAACAAATATGTCTGAATAAGAAAATTAATCAATTTTAAGAAATAAATAACTGAACTCACAACACTGTGAACGTCTAACAAACACATTAGTACAGCATCTGACTAATAGAGCGCTAGTCGAACTTCTGCAATCGCTAATAGAGTTTCTATATGACTACCTCCACATCGTCATCGTCGGTATTTAGATAATCCAATATTAAACAAATAAACGTTTTGTAGTATTTATCTAACGTCCTATCACCAGATTATATAAATACCGACCGACGGTAGTGACGTAGTCACCCATTAACCCCTTCGCAGTCAAGACCAAAATCTCATAAGTGGGCTCAAAATGTCAACAGCTTTTTAGAAAACTAAAATTTGCGCAAACACGCAAAGTATTGTATTTTAACTCGATGATTACGAATCCGATATCAGATTTTGAAAATTCAAAATGGCGGATCCAATATGGCGGACGAGATATTTAAAAATTCACCGGATTCACTTGAAACTTTTTACTCGGGGGTTTCCGGGGTCGCTGATTACGAATTCGATATCAGATTTTGAAAATTCAAAATTGCGGATCCAATATGGTGGACGACATTTTCTAAAATTCATCGGATTCATTTGAAACTTGTTACTAGAGGGTTTTCACTCATTACGAAAAACTTTTTAAACGATAAAATCACCGACAGTTTGAGCCCACCTGCACCATGACGTATACACGTCATCGACTGCCAAGGGGTTAAAGAAAAACTCAAAATGTCTGGAAACTTTCCGCGGACTTTCAGCGGATTCTTGTTTGCAGAAAGTCTGGTGGTTTAAAAAATATAAAAATATGTTTTTTTAAGCTTTTAAAGACATCTATTTCTTATTTTACGGTCCTTTTATCCATGCGTTAATAACATTAATCAAAAGAAGAGATGAAATTTCTTAATAAGTATTTACATGTGACACCTGCATTTAGTAAAAGGTTTGAATATTTCCAATAGCTATTCTTTAAATTGTCAAAAATAGTTCAGCAATTATTGTATGAATTAAAATATTATTTACAAAATATTAATAATAAATATTACGATGTTATTTTGTTTGCATTTGTAATTTTAGTGAGATCTTATTTTGTTTTTTTTTAAATCCATTCATATAATTTTATTATTATTTATTAGCTTTTGCCCGTCGACGACAGGCATCCTCAGATAATTTTAAACTGAAATTACATACAATTATTAGTGAAATAAATATATCGAAAAATATCTAGAAGAACATAACCTATAACATAACCTATAACTTACCAAGAAGGTTTCTTCCCGGAAATTTACTAAATATATAATTCAAAAAAACACATCTTAATTTGTCAACAAAGACACATTTAAAAATAAATAATTAATTTAATAATAAATTAATACATTAATAATAAATTTTTAAATTTTCTTCTGTACATTATTATTTCAGGAAAACTTCCAAGAAACGTTTGTATTTTTATTTCTATTTAAAATATTACATATTCTCTTGTAAGAATGTATATAATGTCTAGATTTAAAAGCTAACCTGGATATTTAATAATATGAACATGATTTTCCCTCATTGAAAATGTAATCAACAAATGTAGGTTTCATAAATGTTTGAAAATAGTTTTATCCTGCATAAACACGATTCTCATTGTTTTGAAACACGCTTCCATGACTTCACACATGAACTTGTTTTAAACATAGAATTTGTAGTTACAACAGTGTTCAGAAAACACTGTTAGGGGGGAGTGAAACCTTTGAGGTGTCTTTTGAAACTGTTCTTCATTAATTTTTTTAAGACACAAGAATAAAGTAAACAAAATTTGGTTTCGAGAGCTTTATTTATTAATCGAGCATGAAACTATCTTTTGACACATTTTAGTATTTGATCTATGTTCATATAATAATTATAATAACATACACACACTATTATAATAATAATTATTATAAACATCTCCACGGATGGAAAGAGTGGTACGTCAGCGCAGCTTTACACGAGGTTTACAGAATCACTAATGATGCTCAACAACCACAAAAGATCCTAATAATAAATGCTATTTGCAACTATACAGTCAATTTAGCTCTCCTCCATTTACTGTCTTCATGGACAGCATAGTGAGAGGATACAATTTAAGGAAGTTTGACCTTATTTTAGTGATTGATCTTATTTCCCCATTTATTAAAGGAAAAAAGCTAATTTATAGAACTGGGATTAATCAGGTTAAAATTAAATGTATTCACATTCAATGCAGGGCGCTAATGATTCGGTCTCTTCGAAGGCACTGAAAAAAAGGGGATATAAAATGTTTATTCCTGAATCCTTTCTTAGAAAAAGAGGATTCACGAATTGGTTTTCAGCTAAACGGTTTATTAAGGGTATAATTCGGGTATGTGCGTCAAACATACTACGTAACATAGTTAGTATCAGGAGAGTTATGTACTCTTCCAATGTTACTATGGATAAAAAATGGAATTTTGCATTCTGAGGTTGTGATATTCTACCAATTGTAACCGGGAAGAAACAAAGAAAAAAATGTTCTTTGAATAAAACCCTAATGTAAAAAGGGTTGTGCATTCAAAGGAGGAATCTGTTAATGATTCTTCCCCTTTGCACTGAAAAAGTTTTGTGGGTTCAGACTCCCCAACGCGTGCGTGAAAACCACCAAAAAGAAAGTCCCTGCATAACCAACAGCGTGGTGATGACTGTTTCTCTCGTTGAGGGGTCTGACCAATTAGGATTAGGTATGTACAAGTCTCACAGCGTTGGTAAAGCAGTTCCCCGCAAAAGTGAGAACTCTCATTTCCCAAAATTTAGGAAGAGGGGAAATTGAATAGCTTTTAGAATTTTACGCGACAGTTCGTAGTTTCTGCAAAAAAGAAAAGCAGTGTTCGGGTATCTTAGTGTTCTTGGAAGATTCGTTTTGGAGTTTAGAAATTATTTTATTACAAGTAAGTAGTAAAAATAAGAACTAAAATTATTTAAATCAAGTGTATTGTTTAAAAGAATTAATTAGTGTTATATTCTTATAATAATATTCTTTGAAATATTGTAATATTTTTAAAAATTTATTGCAGAAAAATTTTACTTTTGTTTGTAGTTTATTGTCATAAATATTAAAAAATTAAATTATTAAACAATTTCAATAAATAAAATATAATATATATGTATACATATATATTTTTACAATTACAGTTTATAGATAAATATTACTTTATTTAATAAATATTGAAAAAATATTAAATGAATATAATAAAAGTAATAAATAAAATTCTAAAATATATGAAAATTTATCATTTTTATAAGCAATACATTTTCAAATTAATTACATTTTATGCAAAAAATTTTTGCTTATTTTATTCAAGTTCAAATACTGCATAATTTTATTCATTGAATGATATTTAAGGGGTTACGCCACCCTGAAATTTTCAAAAAAATTTATTTTTTTTTTTTGCTTAATTTCAAAGTTTATATTCTAACGAATATTTTGAGATGTCGCCGAAGACAATGTCTCACTAATTACAAAAGTTATGGTCATTAGAAGTCAGCGCGGTGGGGACGCGCCGAGAGCTGCTGGAAGCAGCGACTTTCTATTTTCGAATGGTCTAGGGGGCCCTTTCATGATTTAGGAAGGGTCCTTTTCATTGTATCCCTTCCATTCTTAAATAAAAAAAAATTATGGCCCAGGAATTGCTGATTAAATAGTAAATTGAAAAATTTTCAAGTTATAATACACTAAAGTTCATTTTTTTCTTCTTTTGCGTTTTTCTCGAAACCACAATTTTCGAGACGGTGTACACGATAACTCAAAAACTATTCAATCGATTGACTTGAAAATTAATATACATCTTCCTAAATAGATTTTCCACAGAGTGACGTGGGATTTTTTTGATTGAATAATTTGAAAATTTTTTATCCAATTTTTTATACGGTAATTTTAGCCAAAAAAAAAATGTCAATTTTTGAAGTGCTTCCATTTGCGTAAAAATTTTTTTTTTTTAAAATGGCTTCGTCACTCTGTTCAAAATTTATCACTTTTTAAGAAAAATATTGTTTTACTTGTTTCTGACAAAAATTGAACTGCCAATCATGTACACCATCAAGGAGTGCTCCGGAAAAATTGATCCACGCCAATAGTTATATCTCCGCCATTTTTAATTAAAAACAATTTTTTTTTAAATATTTATAAAGCTCAATATATGTACTAAAGCATCAATAAATGTAAAGAAGTCCTACCTGAAACAGTTTTATCAAAAAAATTCCTAAAAAACCATCCGATTTTCATGCGTTCAGGGTGGCGTAACCCCTTAATGTTAATCGAAAATGTTAGAAGAAATGGAAACGATGGACACAAATTTTGACCTTTATTTTAATAATATTGATATGAATGATAACAGTGAAACAGTTGTGGAAGGTAAAATACTTTTTTACAAATAATCTCAAAATAACACAGCCACACAAAAAAAAAAAAAAGTTCTGATCTGGGGGTCTCACTATGTAGACTTTATGTTTTTTGGGTCGCTGAATCCGAATCCGAGGTCCATTTAACCTCATCAGATCAGGATTTTGACATAACCTCAAAAAACCAATATGGCGGACACATTTTTGAAAAGTTCATTGGATTCGCTTCAAATTCGTTACTCGGGGGTTTTTGGGGTCGCTGATTACGAATTTGAAGTCTGATTTCAAAAATTCAAAATGGCGGACACGTTTTTGAAAAATTCATCGGATTCGCTTGAAATTCGTTACTCTGGGGTTTTTGGGGTCGCTGATTACGAATCTGATGTCGGTTTTTCAAAATTCAAAATGGCGGATCCAATATGGCTGACACATACATATTGGATGCGCCATTTTGAATTTTTGAAATCTGACTTCAAATTCGTAATCAGCGACCCCAAAAAACCCCCGAGTAACGAATTTCAAGCGAATCCGATGAATTTTTCAAAAACGTGTCCGCCATATTGGATCCGCCATTTTGAATTTTTGAAATCAGACTTCAAATTCGTAATCAGCGACCCCAAAAACTCCCGAGTAACAAATTTGAAGCGAATCCAATGAACTTTTCAAAAATGTGTCCGCCATATTGGTCTTTTGAGGTTATGTCAAAATCCTGATCTGATGGGGTTAAATGGACCTCGGATTCGGATTCAGCGACCCAAAAAACATAAAGTCTACATACACGGTGAGCTTGGATGAAATTCAACCCAAAAGTCATGACCCTTTCTGGTTTATTTTTGATATTATTTAAGTGATGTCTAATAATCATTTTAAGATAAAAATTAAAATAATCGTTGGAGGGAAACTCAAATTATATTGATTTTTTAATTTTTTTTCTAGGTTATTGTACATATTTTCTGAAGGATAATGTTTTAAACAATATTTATTGCTTGAAAAGATATCTTTTAACATTAAAAAACATTCTATTTAGTAAAAACAATATTTTAATATTTATAAAGCTAAAAAATTGTCGAAAAAGTGTGAATTTTTTCGTTTTTCTGAAAATTACTCTTTTATAAGTCATTAAACACTACTATTAAATAAATATACTATTAAATATATTAAATATATATACTATTAAATTAAAAATCGTTAATGGAATTTCGTTGAATTTTCTAAAATAAATGAACATGATTTCTGTTAGTTCAATAAAAAGTTTATTTATTTAAAATTGTTTAAAATTAAACTTTTTTAAACATAATTATTATTATATGGTTTTCAAGTAAGGTCCAGAAAAAAAGATTTCACCAAAGAAACTGGACTTAATGACAAATTTCAATTACTTTTTCATTAAAAACGAACTTTAAATCATCATATTTCTGTAACGACAATAGATAGAATAGTTTTTCTTGTTTAGTTTTCCAGGAAATTTTATGTACTTAATTTACATTTGCATAATAGTAGTGTTTAATGACTTATGAAAGAGTAATTTTCAGAAAAACGAAAAAATTCACACTTTTTCGACTTTTTCGACAATTTTTTAGCTTTATAAATATTAAAATATTGTTTTTACTAAATAGAATGTTTTTTAATGTTAAAAGATATCTTTTGAAGCAATAAATATTGTTTAAAACATTATCCTTCAGAAAATATGTACAATAACCTAGAAAAAAAATTAAAAAATCAATATAATTTGAGTTTCCCTCCAACGATTATTTTAATTTTTATCTTAAAATGATTATTAGACATCACTTAAATGATATCAAAAATAAACCAGAAAGGGTCATGACTTTTGGGTTGAATTTCATCCAAGCTCACCGTGCATAGTGAGACCCCCAGATCAAAACTTTTTTTTTTTGTGTGGCTGTGTAATTGAAACACTATTGTATAATAATAAAATTGTTTAAGAACCGTTTTATAAGAATATTATTATCACTATTGTATAATAATTTATATGAACTGTGCGGCACACATAATAATATCACAGCCACAAAAAAAAATTTGTGTTCTGGCCCAGAGGTCTCACTATGTGTACTTTATGTTTTTGGGGTCGCTGAATCCGAATCCGAGGTCCATTTTACCTAATCAGATCAGGGTTTTGATATAACCCCAGAAAACCAATATATGGCGGACACCTTTTGAAAAAATTCATCGGATTCGCTTGAAACTCGTTACTCGGGTCTTTAAGGGTCGCCGATTACGAATTTGATGTCAGTTTTCAAAAATTCAAAATGGCGGATCCAATATGTCGGACACTTTTTGTAAAATTCGTCGGATTCGCTTGAAAATC
Source organism: Leptopilina heterotoma (assembly GCF_015476425.1). Lineage (NCBI taxonomy): Eukaryota > Metazoa > Arthropoda > Insecta > Hymenoptera > Figitidae > Leptopilina > Leptopilina heterotoma. The sequence goes on from NW_025111153.1 coordinate 650,155, forward strand.
GTTACTCAGGGGTTTTAGGGTTCGCTGAACCTGAATTCGAGGTCTATTTAACTCCATTAAAATCAGAAATTTTTTCTAACCTCAAAAAATGACTTTATTATTACATTCATTTAATTAAGACCAATTTTCTAAATCCTTGTACCGTCGGCATTGGCATTACCTGATGTACACCGCGGGGAGGTTGCTCGATCGGATTTTGTACATCATGTATAGCCCTTAAAAGGGCTGATTGATAATAAGAATGCTGCTTTAAAAACGGATAATATTTTAATGGTTTTCTTTTTTTGAACTATATCGTGTTCTTTTCTCTTCAAACGATCTGTGGAGAGGATTTCTTTTACGCATGTTGTTCTGTTCAAGTGATTCTCTTTTGAGCATCTAGCAAAAGTCTGCCAACATATTGACATCCCACGCTCCCTGATAGCGAGTTTCAACAATTTTAATGTCTTGGTGGAATCGTTCACCCTGTTCTTCGCTGAAGTGTCCTACGTTTTCCGGAAATTTGTCAAGATGAGAGTGTAGAAATGCAGTTTCAAACTCATCAAGCATCCTAACTTCTCATAGTTATTTATCATCTTGGCCAATATTTCTTTACATTGTGAACTTTTTCGATTTCCCAAGAAGTTTTCTACAACCTCTCGAAAACTCAACCAAGCTGCTTTCTCCACATTATTCATCTGACTAATAAAGACATTATCCTTAAGCAATTTTCGAATTTGAGGACCGTCAAAGATACCTTCATTTAATTTTAGCCTCAGAAATTGTAGGAAATGTCGCCTGTAAATACTCGAAACATTTACCTGTCTTATCAAGAGCTTTGACATACTGTTTCATAAGACCTAACTTAATGTGGAGAGGAGAATGCAGGACCTTTGATGGATCTACGAGCGATTCATTAATGACATTGTGCGATCCAGGTGTGAGGGACTTTCTCATAGGCCAATCTCTTATCTTGTAATGATGTTTTCTAGCTCTACTATCCCATGAACATAAGTAGCAGGGATATTTTGTAAATCCAGATTGTTGCCTAAGTAACATAGTTATGATTTTGAAATCTCCACAAATCTGCCACCTGTGTTGCTCGTAACCAATTTTATTCAGAAGTATTTCCATATTTTTCCTTCATTACAGTCGAATGAGCTATAGGTATAGGAGCATAAACATTGGTATTATGGAGTAATACTGCCTTAATCCTTTTTTTTGAAGAATCGATGAAAAGTCGCCAATCTGTTGCTTTGTAGCAATTTTTTTTCATTTTATTCATCAGTTCATTGATATCAGTACAAAATACAAGATCATCATCTTTAGAAAAGTATTTTCGAAAGTCTGATTCTCGATTACGATATATGAAAACCCTTGTCTTTGGTTCTAGGAAATCATGCTGCTTCATAAATGAAGCCAAAAACTCCGCACTATCTTTTGGCAAACCTAAGTCGCGTATGAGATCATTTAATACAGGCTGTGAAACTAGCTTCGGGACTGATTTTTTAGTGTCTGCAAAATAGTCAGAGTCGCTATTGTCATGGTCGCTTTCAGGCTCGTATTCATCAACATTCATAAATTCATCATTTCTCACTGCGTTAATGCTCTCGAAATCAGTTTTTTCTTCTTTGTTGTTGGGTAAAATTGGATCCTTTACTGATGTTACTGTTTTATAAACGATGTTGTGTTTATTTTTAGAAGTGTAATTCTGACTAACTTTATTTGAGTAAAAAAGCAATCTTCTTTACAAAGAGGTTTCTTCCATTCTGCTGGACTGGAAAATTTGATTGCTTTTTTGTCTTTCTTCCAACGGTTAAGCATTAATTTACAACAATTGCAAATTATATTGGGAGTCCATGCATTCTTATCAATTTCTGAATAAAAAATCCCCTTGTATGTGACTTTGGCATCATCATTGATTTGTTTTCGCAATGAACTGATTTCGTACTTGCAGCAGATATAACAAAACACATCGCGATTACTATCGCAGTCGTGACATAGATTGTTACTTTGTCTTGTCGCAGTATACTCTACATTAGCCAAGTTTCTCACCAATGAAGAGCTGCAGTTGTTTGATGACGACGCCTGAGAGCCTGCTTTCTCACCCTCAACCGCCGATACTGGGGTTCCGAGTCCCTGCATCGTAACACGTTTCTTACGTGGGTCTACCATGACGGCATCAAAGCCGTTATCCAGGGACTTAGCCGGATAGCGAACAATCTTTGTTGCCCACCGTCACCACGTGGAGGTGCCCTGGATGCAAACACACGCAAGATCCAATTACTCTGCATGGAACTTAAGCTTCAAATTCTTTAAGAGTTTTTATGTTGAAATAAAATTTAATATCGATATTTTCCGTTAATATCCTGTGTAGAAATTGACATATTTTAGTCATAATATAGGAACTTCTACACGGGATAGAGTAAAGCATACCTCCATCAGGAGTGGGTTTGATCCAAACCGTTAAAATAATTTTGTCCCTTATTTTGAATTTTTGAAAACTGACATCAAATTGGGATTCAGCGACCCCTAAAACCCTTGAGTAACGATTTTCAAGCAAATCCGACGAATTTTACAAAAAGTGTCCGACATATTGGATCCGCCATTTTGAATTTTTGAAAAATGACATTAAATTCATAATCGGCGACTCCCAAAACCCCTTAGTAACGATTTTCAAGCGAATCCGATGAATTTTACCAAAAAGTGTCCGCCATATTAGACCCGCGATTTTGAATTTTTGAAAACTGACATCAAATTCGTAATCGGCGACCCTTAAAACCCCGAGTAACGAGTTTCAAGCGAATCCGATGAATTTTTTCAAAAGGTGTCCGCCATATATTGGTTTTCTAGGGTTATATCAAAACCCTGATCTGATGGGGTTAAATGGACCTCGGATTCGGATTCAGCGACCCCAAAAACATAAAGTACACATAGTGAGACCTCTAGGTCAAAACATAAATTTTTTTTGTGTGGCTGTGTATTTAATGAATTAGGTTTATTTATTTTTATTTATTTTTTTAGAGCAATTTCAATTTAGAGAAAATAGTGTTTTTCATCTTCTGAATAATTCTTTACTTGGAAGAATTGTATTAGGTAAATACAATGAAAATAAAGAGTTAGAATATAATTTACTGAAAAACATTGTAATATCAAATAAATTGAACGAACGTCCTGACAGTTACACGTAAGTATAATTTTATTGTATTTTGGAAATAAAAGTTTCCAGTTTTATTAATATCAGAACAATTTATTTTTTTTAATTATACTAATTATCAAAATACAATTTAAAATTATTTTCGATAAAATTACAAAAAATGTATTTCTTTTGAATTTAACATTTTTTGTAATGTACAATAAAATGTAGACAGAAAACAATATAACTTATATGCAGTATCGGAAAAATGATAATTGTTATTAATATATTTATTTCTTGGTATTTGTTTTAAATTAAAATATCAATTATCAATATATTTAACGAATAAATATTATTTATTTACTGTATTAACTCTAAGGAGTTTGAAGATCTTAGAGATCAAATAATTGATCTGTTCCCATCGGAGGATAAAGATTACTTCTATATTCCATACAATAGAGGACCAAATAAAGAAACAATTGGTGCTAGAGGCTGCTTGTATGAGCATTACAAGTTCTTAAGAAAAAAATTGAGGGAAGCAAATCTTTTAAACGGAACTAGTTCCTTACATGAAAGAAGTAGCAGTTTTGAAGGTAAGCTATAGCAAATAATTTACATTATTAAGAAAACTCAGTTTTCGTTGCCATGTTTAATAATTAATTCCTAAATTAATTACTTTGAACTACAGAGGATAAAGAGAACATTAACTGTATAACGGATCCGAATGCAGAAACATTTTCCAAATCAGAATTTATATTAACATGGAACAATACTTTTGAGGAACGGATGAAAAAACTAAATGTTTACGATCCACGATTTGAAGTATTAAAGAAATATTTGAGAAGTTTTCCGTGTTTAAAAACACCGTTGGGAATAACATTGGTAAATATTCTATCATATTGCAAAGATATTTAATGTGATTTTTAAAAAAATAGTAACTTTCCATAATTATTATATATAATTTGTTATGAATGAGCTCGAATCGGATCTCGATAAAAAATTGGACGAATTAAATGACACTCAACAATCAACATTCTCTTTTTCTACAACGTGGTCAAAATATTCCGGTAAATTAATTTCTATGTTCAAGAATTCCAAAACTAAAGAAGTAAAGCACTTCTTCCAATTGCACAAGAACACTTTACAAAAAGGTAATAACTTTTTAATTTTTGAAATTAAATTACAAAAAAATTTTGTTTATTTTCTAATCCTTAATATCTTTTCAGGAAATCACAATGATGTAATAGCGTTATTTTTGTTACCGATTTGCCTTAAAGTAATAAAAAGTTATAAAGAAGAAAAATCTACAATTCACTTCTCTAAGAAAGAAATTTCCAAAAATTTCATATTGCATGTAAAAGTAAGTTAAATAAATTCCCATGTTAAAAAGTTCCTAGGAATGTCTCGGGCGAGAAAAAAATAATTTTTGTATTAATTTTTTTCAGTCCCTGCATAATCCAGAGATTCTTAGAATTTGTCTGGAGTGACTCTCGAAAATAACTCTGTCTCATTCTTAGGAACTTTTTTCACTCGGGATTTAAATGTAAAATGCACATTACTTAAGTATTTTATAACATATAATACATAATATTATTTTATATTTAATGGTTTATTCTTTTTTTTAGGATCCAGATAATTTAGACTCTGAAATATCAACGCATAAAAATTCCCTGGGGGAACGGGTGGATGCTTTCTTGACGCGAAAACGTCAAGAATCCGTCAAAAGTTGACGTTAACAAAAAAAGTGTTTTAAATGCAAAAATATGATAAAGTAAGTATTGGGTTTTGTATAAAAAGTGTTTATTAATCGTTTATGACCTTATTTGTTACAAATTAATGTAAAATAAGTGAAATAAAAGATAAATTATGTGGAAATGTCAAGTGAATGTGAATTGATAAATTGGTGTGTATTTATTGAGAAAGTGTTATTGTCATGATTTTTTAATGTCAGATAAATAGTTAAAAAGTGTAATTTTATTATTATAAAGTGTTATAATTAATAAAAGTTAATGTTTTAATAGTATAAATAATGTATATATAGCGGCTATGAAAATAGTGAAGGACAGTTACCTACACGCTGTTGATATGTCGCCGCGCGTTTTGTACGACAGATGGCGGGAGTGACATTTGTCCATGTGTTTTATGACATGAAAATAGATGGAACAAAAAATAATATTTTTATAGTGCAAGATACTTATAACCTTTCTTTGAATTATTTAAATTTAATGAAAATAATGATAAATAATATAACTACTTAAATATACTTATGTACATGCTTCCCAAGCTGTCGAAGCTTGTTACAAATGTTTAAAAGCATTAGATCTATTGCTATTATTATTATTATTATTAGCTATTATTATTATTAGCCTATTGCTTGTGATTTTGTTTGGGGCCTTGTAGGAAAATTAATCTATGGTTTTGATCTTATCAAAAGCTGTGCACCTGTAACAAGGTTATTAGTCGAATTAAAAAAATTAAAATAGTTTTTTAAAAGCTACAAGCAAGTTAAGTGAATTGAAGCAAATTCAAGTACTTTTTATATTTTATTAAAATTGATTTTATATTTTTAAAAATATTATTTATTATTATAAGTTTTTATATAAATCAAGATTTTTTATTAATAAAATATAGATAACAAAATGATTAATTTTCTTTTAACATTTATCCTGGGATTATATGGCAATCCTTCACTTCCACGAAATATTGTTCAGATCGTAATTGATTATATGAGAAATTTTATTGCAGGCTTTTTTTACCCGGTTTGTTAAAAGATATTTCATCAATTCTTAAAGACGACAATGTTGAAAATAAAACAATATTAAAAGTAAAAGAATGTTTTCAAACATACAGTTTCATTTTAGATGATGTCTCGACAGAATGTAAACGATTCCAATTATTAAAACAGAGAGGATTATTAATTGATTTTGAAGAATTTACTATTGGTAGACATTTTGTAGATAGACTTGTAGATAATGAGATGATACTTGTTTCAGAAAATTTACACGGAATACACGTTCCTTTGAGGAAAACATTAAAATTATTTCTAGAAATCCCTGTATGTTAAAGCAAATCACTTCATACATAGAAAAGTTAAAGATAGAATCAAATATTATCACAAATATTATGCAGGCTGACTTATGATTAGAGAAATATTTAAAAATTAGTGATAGCATTATTTTGCCGCTTTATCTTTTCTACGATGACTTAGAAACGGGTAATCCATTAGGTAGCCACGCCGGTAAAAACAAATTTGGTGCTTTATATGCGTCGATAGCTTGTCTTCCTCCTCACATTTCATCTCGACTGAATTAAATATTTTAAACCCTTTTAGTACGCACTAATGATAAAAAAATAGTTCAAATGACAAGGTTTTTAGAAAAATTGTTGAAGAAGTTAATTTCTTGCAATCTACAGGGATTCTCATCAAAATCAATGGAAGTCTACAACGCGTAAAATCTCAACTAACTTTAATTCTTGGAGATAATTTGGGACTTAATAGTATTTTTGGATTTGTTGAATCTTTTACAAATACTCACTTTTGCAGAATTTGCACAATTTCTCCAGATGAATATAAAAAATTATTTTTAGAAAATGATAAGATTCTAAGAACACGTGAAAATTACGAGAAAGATTTTAAAAAAATACATTTTCTGAAAGTGGTATAAAAGAAGAATGCACTTTTCATAATATTAAAGGTTTTAATATTACGGAAAATGTATCAGTAGATCTTATGCACGATTTACTAGAAGGTGTTTCTCTGTACGTCTTGGAATCTATAATATGGGAATTTATTTTCGTTAACAAATTTTTTACATTGCAAACTTTAAATACTCTTATACAATCTTTTGATTATAATCAATTAGGACTTACTACTGCTTTACCTCAAATAATTATAAACAAAGAAAAAAAAATAAAAATGTGAGCATTTGAAACTTTATGTCTTATGCGTTGTTTTCCATTTGTTATCCCCTTCGCAGTCAAGACCAAAATCTCATAAGTGGGCTCAAAATGTCGACAACTTTTTAAAAAACTAAAATTTGCGCAAACGAGCATACTATTGTATTTGAAGTCGCTGATTACGAATCGGATATCAGATTTTTAAAATTGAAAATGGCGGATCCAATATGGCGGACATGAAAATTAAAAATCGACTGAAATCACTTGAAACATGTGTTTTAGGGGTTTTCGGGGTCGCTGATTACGAATTCGATATCCGATTTTAAAAATCTAAAATGGTGGTTCCAATATGGCGGACAACATTTTCTAAAACTCATTGGATTCACTTGAACCTTTTTACTCGGGGATTTTCAGGGTCGCTGGTTAGGAAACCGATTTGAGATTCTAAAAATTCAAAATGGCGGATCCAATATAGCTGACGAAATTTTCTAAAATTCATCGGATTCACTTAAAACTTTTTACTCAGGGGTTTTCGGGGTCGCTGATTACGAATCCGATTTCAGATTTTGAAAATTTAAAATAGCGGTTCCAATATGGCGAATGAAATTTTCTAAAATTTAACGGATTCATTTGAAACTTGTTACTAGAGGGTTTTCGCTGATTACGAAAAACTTTAAAAATGATAATAAATACAAAATCTACCCCCGCAGTCAGCTGTTAAGTATACTACGTTACTTACGACCGGACCTCAGAGTTTACCACGTGGAGGTATGCGGTCGTATTTTACACTTCTTTATTTATTTTGTTTTTTATATTTTTTTTGTTCTTATATTGGATCCGCCATCTTCAAAACCGATATTACATTTTTAATCTACGACACCATTAAATCCCAAGTAACAACTTTTATGTAAATCTGATAAATTTTTTAAAATAGCGCCAGCCATATTCGAAACTCTACATTGTATTTTAAAAATCTTATGCTAGATTCATAATCAGCGACCTCGAAAACAGCCGAGTAACAAGTTTTAAATGAATCGGACGAGTTTGTAAAAATGTCTTCCGCTATATTGGATCCACCATTTTGAATTTTTAAAATCTGAAATCGGATTCGTAATCAGCGACCCTGAAATCCCCCAAGTAACGAGTTTTAAATAAATCGGACGAGTTTTTGAAAATGTCGTCCGCTATATTGGATCCGGCATTTTGAATTTTTAAAATCTGATATCAGATTTGTAATTAGCGATCCCGAAAACCCCTGAATAACAAGTTTCAAGTGAATCCGATGAATTTTTGAAAATGTCCGCCATATTGGATCAGCCATTTTAAATTTTCAAAATCTGATATCGAATTCGTAATCAGCGACCCTGAAAACCCCTGAGTAACAAGTTTCAAGTGAATCCGATGAAATTTTAAAAATGTCTTCCGCCATATTAGATCCGCCATTTTGAATTTTCAAAATCTGAAAACGGATTCGTAATAAGCGATCCCGAAAACCCCCGAGTATAAATTTGTGGACAAATCTGTGTGTTTTTGTAGCCAAAAATCTGCTTGCGTCTATACACGTCATCGAAGTTTGAGCCCACCTGCACCATGACGTGTAGAGATCCTCAAGGGAGAGTTGCGTTAATATGCCTTAAACGGTGATTGATCAAGGGTTTCCGGAACCCGGATGTTTGAAAATTGGCGCGAATTGTCTTCGAATTTGAATTAAGTAACACATTATCAACATTACTAATATTAAATTTTTTAGATTAAAAAGTAAAAGAAAGCATGTTACTGTTTTGTAATGAAAAAATAATTATAATAAAATAAGTATAAAAAAGGAATTAATTTGAAAACGTGTTTATATATATATATATATATATATATATATATATCTTTTTAAGATTCTTTGTCAATCTTTACATTTGTTACTATGATTGTAAGGTTTTGGAATGAAATATCCATTTTTACATAGACCTATCCAAGATCTTTCACGAAGACTGAAAGTTACAATATTTATCATTCCAATTTGCAAGTCTTCCAGCGATGACACTTTTTCAAGAAGCGTATTTTTTACAATAATATTGTTTGGCTATAATCTTTCGTAAGTATTATATGTTTAAAGTCTTTTGTATTTTTTAAAATCTGATTTAACAATTTTTGCGAAGTTCATGATCATGATATAGCGAAATGAATTAACTTACTTTGTCAGCCATGATGTAAACTTAATTATAGAAGCTTTTATTTTTCACTTTCAAACAAGAAAGAGTTTTTAAAATAATTTTCCAGCACCTTTTTTGAAATAATTTGGAATTTTATTTCTCACTTGTTTTCTATTACATTAAAGGTTATTATTATTAAGAAGAGGGTTGTGGACCTAGGACCTTGCAGGTCAAAGCCACTAACGCTTGGGTAATCCCTTTACGTTCCCCATAACCACCCCTATATCCGAAGTCTTTTCCACAACAGGAGGACTTCGGCCAGGTTTCTGGTAGCAATAACGGTCTCCTCCAGAAAGAAGTAGCCCGTAATGTGTTCCGGCTCCTTCACAAGTGCAGGGCAGTGACACAAAATGTGTATCGGGGTTTCATATTCCTCTCCACACCTATGGCACTTCGGGTCGTCTAGGATCCCCATTTTGTGCCTATGATAGCGCAGATCACCATGGCCAGTTAATAGCCCTGTTATGATCTTTGCCTCTTTTCTATTTAATTTGCGGAATTCCGCTTTCCTTATAGGGTTAATACTACTTCCCATGAGTACCTTGGCTTGTCTACAGCCCTTAGTTACCTGCCATTCCCTTTGGTGTTCCACAGCTATCCACTGCTAAATTTCCAGTGTCAGGCATTTGTTGGAAACACCAATGGGAGGTTCAGGTCCAATAAGTTGTTTTCTAGCCCCTTCTTTGGCTAGCTCATCCGCCCTATCGTTTCCCGCGAATCCACTGTGACTAGGGATCCAGAGGAGGGTAACACGGTTCGTTTCAGCTAGTTTGTTGAGTGCTTCATGACAATCACCGACCAGCCGTGATGTTGATACGTATCGTTTCAAGGAGAAAATAACCGCCTTGCTATCCGAAAGGATAAAAATATCTTTGTTGTGACAATTTTTCAAGGCTTCAACAGTACCATAAAATATTGCCACAATTTCGGCTTGTAACACAGTAACAGTGGTCCCTAACTTAAAGGAGTGTCCCGCTTGGGAGGTTACATGATAGATTCCTGCACCAACTCCATTCCCGCCTTTTGATCCATCTGTGTACCAGACTTCACAGTCAGCTGGAATACTTGTCAGTCCATTTATCCAATCTTCTCTACTAGGTATATTTATCCTATACTTTTTGTCGAAGAGGTACAAAGGGACAGTTCTGTCCCTAATCATACTTAGAAAAGGGATTCTTACCAATTTCTTTGGGGGACGCCATCTGCCCACCTCCCTGCAGCCCACAGGACCACTCAACCGCAGGGCAGCCTTAACCGCCGCTGCTTTAATTGTAAGGTGTAAGGGTTCTAGCCCCAAGAGGGCACCAAGGGCAGCAGTAGGAGTTGTACGCACCGCCCCCGTTATGCCCCTAAGGGGCCGTCCATAAATTACGTAAGACATTTAGGGGGGGGGTCAGCAAGATCTTACGAACAATAGAAAAAATGGCGCTAATGTATGTAAAAAAAATCTTACGAGGGGGGAGGGGGGGTCAAATTTTTCAACAAAATGTCTTACGTAATTTATGGACAGCCCCTAAGTACCATCCCCCTTACCCTTTCCAATTCTGTTTGTGCTGTTTTTAACTCAACTCTACTCCACCAGACCACACAAGTATAGGTCAGCCTAGGGAGCAGAATTGCTTCATAGATCCACAAAAGTGTATCCGGCTTGAGACCCCAGCTACTACCTATGGCCCTTCTACATTGCCACAGAGCAGCTGTAAGTTTCCTGCACTTCTCTTCCAAGTGCTTTTTCCAAAGCAGTTTACTATCCAGGATTACTCCTAGATATTTTGCCTGCTTTGTGTATTTGATCTCTTTTCCAGACAGCGTAAGTGAGAACGAGGCTTTCCACTTGTACCGTCTGGTAAAGATAACCGCTTCCGTTTTCCCCGGATTTACAGATAAACCAACCTTCTCACACCATTTATCTACCTGGTTTAACGCCTTTTGGGCCACTTCGAGTATAACTTCGAGGTGGGGACCGCGAACGATTAACAAAATGTCGTCCGCATAACCAATTACATGGTATCCTGCTTCGGTCAGAATTCTCAGTAGTTCATCCACCACCAAGGACCAGAGCAAGGGTGAAAGAACACCTCCTTGGGAGCATCCAGAGTTGACTGTCCCTTTCAGGACTGAGTCTCCTTTAGTTGATAAGAGGTTCCTGTTTTTAACATATGACAGGTCCAATCAACCACTCCTGTAGGAATATTAAAAGCTGTCATAGCTCTTTTTATGGATTCCGGAGAGGCCTGACTAAAAGCTCCTTCTATGTCCATAAAAACACCTACAGCAAAGCCCTGATTCTGCAGTTGCCCATCAATTAGGTCTACTGCTCTAGCCAGAGCTGTTTCCGTAGAGCATCCCGCTCTATACGCATATTGATCCTTTTGTAGCGGGAACCGCTCCAAAATCTCACTGCGAATATATCTATCCACCAACCTTTCAACTAATTTTAGAATAAAGGATGTAAGGCTAATAGGACGAAAATCCTTCGGTGAGGTATAACCGTTCTTGCCCGCTTTAGGTATGAATACAACTTTTGTACCCCTCCACGCTATCGGGACATATCCCAAAGTCAGACTCGCCCTAGCAAGCCTTACCAATGGTCCAACAGCCTCATCTATCGCTCTTTGCAAGAGGACAGGGTAGACGCCATCAGGACCCGGAGACTTGTAAGGGCTGAAAGATTCCGTGGCCCATCTGATCCTCTCAGCAGTCACAATCCTGTTAGCCAACTGCCTCCGCGACCGGTAATCAGCCTGCGAAAGGTTTATTGGCGGCCCAGGATCGGATCCGCCCTCTCCAGACCTCGAAAAGCCCGGGAAGTGTTCCTGGACCAGACAAGCCAAGGTCTCATCGTCCGACTCAGAGAAAGTCCCGTCCGGCAACATTAAAGTGCCCAGAATTGCATCAGGGTTCTTAGCGAGCAGCTTATCCAATCTGGCCGCCTCTTTCCTTTTTTCGATGCTAGATCAGAAAGCATTCCAACTGTCTTGTTTTGCTTTCCTTACTTCATTTCTATAGTCGTCTCTCATTTTCGTAAAATCAGACCAACCATTAGTCGTGCGCCTTTTCTTGGCACGCTTAAAGAGTATCCTGGTTTTTCTCCTGAGATGTTCTAATCTCTGGTTCCACCAGCACACCTCTTTTCCCGAGAATGCTTTTGTCGGTTTGCAGCTACTTTCATAAGCTGCCTTAATAGCCTTTATAAAATCATTCGCAGCCTCATATAGGGTCTGATAATCTCTTATCTTACCCGGTAAACCAGAAAGTGTCCTTTGAAGTTCTGAGATATAACTAGCCCAATCCGTCCTTCTGGGATTACGAATCCACTTAGTTTCGGGTCAAACCGCAGACTCCACCTCGAAGACTATCTGTGAATGATCAGAAAGAGAAGGTTCATTAGAAACTTTCCATCTACTTACCTTATTTCCAATGCTTTTGGAGCAGAGAGTGATATCAATCACTTCCTGCCTAATCGCATTGCTAAAAGTCGGGGTCGAACCCGTGTTGAGAATATCTAGATCCGTTCCAATTAGATATTCCAATAGCTTCTGTCCTCTCTGGTTGTGCTTTAAGCTCCTCCACACCGTATGTTGTGAGTTTGCATCGCAGCCCAGCAGCAGAGGAAGTCCCTTTTCCATACAGTAGTCCACCAACCTGCGAACTTCAATTGGCGGATTAATTTTATTATCATATGGAAAATATGCCGATCCTACGACCGTCTTATCTATACCCTCCAGGTTAGTTACTACCACCATTAGGTCCCCTGAACACAGATCCAAAAGTGGAGTTGCGTTGACACCCTTAGTAAGAATGCACGCCCTGGTATTGGCAGCTCTGCAGTCCCTGTAACAAACTAGACCAGCCCCACCAAGCCCCCTAATGACACCTCTTACTAACCATGGTTCTTGGATTAGTGAGATGCCTGTGTGCAACTTAGCCATGCTCCTCATCAGTACTGATGAGGCGCCTTTGCTATGATGCAAGTTAATCTGAATGGCGGAGAGCTTGCAAACAGTGAATTATGTTTGCTCTTCTCCCTCCTCTACATTGCTTGTGCCGTCACGATCAGGGACAGTTACCTTAAAGGTTATCCGCCCGAAGTGATAGTGAGGCTTAAATTCGAGAGCCTCTATAGCCCTTGCCTGACTTTCAAGGACTTTAGCGACAAGAAGAAAACTCTTGTCACCCCTGTTCGCCACCTGAGACCCATCAACATTCAGCAAACGCCAAGTCGATGTCTTCAACGTAGGGTTGAAAGCCTCCAAATGTCGCAAGACCGTCCGCGCGTCCGCCGTTTCTCCCGAGAACCACGCAGTAGCCTTTACCATTCTTTGGAGCATCTCAACTCCACCAGTTTTCAACCTCGCTCCCTTTCAGGGCTCATGGTCGGCCACACATTTTGTCAGCCATTCCTTAGCCTCCGAATTGGAAGCCATGAAAATAAAGACTCCTCCTCTGCAGAAGGAAGCCTCAAAACGCGGCCACCTTTCGATTGGCTCCTTACAGGTGAGCGTCACAACGGTCTTCCTAAGAAGTCCAAACTGCTCATCTGTAAGCGCCAAATCTGGGTAGCCCTCGCTACAGACCACCATCGTTAGAGGATTTGTCCTTTGGTCCATTGTTAGCTTAACATTGTACCCCTCTCTCCTGGTACTCTGCTGGACCGACTTTGGCCTTTTTACACCCTCTTTTTTTCCAGAGGTGATGCATCCTGGCCACTCTTTCTCTTCGACCCAGTAGCAACACCCGAGGAAACCGAGTTGTTTACACCGGCTGTTAGCCGTTCTTTCCTTAACCGTTTCTTTTCAGAACCGGTAAGGCGCTTTCTTTTGCCTAGGGGCATTTCTGCAGCCCCTGAATCTCCTCCTTCACCTAAGACCACATTACCATTAGATCCCGAAGAACCCGAAGGAGCAGCCAAAGAGGAGGGGGAGACTGACCCACGACTCCAGGGTTCGAGACCGTCACATCCACAACTTCCGAGGAGGTTGCAGACGCAGCCAACGAGACACTTTTGTCACCCAAATTTAAATTGTTAAATTGATTCTCCATTTGAAGACCCACGAGTAGCAAGGGAAAAGAAAGTCCACTCCTGCAGAGCCTCGCTTGCAGGAGTAAGGCTAGTACTACTGGAAGGTCGCCCGGTGTTCCGGAGCCGCCGTTTAAGACACCTCCGTTCACATCACGCCAAGACCAGCCGCCCGCCCGTCCGCCGGAACCCCAGCCAGATCGCTCCCCCGAGCTTTACGGAATCACTAACCGACCAGTACAATTCCGACAGACAGACAGGCAGCCGGCCCGTCGTGAGCGACAGATTTGGCAACCCTAGTGCCATTCATCCGTCGACACGGCAGAAACATCTTGGATTGGGGGACCGTTTCTTAGTTGGGGCCCCGCAGACAGTACACCCCTCCGCTTCCAGTGGTGATCATTTCTGATCGCCCAAAGGTTGCTTCCTCACCTTTCTTACCCTCTACTCCATGGAGCTGGTCTATTGGGCGGTCCCTCCTTTATGATGAGCAGGCCGCCGCAAACGACCAACGAAGGAAAGAACGGGGTCCAGAGGTACTCGCCGATTAGGCCTTTAAGCCACCCCACCAGCTGCAAGGTCCTACGATCCCTAGGGAGGCATTAAAGGTTAAATTAATATAAATAAAATTAGAAGTTGAAAGTATAAAAAAGTACAAATATACTCGGAACAAATCCTTTAACTTGACTAAATCGACCAATGCCAACAATTATTTCTTTTCAATGAAATTAAAACGAAACACTTTTCCTTTATCACACGATCTCAACCTTTTACGCTTTCGACACGAGACACCGAGTTCTGATCTTACTCTTTCCGCGGAACACACCTAGATCCACTCTTGCCAACCTTTTAAAATACTATTTCGTTTAACCTGACAAATACAAAGTTACTAACATTATAAAATAAGTAATAAAACAGTCATATCCGTATTTACAAAAATGGAACGTGTTATAAATTATAATGGAAAGTGTAACAAATTTCTTAAATTAGTCGTTCATTAAATTTTCTATTAAGTATTTATTTTCAGGTTGCAAGGATGAAGTATTTTTCTTATTTCCATTCATTTTAAGAGGCAGAGAAATCACTTGTTTTATAATGTCAACTCTACATTTACTGTTTGGAGACAAATCTGTTTTCCTTGATTTTTTTTATTGAATATATAGAATAAACGTATAATTGAGGCCTTGGATCGAATAACTCGCGCGACACTCGAAGGCACGCGCTAATACCAGTCGGGTAGCAGGGAGTGGCCCAGAGGCGCTCACGGCTCACTGACTGGCAGTTGCGCGTTCCTCCGAGCGTCGAGCGAGTTATTCGATCCAAGCCCTCAATTTGATTCAAAATCCAAAAAAATACATAAAAAATGATTAAGGGGTTAGGTAAAAATTTTTTTTACGTAAATTGGAGCACTTTGAAATTAGATTAAATTTTTTGAATAAGTAAAATCTAACTTTAAATTGAAATGCCAATCATGCCCACCATGAAGAAATGTACTGCTGCACTGAAATGCGTGTATTTCCTCCATTTTTTATTTTTTTTAAACTGTTTCAACATATAGTTAAAAAATAGTCTGGTACGAACATTTGTAAACAAAGATTTAACATCTAAACTGATGAGAACATGGTAATCAGGAATAATCGGATAAGGCGTTACATAAGTTTTTTGCTAAAAAGTGCTTAGAAAAATTACAAATAGAGACAATTGGTCTGAGAGGGGTATTTTCTTTATGAATCTCAAGTAAACCATATATTCTCAAAAGTTTAGTATGTGTCTGTGTCAATTGGTTGTTCTTATATACTCTATCAAGACATTCATTTTCAATCAAAATTTTTAACAAACAATAGGTGTTTTTTTGTAAAAAACAAAAGGGGGTTATGGTTAACAGTCAAATAAGTGTAACTGTCAAATAGCAGATCGTTAATCCTGTAAATATAATCAGACTTTTTGATAGCAACAGTAACATTTTCTTTGTCAGCCATTGTGAACATTAAGTCATTATGTTGTTTTACAAAAAGTTTGATGTTGTTCAATTTGTTTGTTAAAATTCGATCCTGTATTTTTGTGTGTTAAGTTTTGTTACGAGTATGTACGTTAATATTATCAAGGACATTTGTCCTTATATTATCAGCAATATTAGTATTAATCTTATTTAAGTCAATGAAAGTTTCAATAGATTTTATATAGTTGACAATGTTGGTAAAATCCAATTTGCTGTCTTAAATAAATTTGTCACCATGTAAAACGGTTGTAAGAACATCAGACGGTATATCAATATCTATGAGATGAACGAACCATTTTTTGGATATTTTTAGTTCAGGTGGAATGTAAACGGAATCAAATTTATTTTTATGTTTTTTGTTCAAAGAACAGCGCTATTTGGAATCAAGTATTTGGCAATTATGTGTTATTTGTTTTAGTGTGTTAAATAGGAAAAGATTTTTAATTTTTTTATCTAGATAATTAAAGTTTTTGTTTAAAAAATGAATATATATGCATTTGTCTTCAATAATAATATTAAGTAGCTTGAATAAATACAGAGAATGTTTTTTCACCTACTTTTGCAGCAATTTGTAAAATATCAGACGTCTTCTTTTGTCCAGATCCAAATCGAAGAATATAATAGCTTGACTCGATGCAGGAACACTGTATTTTGAAGCATTATCAGCATATACATTAAATATAGTTTTTAGTTCGATATGTAAACTTTCGTCTGTAATAACAAATTTTTGTGTCGTCAGTCCAGGATTTGTTTTATTCTTACTTCTACACCATGTATCGCAGTTTTCACAAAGAATAAATAAATGATTCGGTATACATCAAACCGTTGTTGCTAATTTCACTGCATTTTTCTTTCACTGAGATAAAGCGTAAGCAAAGCATTTCTTGATGTAAAAAATTAAACCTTTTTTATGCAATTATTTAAATTTCGGTTTTATTTAAAAAATTTTCTTGGATAGGATTTTCTTAACATGATTCATATCAGCTAGCTTATAAATCTTTTTAGTAACGTTGCTTTTTAAATTCGCATTATTTACAGCAGCCATCGTAGTACTGTCTTTATTTCCTATTACAACCTAACAACCTGCCTACAACATCTAAAATTTGTTCTTTTAGAATAGTGCTTCAATTTATAAGTTCTTCTCCAATGTTCGTTTCCATGGCTTTCGTACTACCATAGCAATTTTTCCTGTAGTCGTGGTCGTTTACTAAATGTCCCAGATCACACATACGACATTTTCTGTTTCGAGTTCGATAATCAAAGATTTTGCCCGTAAAAAATCCAATAATAGCTCCATATCCGTTCAGACTATTTATTGAAGTCTACTGCTCGAGCAAGATTGGTAGCCTCGGGCTTACGAAGCGATAATTCTAAATGTCTCTTTACAAAACTGTTATAAAAATCTTTCCCAGTTGATCGTTTTTCAATTAAAAATCTATGTGGAATTTTCAAACTTTCTGCTAAGTCGAAAGCTAAAATTTTAGAAACTCTTTTTTAGACAAAGGCATAAGACGTGCAGTTTCACAAATAATAAGAAAAGTACATTTGAATCTTCCCACTTTTGGAGACATATTGATTTCTAATCCTTTTCTTAAATTACTGACCTTTTCATGTAAAGTACTATCTGGAATACAGATTTTGTTTTGCAATATTTCTGATTAAATTTTCATTAGATAATATCATCTTAAATATAATATAATATATAATATAATATAATATAATATAATATAATATAATATAATATAATAATATAATATAATATAATATAATATAATATAATATATAATATATATATATATATATATATATATATATATATATATATATATATATATATATATATATATATATATATATTATAAAAAGATTTCGCCGCCGGATTCAGTGCCCTGAAGTTGGCCACAAATGGTCAAAGGTCATCGCTCTGAAGTTGGTCTCAGGTCACAGACGTAGGTCAAGAGGTAAACATAACCTCAAAATCAGGTCAAGGGTCATCGCTCTGAAGTTGGCCTCAGGTCATAAACGTAGGTTTAGGGGTAAACATAACCTCTAAATCAGGTCAAAAGTTATTGCTGTAACAGACGTAGGTGAATGTCTATTAAATCGACAAATTTACTTATATCTTCTGAAATTAGATCAAAATGTAGGTCAAAATTGACCTATTTATTAACTTACACATAAAAAAGGCCTTATTAAGGCATTTCAAGAGATCAAAATTTAGATGAAAGTTTACTTTTTTTCAAGGTAAAGGAGCCTAAATGTAAATTAGGTAAAAATTTATTTCAAATTTGCCTTATTTATTAACCTACACATTAAAAGGCCTTTAGATAAAATTCAACCTTTTTTTAACATTAAGGGGGACATTAAGGAATCGTTATCGTATGTCACAATTAATGTCAACAGTGTCAAAAATTAAATTAGATTTCTTCGTACCTTCCATATTATTTAAAATCCACTTCATATTACAAATTAAAATAAATTTTAATTTAAATTTACAAAAATTTACAAAAACAATGTTAATTTTAATGAAAATTTTTAAAAAAGAAAAATGTTTTATCAATTAAAAATCATTCCTAATCAAAATTTCTGTAAATTAATTCTTCTTCTTCCAATAAAAAATTGTTCAGAAATTTTTTTGAAAAATAAAAATGTCTGATCATTTAAAAATCATTTCTCATCAAAATTTCTATAAGTAAATTCCTTCTTCTGTTAGTATCGATTATAAAACATTATTATAATTCAGTATTATTTTTTGAATCACTTTTTAGAATTTTTATGAATTTTATATAATCTTTACATAAGACATGACTAATTAATTTTTATTTAGATTTTGAGATACGAAACTGGTTACTTTCCAGTAGCGTATCTTGGAAGCAAATTCAATGAAACAAATAATTTCAATATACACTAATTTCACTGAATTTGGCTAAAAACCAATATTGATAATAAATATTATTACTTATTTCCTAATTTAAAACTTAATTTTAAAATAAAAATAGGGGGTTGGCGCGCGAAGCGCGCAGGGGGACGGAGCCCCCCTAGTATATATATATATATCTCCCTATATTACAAAAATATATCGCTGTCGCCGCTGTTTCAAGATTCCATCCCCCCTCCTCAAAAGTCAAAGGGCAAACATAACCTCAAAACCCCCTTCCCACTCAAGGTCAAAGGGCAAACATAACCTTAAAACCCCGTTCCCACTCACAGGTCAAACATAACCTCAAAACCCCCTTCCCACTCAAGGTCAAAGGGCAAACGGCAAACATAACCTCAAAACCCCGTTCCCACTCACATGTCAAACATAACCTCAAAACCCCCTTCCCACTTACACGTCAAACATAACCTCAAAACCCCCTTCCCACTCACAGGTCAAACATAACCTCAAAACCCCCTCCCTACTCATAGGTCACATGGCAAATATGACCACAAACCCCCCTCCCCACTCATAGGTAACATGACAAATGTAACCTCGAAACCCCCTCAAAACATTACCTTAAACCCTCATTTATATTATTACATTACACCCCGTCTTCCCACTCACAGGTCACAGGACAATCATAACCTCAAAATCTCCCCTCTCCTCTATTCTCACTCACATGTTACACGTCAAATATAACCTCAAAATTGACCCTCCCTCTTTATCCCCAAGGACAGGTCACAGGGCAAGTATAACCTCAAAGGCCTCTTGCAAGTGAAAGCTATAGTATATTCAAAACAACCTTTTTTACTTTTATATTAATTATTAATAAATTATAATTATTATAATTAACAATAATAATAAAATTCATAATTTCAACATAAAATTTTATGTTATTTATGTTATTTATTTATGAATTTTATGTTTTTATTTTTTTTAAACCAATAATTATAATTTTTAAATATTATAAAATACTATTGACGTAAATTATTAAAGAAAGAAGAAGAAAAAAACAAGGGGGTTGGCGCGCGAAGCGCGCAGGGGGGCGGAGCCCTCCTAGTATATATATATATATATATATATATATATATATATATATATATATATATATAATATCGTCTTTAGTCTTTTTTTGGCCAAAATTATAATTGAACCTCGAGTTATCTCTTTAGCTCCCGGAAATTTAATCAATTTAAAAATTTAATCTTTTGGATTTTTCCGAAGTGACGTTGAAAAGGACAGAAACCTGTACTTATATGAGTCATTGCATTAAAAAAAATTCAATATCGTTCATACACCGGTCCCATAGAGTATGTATATCAGCGAAAAGAGTTCTAAACATACATACGTCTAATTTTTCTTATCACCCGTTCAACTGGATTGCCTTGTGGATGACGAATTAATCAGAAATTATTTTCACACTTTCCTCTCGCAATCTTTGTCCCCACTATAAAGTAAAAAAAATTATTATCACCTTATTCCCACTGATTAAATAAAATTCTATCGGGCCTACCCACTTCCAGAAAATATGAATCAAAAAGTTTCCTCAAAATTACCTCTGTTGTCTCCCTTTTTATCGGATACAAACTAACGTACTTCGAAAATACATCCAGCACGACAAAGATATATTTCATACCCCTACAAGATTTCGGTAACGGCCCAAAAAAATCAACACTCACCAAATCCCCGGGTTTCTCAGAATGAACCATACAATACCCAATTTACAGTGTATATGCAATCAATTTACCTTCGAGTCAAAATCCCGGGAATCACTATTTGCTAAGACATCAAAGTATCGTCATAGCGAAATAAAATATTATGCTCTAGAACAAAAAACTTTATTAACTCTTTATTTTTAACTCTTTTTCGAATTAAATAAATTTTTTCGTCTTCCCTTTGCAAATATTCAAAATTTTTAAAATCATTGGTCACTTCTTTGGTAAAACATAAACCGGAACATTTATTAATCTTGACTCCTTCCCCATCACCATTGATAACATCAATGGATAAATGACCTTGTGATATCGCTTTAAACCTTCCATGGGGATTTCGGGTAAAAAAATCAGCTACCACATTATCCGATCCCTTGCAATATTCCACAGAAAATCATACTGCTAAAGGAGCAAGCTTCCTCGTATAAAACGAGAATTTAGAAACTGTTTAGAATTAAGAAATGTTTACCCTTTATGATCCGTAACTATTACAAAAGGATTTCCCAACAAATAAATTCTTAACTTCATTACAGAATATACAATGTCCAGAAGTTCCTTTTCAATTGTTGTATAGTGAAGCTCAGTTTCATTTTAACAACGACTGGAGATATCATCAGAATAACCTGCGGATATACAAAGATATCTTAGGATATCAAAAGGTTATCCACATGATACTCTAGTATATGTAAAGGTTACACATGATATTTAAACCACCTATTTGTAGGATATTTTAAGGATATCTCTTAGGACATGCGTAGAATATCATCATATTAGCCTGAAGTTATCATCAGGATAACCTGAGAATATGTTAGACATATCCACATGATAACCTAATAATATCCTACACACGTTCTAGGGATATCCTAAAAATATCCTACAAATAGGTGGTTTGGATATCCCATGGATAACTTTTGGATATACTAGGATATCATGTGGATAATCCTTAGACATACTGAGATATCCGTTGCATATTTTGAAATATCCTACATTAATTCAGTATATTCTTTTATTGTGAGGTTGTGTTTGAAAACATCGATGTAACATCAAGTTTTTAAGTTGTTAATTTTGCCGAGCAGGATAATCATAAGTCTATTACTTTCCAATAAATAATAATTGTTGTCTATAGTCTTTTAAACGACCAGAATTACAAAAGAATATCTGCAGACTTTTAGCGTAATTTCGGCAGACAGGAGTCTGCTTAAAGTATGCAGAATGTCTGCAGACTGAATGAGAAAAGGAAAAAAACCCATCGAGCCTTCTGAGTGTGTCAAGTTGCAGTAGTGAAAAGACCGTACATAGCTATATCTACTCTGAAGTAGACGACTTCACAATCATCTAATTCACCCACTAATTAAATATGTCCCACCATTATAAATGAAAATAATTTACTTTATTTATTTGAACTATAATTCAAACAAAATTAATTAAACCCCCAAAATAAAATATACAAAAATTAATAATTGAAATCCCACCACGCCTACCTGGTGTGTCATTAGCAATGTACATCAGAGTGGTGTAAATCGTTTCTTAGAACTCAAGCGATAAGGTCTGTAAAACTGAAGAGCATTGTTTTAATAACTAAAATTCCCCAATACCCTCTCCACGACGTCCCTTGAGCTCTTAAAGACATATATATACAAGAGAAATATAAATATACGAAGATACCAAAAATCCTTTTATGCTGTAATAATTTCTAACAATAAGTTAGATCCTCTTCTTGTTTCACTCATGTTTGATGGCATGCATATTATGCAACATTCAGATATAGATGGAAAGGGTATTGTGAATATGGAAAAGTCTGTACCTGATAATCCTAAGAAAAGTAATTCATTAGCAAAAAAAAGCATTGATATTTTTAGTCAATTGCATTAACCAGTCTTGGAAAATTCCAATAGCATATTTTTTTAATTGATGGACTGCCTAGTGTAGATATTACGGGGTTAATAAACCAGTGTTAGGGACGTTACATGATTGCAATGTAAAAGTTGTTTCTTTAACATTTAATGGCACGCATACAGCTAATTTATTAAAAAAGATTAATGATGATCAAAATGAAAATAATAATGATGATAATTTCAATAAAATTTCTAAACGCAGAAAACAAGAAAGAAATGACGAAGATTACAAGTGGTGGTTTAAGCATCCTGTGACTCAAGAAGAGATTTATATTTATTTAGATCCTCGTCATCTGGTTAAGTTAATGCGCATTATTTTTGTCAATGTAAAAGTATTTCGTGATAGTAATGGAGGGTTGATTGAATAGAAATATTTCGAATATATCTCCATGAACTTCAAATTTTAAACGGTTTGCACTTAGGAAATAAATTGCATCATGATCATCTTAACTATTTGCAACAGAAGATGAAAGTTAAGTTGTCAACCCAGCTATTTATTAAATCAGTTCCAGATGCTCTAAGAACATGCAAAGATGACCCCTTCATTTGACAATATTTTATAACTGTGGACCTATACAATAGAATTTATTGAAAAAGTAAATGATGTTTTTGATGTTTTCAATTCACGATATAAAAAAGGTGAAACATTATTCAGTTTCATTCGATCTCACGGAGGTCATAAAAGGAATTTTAACTGCCCTTTTTAAAAGGTCAGTTCGACGCCCCCCGTCAATATAGTGTTTATTCGAACGCCAATGCAATAAAGCGTTAATTCAAAAATTGTGCTATATGGTGTGTATTCAATTGTTTGTCCAACATAGTCTTAATTCACATTGTTTTAAAAAAAGGGTTAATTTAATTTTTAAAAGTCCATATGATGCTTATATTCAAACAATTGTGCAATATAATTTTATCAATTAATTGTAAATTTTTTACAAAATATTATCGAAAAATGAAAAATATTGAAGATCTGTCATATGGAATTAAAAATTAAATTTACCCTTTAATGAACTCAACATGAAATGAGATTATATTACACAAACAATTGAATAGACACCATATAGCACAATTTTCTGAATTAACGCTTTATTGCACTGGCGTTCGAATAAATGCTATATTGACGGAAAGCCTCGAGTTAATGATCAGTGTGTATACTATTACACACTCTCTAAATCTGAATCAGTAATAAGTATGCCACTATTTCAATTACCGTATATGCGCTGTGAATTAGTGAAATTTAACTAAATAATCAGTGAAATTTCACTAGTTAATTAGCGCATATACGCTGTTTGAAAATAGTGGCATACTTATCGCTGAGAATCAGTGAAATTTCGCTGATTCAGATTTGCAGAGCAGATACAAAAAAGTAAGTAACTAATTGGTTCGATAATGTATGCTATAATTGGTACTAGGCCAGACTTGTGTGCGAGTATCACATTTCTTTCTCGATTTTAAACGTGTGCAAATAATAATTTATGGGTTCAATTAAAAAGAATATTAAGATACATTAAAGGAACTGTTGATTTAAATTTAACATGTAAATCAGACGTTAACGATAATATACTAACAGGCTACGCTGATGCAGACTAGGGGTCAAACAAATTAGACATAAAGTCCACAAGCGGTTATTGTTTTCAAATCTTTGAAAATACGATAATGTAGAAGTCAAAGAAACAACCGATAGTAACACTATTCTCATGCGAAGCTGAGTACGTGTCACTCAGTCAATGCATAAGTGAAGCTTGCTGGTTAAGAAACTTACTAATTGAATTACAAATATCCGATAATTTCGTTGTAAACATTTCCGATGACAATCAATCTGCGATAAAAACCTTAAAGTTTTAAAAAAATAACATTATTAAATTAAAATCGTGCTAATTATTTAAACAAAACAATTACACATGATTACTGAATTAGTAACTATTCTTATCTTTCTTTATTGTAAGACAGAAGCTGCTAAAAACATCGAATCGTCATTTAGTCGAATGATAAAAACATCGAATCGTCAATTCGTCGAATACTCAATACATTATCGAATTGTTAATTCATCGAATGCTCAAGTCATCGAATTTTCAATTCGTCGAATTCTCAAAACGTCGAATGCTAAAAACATCGAATTATCAAATCGTAGAATACTCAGAACATCGAATTGTCAGTTCGTCGAATGCTCAAATAGTCGAAACGCCATTTGTTCGAATTGTCAAGCAGTAGAATGGTAAAGTAGTCGAATGTTCAAATAGTCGAAACGCGTTGTTTGTTTACGAAAGAACAATTAATTATTTAAAATAATTTAATGATTACGATAGCACGCCTCTTCAACATTTCACAGTATTAACATCGCTACATGAAAAGAATATTGGTAGTCTCCCTTTTTTTAACAAGAGAGATTTCGGAAATTATAGATAACAGTTTATTGAACTACAGAGCTTAACCAAAAAAATGGACAATTATTATCATACCGAGACAGGTGGATAGTTTATATAATTAAATATATAATTACTTATGTTATTATACAAAATAAAAAACAAATGTAAATTTTATAGGTTAGATAATTAAATTTTCAAAAAATTAGAAAATAATGGGGTGGTTTACTTCCGAATAAGTGGGACCTCCGATTTTAATAAAACTTGGTATACCAACGTATTTTGATGCGCTGATTACGAAAATGATAATAAAAATTGGCGCAAATTTGATGTTCATGGTGAAAACCATAAAAAATCATAAAATTGTGGTTTTTTGCGTATAGTTCGTAAAAAGCGCAAAATTTTTAAAAACTTTTTAAACAAAAGTTATAGATCTCACTAAAATAAACATTTAATGGTCTTATCATTATTTGCTAAAATCTATTATTTTCGGAGAAAAATGTAAAAAACCATAAAATACTATAAAAACGGGTTAACAAATACTTTCGCTCAAAAGAACATCCAATTTTAACAAAATATAGTTTATTTACGTATTTTGATGCTCTGATCACGAAAATAATACTGAAAATTGGTGCAAATTTAATGTTCATGGTAACAAACCATAAAAAACCCATATAATAGTGGTTTTTTGAGTATAAATCATAAAAAACGCAAAATTTAAAAAAAAAATTAAAAAAAGTTATAGGGGAGAGTGGGGCAAGATGGGGGACTTAAGGTTTAAAGTGCAAAAAGCGAAAATTATCAAATAATTATATACTTTATTATTATTTTTAATTATCATCTTTGTGAATCAGTCTTTCGTAAAAAAGGCGTACAAAGGCCATCTGTTTCTTAAAAAAGCTTTAAATTAATAATATTGAAAAAATTTCAAATCTCCCCATCTTGCCCCACCGGCGGGCAAGATGGGGTACCGTAAATGGTAAGATAAGGTACTAAAAAACAACCTATTTCTGTCGACAAATTTTACAAGTGAAGGTTGCATCTTGATCTTCGTCGTCTGCACCAGCACAACTGCAGAGAGCCCATTGGCCACAGGCAGAACAAGCAGCCCAGCCTTCATTTGAGTCTAAATAATAACTAATACAATAGAGACAAGGTGTATTTTTCACTTTACCATCGCTAATTGATGATTTAACCTGACAAGCTTTTTTCTTTTTGGTCACTCTTATTTTATTCAGTCTTGATTTAAGTAGTTTTCTTAACTTCTCTTATTTCTCTTTTCTTTTGCTTAATTTGTGTACCCCGTCTTGCCCCACTCTCTCCTACCCCATCTTGCCCCCACCTACGAAATTAAAGAAAAAGGTTAATTACTACAATTTACGATTCAACAAAGAAAATAAACATATGCTTCCCTTCTTCTGTAACCCTTGCCATTTAGAAAAAAATTTATACAGTTCATTAACTTTTATTATTAAATAATAAACACCTTATAAAAAAGTGAAAAAATCACAACAAAATCGTCGAAAACAGTTTTTTTAGTAAAACAGATAAACGATTTGTTCTCATGGCTTTTAGGTTTTGTAAACAAGAAACTATCGTCTCGGTGCAGTATTATGTAAAATATAATCGCGATTGGTTAATTCGTTTGTTAAATAGGGCTGGTACCCCGTCTTTTGTTTAAAAAGTTTTTTAAAATTTTGCGTCTTTTACGAATTATACGCAATAAACCACAATTTTATGGTTTTCAACATGAACATCAAATTTGCGCCCCTTATTCGGAAGTATATCCGAAAACTGGACTTTATAGAAGTTAACAACTCATTTGACAGCTCTCAACTGTCAAAATGTATTGAAATGTTGGATATAAACTGAAAATTTAACAACAAACCTCTATACTTCTGAAAGTTGATGTAAAAGTCGTGAAAATTCTTATTTTTCAAAATTGAACAGAATTTTGATATCTTTTTTGACAACCGGTAGCTGTAAAAAGTTATTTTTGACATCATATTCGTTTCCGGAGTACTAAAAATTATAAAAATACATAGTTACAAGTCAAATTTTTAAGAAATGGAAAAGTTATAAAACTCCAACTTTTCTAAAAAAAGAACCACCCTAATAAGTATAAAGTATAAGCACAGTCACATGGAATAACATTTTATAAAGACGAAATTTTTTAATTATTAAAATCAAAAAATAGGATTTCTTTAAAAATCGAATTTGAGGATTTTTGTAATTATAATTCTTCAATGATATAACAACAGCAACAAAATGAAAACTTTCTTACTAGTATTTTTAATCCATACTCATTGAAATTAGAAAACAAATAATTATTTTCCGCGAATTGTTTACAACCCAGTAAAAAAAAGAAGTATTGAGTGGAGCGTTTAGGAATTGAGTGAAGCTCTGAGCCAATACGGATTCGAGTAAAAACCGTATTGGGACGTTTGACTCAATCTTTTTTTCATCCGCCGAATACGGTCTTATTTTAGCATTAAAATTAAAATCACATGAGCAGAGTTACACATTATAAATTGAAAGCACAATTGTCCTGGAATGTAAAAATGCCAATTTAGATAAGAAACTGTGAATATTTTTTATTTTTTGTTAAAAATTGGTAAAAGCAAATTTTGACAAGCGCGACTGATTTTACCATGTGAATAAATGAAGTGGCAAGTTTAAATGGACTAAAATAAATCTTCTGTTACCGACAAAAAGTTCCTAGAAAACAATGAAATTTCATTGTTTTGTTGAATTTACCACAATTCTCTAGGAACTTTCTGTCGGTAAAAGTAGATTTCTTTTAGTCCATTTCGTCCATTTAAACTTACCACTTCATTTATTCACATGGTAAATTCAGTTGCGCTTGTCAAACTTTGCTTTTACCAATTTTTAACAAAAAATAAAAAATATTCACAGTTTTTTATCTAAATCGGCATTTTCACATTCCAGGACAATTGTGCTTTCAATTTATAATGTGTACTCTGCTCATGTGATTTTAATTTTAATGCTAAAATAAGACCGTATTCGGCAGATGAAAAAAAGATTGAGTCAAACGTCCCAATACGGTTTTTACTCGAATCCGTATTGGCTCAGAGCTTCACTCAATTCCTAAACGCTTCACTCAATACTTCTTTTTTTACTGGGAAGGAAGAACGCCTAATTATAGAACATTATCTTATAACTAAATTTAACGATAAGAAAATCAATTTTTTGTCTATTATCGCGAGGGAAATAAATTCTTTATATTGTAAAAGGTATCATACATCAATTTTTTTCCATTATAGATTTACTCGATGAATTCTTTTTTCATTCTTCGAAATAATGTAATCGACAATGTTATTTGCAGTTCTTTCTAAGAAGTTTATTTCCGTTATAAGATATATTTTCTCAAACATTATTTTATACAACAGTAGAAAAGATAATACATGATAATATTTCACGTTAATTCACATAAATGTTTTTTTATTGATTTATTATTTCACCTTATTTACACATTATCTCTTTGTATCATTTTTCGGTTTTTGTTACTTCGATGGACCTATATGAGAGTCCTTATTTTAGAGTCAACAAAATCGCACTCTTTGTAATAGGACAATGGGTTTATCAGACAGTAAAAATGAAAATCTTGACTAGAATTTTAGTTTTGACATCACTTACAACTGCAATTATTCCTCAGGTATTTTATAGTAATCATTTTTTTTAATACAGCTGTATCTTTTATGAAAATTTCAATGCTACATACTACTTATTTTGCTTTTCATCTCTATAAAATATTTTATAAGAAGAATCAATTATTCCCAAAAAGCACAACATTTGAGCTTAATCTTGTGAAAATATTGCCTCAACATTGTTTATGTCGAAAGTTTTGCATCGAAAAAATGCCTAGGACCTGTATATCAGGAGTTGACTATGTTTCCTAGTTACGAGAGCAACCCATTATAGAATCCTAGTCAAAGTAATAAGATTCAAGCATAGTTAAAGTTAACAGAAAAATTAGTCAATGCAACCAGGAAAAATAGACAAATTGACTAGGATAATAATATTAGATCTAGACTGTGTATCAAAATTATTTGAAATTCCTAATCAAATTAATATTATCCGATAAAAGACAAAAAGTAAATATAATTAAAAAAATAATTAATTTTTATATTGAACATATTTATAACTGACTTTGTATTTATATACCTTAAAATTAATTTAAACTTATGAAATAAATATTTAACGTTGGGGGCACGGGAACACCTGAACCTAACGAATACACACTTTCAAACCCGGAATGATAATAACCACTACACTAAATACGCACTTTGTATTTTCATTTTTAGTAGATACTATTAGATTTTTCAGTCAAAATACAATACTTAATCAGATGATGTTTTATATAATTAAAGTGCACAATTTTATCTGCTTGTCAAAAACTACTAATTTTATATTATTTGTGACATTTAAATATAAAAATAAATTTAAATACACAAATTATTGCAACGGTAGACGTTTAAATACACTGATTAAAATATTAAAAAAAATGTTGTCACCACGTGTGTGAAAATTTTGACGATTTATATTGAAGCCTAATCAAAAAAGTCTAAAAGAATTAACTAATATTATTAAATAGCTTAACTTTAAATCCTGGACTATTATTAGGAATTCTTATTAATTTTACTAGTTTAAGATTAATTATAGGTTCATATTTAATAATACAATACAGATTATTTTTGGTGTATATTTGTTATTTAAGTTAAAATACAAAATTAGGTGAAAAATCATTTTCATCTTTTTGCTAAGCTTTTCAATACAAATATAAAAAAATTTGAACTAACTTTGGCTTAAACATGCTTCAAATACCATATAGGAAAATGTTTGTTGTCACAACTCAATTTATTTGGTTTTTAACGTTTAAGTATAATGTGTATTCATATTCTATAAAGTAATTATTGAAAACATTTTTTGTAATATAATTTTTAATTTTCTAAATTTCTGAGATTTTTATGTCTTTCGGTTTATGTATATAGTTCTTGAAAACTTTTTTATATTCTTGCAAAATATCTTCAGCATTTTCTACAAGATTAAAGTAGGGTAATGGCACTAGTCAAAAAACATTTAAGGAAATGTATAGGGGAGAATGGGGCAAGGATAGTTAGTTGCTGTCATACTTAAATGGCTTGTTCAAAAAGCGCGTAATTCATGATATGTTCGCGTCTTCATACCAATAGATGATAATAAAGATTGGAAGTCAATCTGCCACCATTTGCAAGGTCAGGCCAAATAACCAGGCTTTCCAAAAATTCTACTCGTTTGCAGATACATATTCAGGTTTGGCCGCTAGATCCGAAAACGTCTTACCTAACTATCCTTTCCCCATCCTCCCCTACATTCTATATTTAAAACTGATTACATATATAATTTCTATTATATAATTATTTCTAATGTAAAATGTCATTATGTTTTAATCTTTCTTGGATTATACATATTACAAAAAATATAAAAGGATATTAAAAACGTCATCACACGGAGAGAAAAGTTATAGTGGGTTGTACTTTGCATTTAGTAATATAAGAAAATTTGAGTTGGGACAAATAAATATTAAATAAAGATTACAAAAAAGCATTCAATTTTTTTTGTCGATCGAACTAAACATAGTAGTAAAAATGAATGTCTGCTTAGTGAAATAAGCAAAACTAATTCTGTTCAAGTTTATTAACAAAATTGTTACTTTAACTATAAGAAATATATTAAAATTAATTAAAAAGCTACCTACACGCAGAAAAATAGTTATATACAGTATAGTATGTTTTGTATACCCCAGCTATTTTAGATAGTGTCTGGAGCGCGATCTATTTAGTTGGACAGGACAACCAATTTAATTGGATCCTTAGATGTTGGATATACTATCCAATTCTGATGGCTAGGGGGCCAATTTGTTTTGTAAACTGTCTATTTTTTTGTTATCACTACTTTTAACTTGGATAATGCAACTAATTTCTAATAGTGAAATAACTATTTATATTTTACATATTTAATTAAATTTACACATGAATATTAATAAAATTATTTGTTTATTTAATTTTACCTTTTTTATGTTACATAAATGACGGGTTCCACGTCAAGTGACCCAGGTCAAAAATTTACATGGAATATTTGAAAAATTTGTAGTTTCTTTAAAACAAAACGAAAATACGTTTTCTATTTTGGGTTTTGCTGCTGTTTTTCAACACTTTCTAATAGTGTGAACAAATGTAGAGAAAAAAGATGTTTATTTTGACCAGTTAAAAGTTCTTGTCCCACGTTTTGACCTATACATTTTTTTTAGGAAAAAACCTCACCTTTATGATAAAATTTTTTTTAAAAAAATTAAAACTGTCCATTTGATGAAAAAATGAAATTTTATTTTTTAATTTAATTTTTCAAGGTCTAAATTTTTTTTCTCTACATTTGTTTACACCATTAGAAAGTGTTGAAAAACAGCAGAAAAACCCAAAATAGAAAATGTATTTTCGTTTTGTTTTAAAGAAACTACAAATTTTTCAAATATTCCATGTTAGACCAAAAATTTAAATTGTGATCGTTTCATCTTGATTGAAAAGCATTTTTGTATTCTGTAAAACCAAAAGTAATTGTTATTGCATGTTTTAGACATAATTAAGACTTAAATATCATTAGTTATAACTGAGAGTTAATTCTCTTTATGATTTTTTGACTTTAAAATTAACAAACATTTAACAATGTTATTAAATGTTCACAGTTTGTTAACGCTATTATTTTAAAAAAATTTATCGTGTTTTCGTCCATTATAGTATTTTCGTCTTGACAGTTCATGCACGAAAATGTTGGAATCGAGTCGCAACATCTTGACAGCGCATACGCATTATAGGAATCGGAACTTACAAATTTCAGTTGGCTGCTACATCTAACACGTTGGAAACCGTATCCAACTAAACAGATATAATGACTAATCATAAGTATACATTTAAAATTGTCACTGGGACCAACGCCATTTGTTCATATATGATTTTAACCCTTTCGTGCCTCCGAGACATATATGTCCCACTTAGAAAATTTTATGCAATTCTTATAAAAATTAACCAATTAATTAGCGCTAAATTGCTTTCTATTCCCAATGTATGTGGTTACAATTAAAAAAATAGTAAATTACAAAAAGTTGTAATATTTATTTTAAACAATAGAATAAACATTGACTGTTTTAAAAAAAACAGTTATGTTACAAACTATACATTTCATTAACATTTAGTGAATAATTTTTAACAACACTTCGTTTTTTTATATTTTTGGGGTCGTTGATTACGAATCTTAAGTCAGATTTAAATATTTCAAAATGGTGGATCTAATATGGCCGACAAATTTTTAAACAAATTTCAACATTTTTTTAAATTTCATCAAAATTGCTTCCAAATTGATACTCAGGGATTATCGGGGTCATTGATTACGAATCCGATGTCAGTTTTTCAAAATTCAAAATGGCGGATCAAATATGGCGGACAAGATTTAAAAAAATTGCTTGAATTTGCGTCAATATTGTTACTTGGGGGTTTTCAGGGTCGTTAATTGCGAATCAGAAGTCAGATTTAAAAAATTTTCAAAATGGCGGATCCAATATGGCGGACAAGATTTCAAAAAATTGCTTCTATTTGCTTTAAAATCAGTAGATTTTCGTTCTCTTTATTTTATTCGATTTAGACTATTCAATATTGATATCTGAAGTATTAACAATATGTTTTGAACATTTTCTGAATTTTAATTCTTACATTAAAATTCGTCTGAACTTGAATCTCAGTTTTAACTAATTTTCTTTAGACAACTGCCAATTTCTTGGTCAATAAGCTTTGTTTTCCGTATATAATTACGCACTAATCTGTATATCAGCCTAAAAAGAACAATTAAACATTTTTTTATAATTTACAGTCGCATTAGTAGGATTGCACAGTGCCATATTAGCTCTAATTATCCTTGCCCCGTGAGGAAAAAGTAGCCCATCTTTTAATTATTTCTAATTTTTTGTGAAACGACGTGAATTTAATTGAAAATAAATATGATATTCGTGTTCAGCAGGAAATTCCAATTTTTAGTATCATCTTTTGGTGTTAAGACGCGAAAATATCATGAATGACGCGCTAATTTGAACAAGCCGTTTAATCAATACAGCCACTAAGTATCCTTGCCCCATCCTCCCCTACATGTTTTTCAAAACGCAAAAAAATTGCCAAATGAAAAAATTCATTTTCCTAATGTTTGAAGCATATTTTTTCCAATAAAAATCTTCGTTTGTAGGCAGAAAATACTAAAAAATACCATTATTGTTCAATTTTTTTATATGAAAATTCATTCGTTTATTTTTATTACTAAAAATAAACTTTTTATTTTATTATTAATTTCAGATCCTAATTTTTAAATAAAAAATAAAATATACAAAAAATTTAGAATAAAAATATGATCTGAAATTAGTTACAAACTTATACAAATGAATTTCGATACACCAGAATAGAATAACAATCGTACAAATAAAGAATTTTATTAAAAATGCTTCAAAAATTATGAAAATTAATTTTTTCATTTGGCAATTTTTTGTGGATTCAAAAACATATTCTCTACAAAATTGAGCATGAAAGATTTTTTCTACTATTTTATCAATAAAACTTAAACTGACATCAGATTCGTTATCAGCGACTCCAAAAACCCCTGAGTAGCAGTTTTGAAGCAAATAGAAGTAATTTTAAAAATCTTGTCCGCCATATTAAATCCGCTATTTTCAATTTAAAATTTTTTTTAAATCTGACGTCTGATTCGTAATCAGCGGCCCTTAAAACTCCCAAGTAACGTTTTTTAATGCAAATTCAAACAAATCTTTGAAAACCTCGTCCGCCATATTGGATCAGACATTTTGAATTTTATAAAACTGACATCGGATTCGTAATCAGCGACCCCGAAAACCCCCAAGTAACAATATTGAAACAAATTCAAGCAATTTTTTTAAATCTTGTCCGCCATATTGAATCCGCCATTTTGAAAATTTTTTAAATCTGACTTCTGATTCGCAATCAACGACCCCGAAAACCCCCAAGTAACAATATTGACGCAAATTCAAGCAATTTTTAAAAATATTGTCCGCCATATTGGATCTGCCATTTTGAATTTTGAAAAACTGACATCTGATTCGTAATCAGCGACGCGAAAAACCCCCGAGTAGCAATATTGAAGCAAAGTCAAGCATTTTTTTAAAATCTTGTCCGCCATATTGGATCCGCCATTTTGAATTTTTTAAAACTGACATAGGATTCGTAATCAGCGACCCCGAAAACCCCCAAGTACCAATTTGGAAGCAAATCCAACCGCTTGATTCCCCGGGGGCACGAAAGGGTTAGTTAGATATAAAAGCTAATTTTCTTCTATCCAATAAAAATTGGATGTATAATCCAACCTTTTTTCTGCGTGTATTACAAAATTAACCAAAATTGAGATAAAATATTATTTTTCAAAACTTTATTTGCTGTGATACTTATTATTTATGCTTTGTATATTAGAATAAATATTAGGTTATTGTTATTATAATTATAAAAAAATTGTATTTTTCATTACATTTTTACACAATTTATAAAAATTCTCATTAATTCTGCAAGAAAAAAAGTGCAGGTAAGGTAAAATTGATCATGGTTAATTCAGTAAAAACAGGTTTTCTTCGATACTGATTTTTCTGGTTGAATATACTTTTTAATATAAAAATTATTAGAGGACAGTACCAAAAAACTTAATACCTGTTTATGATTATACCTCTGAGATATTGCCGAGACATTATTCTCACAAAATTACCGCAAATGTGCTAACCTTTATTATAATCAAAAACATAAATTTTCAAATGATCTTTGTATATTGAAAAACTATCTTAAACCCATTAGTTTAACTTTCTCTTTTCGGTTGTTGGCAATGCTAATGCAATATTTGAGTGTCTTCCACCTATCCTATTTGTTTTTCTATCCTATTGTCAACTTGGGATATTCACACTCAAACAAGACAAGGTACAAACATTTTTTTTATTTATTATAATAATAAAATTTTTTATATTATTTGTAAATTTCATATAATTACTACAAAATCTACTAATACTGTAGTTGCGGAATCTTGTCAAGCATATGGAGAACGATTGGAATTTGTTGACGTCTAAAATAGAACGATCAATTTTGCAAAAGGGTGCAGTACATGGAAGACGTCTTACAGTTTTATTTGCTAGTAATAATACAATTTTATTAATATATATTATTAATGTTGTAAGTTTAAGAGGTAGACACAGTTTGGCGGTCTCGGTTAAGCGTGTATTTATAAAAAATTTACATCGAATATTACGTGCGGAATTACTATTGAATTGACAACTGAATTTTTACAAAATTATAAAAAAATTCGTTATAAATTCACAAAAATTCATTTGCAAAAGTGATCGAAAATTATTATAATTATTAACGAATTCCTAGTGGAATTTTTACAAAAAAAATCCTAGTTATTACAGGAAGAATTTGCTATTCGGATTTGCTATTCGGATTTGCTTGAGAAATTTTTTTTTATTAATTGTGTATACGCTTTTTGGACTGGAATTCAAACGAAAATTGTTTCCAAACCTCACACGAATTCTAAACAAATTCTTAAGAAATTCTGAACGAATCATTCTCAATTGGGTCTGCATATGTCATCATTAAAATTACTGATCAAAACACATCAGCTTATCCTTCAATTTTATTAGGGTCAGAATTTCTCAAACGGATCATTTAACTTTTATGGGACTGACGAGGTACCTGGGTACCTTTTGCATTTTCAAATGGATTTTTTTCATAATTTTTAAAATCGTATCGACCTAAGGGTTTCTTGACATCTAAAATTTATCCATACAAAGAGTCAAAACGCGTCACCCGTGAATGGTGAATTTTTTGCATTATTTAAGAAAAAAATTAATAACTCATTACTGTTTTGCTAAATATTAATGGCAATTTTTTTGGTAGTCATTGAATATCCACTCTTTTAAATAAACTTAATTGTGAAAAAAAAATTTGAAAAATTTTTAATTTTTAATAACAATTTTATAAACAATTAGTGTTTTTTATGCTTTCTAGAGCAAGGATTTTAATGAAATTTATATGTAAGATACATTAAACCTACATCTTTATATTCCTGAAAAAAAAAATTTGTATTTCCAATTACAACCGGAGATTTTGAATTTTTTGTTGTGCCGTGCGCCGTCACCGCGGCATCCATCGCTGTGATAAATGCCGCGGTAAACGAGCAGACGGCGCACGGCGCAACCAAAAATTCAAAATCTCCGGTTGTAATTGGAAATACAATTTTTTTTTTGGGAATATAAAGATGTAGGTTTAATGTATCTTACATATAAATTTCATTAAAATCCTTGCTCTAGAAAGCATAAAAAACACTAATTGTTTAAAAAATTGTTATTAAAAATTAAAAATTTTTCAAAATTTTTTTTCACAATTAAGTTTATTTCAAAGAGTGGATATTCAATGACTACCAAAAAAATTGCCATTAATTTCTAGCAAAACAGTAATGAGTTATTAATTTTTTTCTTAAATAATGCAAAAATTTTTTATTATAAAAAAAGGTATAAATATTTAAAATTTTGAAAAACGGTTAAAAGTGTTTTTTTGGTTTGCTGTGAACTACAGATTTTCATAAATGTTTTGACTTTTCCAAAACTATAAAAAAATGTATTCACGGTTGACGCGTTTTGACTCAAAGTGTTTTTTTATATTACTTATAACGCACATTTTTTATTTATTTATTCGGAAATAATAAACAAAGTTTTTTCCCCCATTAAAGGCGGACAAGGTACCCTGGTACCTCTATATATTTCAAGCAGATAAATGTATAGAAAATTCTATTAAAAAATTATGAAAATTTTTATTAAACAATGTTAATAGTACTGCACATAATTTTTTTTATAAAATATGTAATTTAGTTACTATAGTGAAATAACAATATCTATAAGAAATATTGAACAAATTAAACATTGGTACCCGGGTGCTTCGTCCGTCCATAAAAGGTCTTTTTTTTTCTTAGTCCCATAAAGATTAAAACTAAAAATTTTATTTTCAAACAAAAATATTTTTGTTAACTCTCAATATTAATTATTGTTCATATAATTGTCAATAACAATAAACATAAATTTGTCTGAAAAAAACAATTTTTTATCAAGAAGGCCCAAAGTAACTATCATGCCTCCATAAGAGAGTATTTCCCATTTAAAGCAATCTGGAACATACAGTACAGTTTAACATTCACTTTTACCCAGAGACATCCCTATCGTAAAAGATCCTGTATCTGTCTTTTGAAAGTAGTGTTTACACGTTAAAATCTCATTTTTACTGTTTTCTCTTGGCTTGAAGACTATTATTTATTATTAAAAAATTATTTTTTCTAGTAAATATGTATGGCTCAGCATTAACTTTCATATTAATGTCATTAACACCAATTGTTTTTGACTATTTTATTCCCTTAAATGAAACTCGTCCAAGGGAGTTAGTTTATGCAGCAAAATTTCCTTTGGATGAAGAGAAATATTTACCTTGGCTATTGGTCCATGGCTCTATTACTGCTTTATACAATTTGACAGTAATGTTTAGTTGCGAGTCAATGTTAGTAGTCACAACACAGCATGTTTGTGGTTTGTTTAAAATTATAAGGTGAAAAAGCTAATTTAGAAAAATTTTCATTGCTATAAGAATTTAGGGTAGAGTGGGGTAAAAAAGCCACATTTTTACTTTTGATGCTGTAAAATCTGTATTTAAAATTTTTTTCTCAAATTTCCAATTGTTATTGAAAGTTTAGTTATTAAGCTTGAAAATTCTTGACGGAAATATTTTTTATCTCATGAAAGGACTAAGTTATAAGAGTTTTACGAAAGCACTGTAAGTGGCTTTTTTGCACCACCTGGTGGGGTGAAGAAGCCACCTTACGATTTTAGCAAAACATGTTATCAATTTAGGTATTTTTATAGTTTTCCTTTATTTATATGACAAATAGTCTTATTTAAAAAATATTTTAATAATTATGAAAGAGTTTTTAGCAAGGAAAATTGAAAATTATATTAAGTTTACCTGTTTTCGATTTGCACTGCCAATTTTTCGTACCTTTTTTAAAGGTTCTCTTTAAGTTTCACCACAGATAACATATTTCGTTGCAACCGTTTATCCATTGTTTATTTTTTGAATGCACTTTGAACTACTTTTTCGTCGTGTTTAATTAATTTTATTAAATAAACACGAGAAATTTTGTAAAATAATAAGGTTAGTTTAAATAGAAAACAAGTGAATTTCACAAAATATTCAATGGATTTTTTGCCCTGGCTTTTTTACACCCAAGACCAGTTATTAAAAAAGCAAAAATAAATTTTTAATTCAGTTCAATTTCCAAAAATTAACATTGTATACGTTTTCGGTATACTTTTCTCCTTATGTACAAACATTTATTTTTATTATTCGTTCACTTAATCAGACTGTAATATGTTTGAAAAGTTCACCAAAATGTTTTCAAAAAAGCAACAAAAAATTAAAATTACAATAAAAACAATATTAATCTAGGTACAACATTCAAACTAGATTCAAAAGTTGCGTATTACCTAATAGTATTTATATTCTAAACAGCTGATAAGTCGGCTTAATAGTTTTTAAATAAAACTCAAATGGCTTTTTTACCCCACTCTACCCTACCTATTTATTAATAATCCTAAAATAAAAACATTCAAAATTATTTTTTGTTTCCGATTAGTTATAAGTTAAATAGCGCAATGATGCTTTCGAATAAGGAAAAAAACTATAACATAATAGATGATACTTATTATAAACAGTTGACATCTTGTATTAAATGCCACAACCATGCAATTCAGTAAGTTGTAAATTAATATAATAAATAAATGACGTATAATAAGATAACATAAGAATAATTACAAATTATTTTTTAGATATTCAAAGATACTGAACTCTTGCTTTTCGCCACTTCTATTTTGTTCAGTGGGTTTAAATGTTATAGCCATCAGTTCTTTACTAATTCAAGTAAAATTTATTCCTTTTTCTTTATAATATGTGACATAATCTGGAAAAAGGGGGTTTACGTGCTAATAGAAGTTTTTGAGAAAATTGCTGTTAACGTTAAATAACTAAGTTTTGTCAGTTCTCGTCAATTATTATTTTGATAATTTATTAATCGGAGGCTTTTAGGAATTCGATACCAGATTTGTAAAATTTGTAATAGTGGATCTATTATTCCAAAGATTTTGTTTGAAAATTTAATGGATTCCCATTAAATTCATTATTTCGAGATTTTACTCGTTGAATTTTTAAAAAGTTTATACATGTTCTATCGATGTAGAAAAATCAGTTTCTTTCGTATGTTTATTCTTTTTTCTCTTCATTTTTAACAACAATTACAACTGAGGCTCCCAATTCAAGAACCGGTGCGGACGCACGCGTTTATACCAGTCAGTGAGCAGTGAGCGCCTCTGGGCCATTCACTGCTACCTGACTGGTATTAGCGCTTACGGTTCGAGCGTCCGTCCGATT
Organism: Leptopilina heterotoma; assembly: GCF_015476425.1. NCBI lineage: Eukaryota > Metazoa > Arthropoda > Insecta > Hymenoptera > Figitidae > Leptopilina > Leptopilina heterotoma. The sequence continues at coordinate 689,850 of NW_025111153.1, forward strand.
CTTGAATTGAGAGTTTCAACTTTTTTTTTTCTTCTTAAATGACTTGAAGCTAGGCCAACTGTCAGAACACACACTCTTATATACCAACTACTTTTGCGTTTCTACAGAACGACTTTTTGAGGTTAGGAGTACTCGCATTTGCCAGGACCACCCGTCAATGGGTTTTCTCGCCAGAGAAGAGGGAAAGTGTAGAAAACCTCTCCTGAGTACAACCGGTTTATCGACAGCCGAGTTTTAACGGTGTGTACTGGACAATAATCGACAGTGCACATCATTATACCTCGACGTCAAACCTCCCGCTTAGATTATCTTACGTGCCGGAAAAATCCCAGGCTAATGGGCGCGAACCAAGTACTCTTGGTCCGCCCACCGAGCCAGGCATTTATCCGACCGAGCTAATCTGTCGGTGAGAGCTTCAACTTATAACTTTCTAGTTTTTGCTATGTGAATAAAGAGCTTCTCAAATTCTATATAGATAGGAAAAACGTAACCCCTCTTTTTCTAAACCAGGTCACATATCAGTATTCTATGCGGGTGGATTTTTAGGAACTTGCCACATTGGATATAAGTTCTTTCTTTAAAAAAATATCCCGTACGTTTATAATTAGTATTAGAGTAAATATACCAATATAAGGAACAGCTGCGTAGGAACGAATTATTATTTTCCGGAGGGGCAAAGCTATATATATATATATATATATATATGTGTTACTGGTAAAACCAGAAGTCCAGTCATTTTGCGAAATGCCTAGGCAAATCGGGAAATACCTAAAAGTGGCCAGGAAATTCGAGTTTTACCTAGAAATTTTAGGCAAAATGAAAAGTTGATCATTGTAAGCAGCATACTAATGTAAACATATTGTTGACAAAATTATTAGTCTATTACACTGTTCGACAAAATTTTGCTACAAGAATACGTCTCTATTTTGAGGAGAAAAACAGTTTCAAAGTGTCAAAATATGCCATTTTTAGCACTTTTTTAAGCACTATAAAAAAGAAAGCGACGTGATAGAAAGCTCAAATATGTCTTAAATGAGAGCTCGAACCCTGAACTTTAACATCCAAAAGCAAAGAACCATGTAGAAATAACTCAAAATTGTGAGGAACAACTTTTTATTAATTTACCCTATATGATCGCTGACTAAAATAATAGCTGTTGGGCGCGCACGCGGTAAAAAATTGTTCCCCACAATTTTAAGTTATTTCTATATGGTTTTTTGCTTTTGGATGTTAAAGTTGAGGGTTCGAGCTCTCATTTAAAACATATTTGAGCTTTCTATCACGTCGCGTTCTTTTTTTTATAGTGCTTCAAAAAACACAAAAAATGGCATATTTTGACACTTTGACATCGTTTTGTTCAAAATTGAGACGTGATGGGACAATTTCACTTACAGATTCGTAATCTACGGCAAAATCCTATAAGTTCGACATGCTGCAACAAATAACCAGCAAAAAATATATGTTTAGAATTAAAGTTTTAATAAATTTTTCAATTTGACAAAATCGACTTCGGTATTTCGTGAAATGCCTAGGAAATTTACGAACATGCCTAGGCAATTCAGAAAATACCTAAGAATGTCCAGGAAATTCGAGTAATACCTAAGATTTTAGGTATTTCCCGATTTGCCTAGGCATTTTGCAAAATGCCTACGCCACTGGTAAGTAAGCTTAATTGGAAATACCGTACCTTATTCTGTTTTTAACCCTCGGAGCACATACCTCTATTTCGAACAAGAAGCACACTTAGGGTCACTCAGATCCTATTCACTTTTCAAAACTTTACCATTTAAAAATGTATCATTAAATTTACATAAAAGAACTGTTTAATATTCTTTAAACATTTAAGAATAAGTTTCTATACTTGAAGTTCTTGTAATTTTTAATATTTTTAACTAATGTTTTACATTTGCATTCTTGAATAGTAGTACCATAAAATAAAAATAAATTCTATACTGTAATTTTTAAAAAAAGGATTTTTTTGCAAGTTGATGAAGGTGGTTCTTTTAACGAGATGTAGGCGACAACTTACTGGAGCACTATACTCGAGGAACATTAGAACGTGTTACTAGAACCTAACAGAAATACTTTTAGGTCACAGGACCTTCAATTGTTACAATCTTTTTAAAAGAAATTCCAGTTTGAACTAAAAGACAAAGTTACACAGACTCTGCATGTGCTCCGAGGGTTAAAACATAAAAATAAATTTTTTTTAACAAAAACCTGAAATATTTTAATTTCTGTAGAAGTTCACAAACAAGATCAAATATATTTACATGTACATGTGTGACGGATAAAAAAAACACTATTATTTAGATTAAATTTTTGTATTTAATATGAGAAATTATATCAATTATTTTTTACTCGGCTAAATAAAATTACAAAACAGTCCGCAGATCAGAAATTATGTAATCGATCGGTACGTAGATTCGTGACTTGCTGACTAAACATGCTTAGACAAAAGTAAGGGTGGATAAAAATTGAAGGGATTTGTCATTTAAAAAGGGAAACTACATAATTTTTTTTATAATAACGTCAGGCCTCCCTAGTTTAGAAGAAACTTAGTTCCTTAAGTTGTCCGGGATCGCGGATGCCAACAGGGATAATAGACATTTGGTGTAATAATTTGCGGTAAACTAAAAAAATTTATATCTTCGGCGTTCGACTTATAAGAAATATTCTTATTTAACTCTCTGCTGATGCTAACGACCGTTATCGTCAAAAATCGTCATTCTGGACGCCTGGTGGGGACTATGGGAGTTACGTTCTTTGGCGATAGAGTGGGGATAAGTAAGCGTCAGCAGAGGGTTAAATATAGTCACTCTGTCGAGCTATTCATATTCAGAATTTACTGATTAGGGTCTTTAAGTAAGATACAGGCAAGTTCAGGAATTCAGAATACTCAAAATTGACACATTTTATCTGTCATAATTTTGTTTCGGGTTCTAATAATATTTGTTTTACAAGAGTGTATTTTGCTTAATAAATATTATGGTTGTGTGCGATTACAGATGCTAACGTCGTCGTTGTTCATGCATTGTTGCAAGGAAGTTATACCTAAAAGTATGTATAAATCAGTAGGGCAAAGAAGATGGTTTTCATCTTATTTGCAACTAATTATAATTTAATTTTCATCTGTTCGAGTAAATTAACTATCTTTCATTATTTAAAATTATTTCGTATCTTGTTCTGGTCGATTCTCTAAAAACCACTCCCGTCTTATTCTAGACTTTTCTTCAACCCACGGAACTACCTAATGGCTTTAAATTTTGTGGGGTGAAGGTCCCATTTAGTCGCTGACGCAACGTCCCAATAAGGTTTTTACTCGAATCCGTATTGGCTCAGAGCTTCACTCAATTCCTAAACGCTCCACTCAATACTTTTTTTACTAGGGTTAACAACATATTATTAAAAGAATTAAACTATTTAAATAAAAAATAAAAACTTTAAGTGATTTTAACCTTATATTGTGAATTCGGGTCTTTTTTGTTTTATTTAAAATAAGGTTATCAAATTAATTAATTTTTATTATTTAAATATTTAATTAAATTTAATAATTTCTAACATATATTTGACTTTAAATAAAAATTTAATAATTCTGGTTTCAAATGAATTTTTTAATATTCACCCAGATAACCAGCGTACTAGTATGATGCATGTACAATACGACTATGGCGTATTAGTCGTACTGGTACTGTACTCGCCATCTACCTTCGCACGGTAACAGGTACTGTACTAATATGTCGTACCAGTATGCTTATGCTCGTATAATACGAGTACGATAATAGTATGGTGTACTGAAGGTTTTTGTAATTTAGTTTATCGTACGGTTACTGTATTCGTACTATACTAGTACCGCGTGTAAAGTCTTTTATATCCCTCCCCCTCTTGTGCTTTAGTCTGTATTAAGTATTAACTATTTTAATTTAATATTTAATGATAAATTTTCTGAAAGAATCATTACTAAGATCAATTTAATTTTGAAGTAATTTATTTTTATTAAAAGAGTTATTTTTTTTTTGTACCTAAAGATATTATATGTAAATCATGTAACTTGTAACCACATTTACTTTTTTTAGAATAATCAGTGTTTTTAAGTATTTTAATTAAATAATTCTGTAGTGGTTTTGCTTTGCTAATTTTTAAACATTCTTTAAAATAACTGTGAATAATGACCATTTATAATCTAAAGTACTTTATTGTAAGGAAAATAATTTGGACGTTCTAACCTATAAATGATAACACATGTATATGTAATCTATAAGAAAAATTATTTAAAAATATTGCGATTTCTATATATTTTATTGTAACTCTTGAATTAAAATTTTTTTCTCAAGTGTAAAGCACAAAACAGTTTAAAAATCAGAAGTTGTCCATTGTTGTAGTAATTAGAATACGCTAATGATAAAAATAAGCATCATGACAAAGCAAAACCACTTGAGATTAATAGTATACACATATTACATATAGATGAATAGAAACTAAACCACTGATTTCTAATTTAAATATAATGACACATGTTACAAATATTAAAACTTTTGTATTGCATCCTAAAAGTCAGCTTTTCAACAAAAAATCATTGCACCATGTGCACTGGAGGCATATGTCATTGACAACTGTAAAGTAAATTAGGTTATGTTCGCATTACCACGCAGAGTACGGTGAACCGGTATGGTACTTGTATCGTACGAATATGCTGTATTTTCATAAATGACAGTACAACGTCATGGTATTATACTAGCCTCATACTTTCATGGAGTACTTTTATTTTACAATTTCAGTCGTACGACATACCGTCGTTATACTGGTACCGTACCAATACGTATATACTTAATTATTTTGTGCTGGTACAATACGAGAATAATCTCAGCACGCCGTACTGGAAAATGACAATCAGTACGCTTGGCTATCTGGGCATATGAATAATTTAAATTCAATGTACAACAAAAATTAAAAAAAAAAATAATGTAAGTGACATTGAATTAATAAATAATAATGAATAGAAAATTCGAATATTCAATTGTTTTTAACCAAATAATTTTTAATATTGTCTTTGCCCCACATAACAATCTTTTTTTTACTTTAAATTTCAAATATTTAGATACAAAATTAAACTAAAACACCACACCACTTGTGTGTAGAGAAATATTTAATTTATTTACATGTTATTTTTTAAAAATTAAATACATAAACTTATGTTTTGAAAAATAAGAGTTCGTTCAATATAATTATCATTTCATCTTGGCAAAACAATTTTTTGTTATATTTCTTAAAATATTTGATATTTTTATGTTTTTCTTTTTTTAATCAATTGGTCTGATTGCATTGAAACTAAATTTTTAATATCAATTGGAATAGACAGAAAATAAAGGAGATATTTTAAAAAACGTCTTTGCCCTGCATAGCGCCTTTGCCCCTCTCTCCCCTAAATTTCTGGGGATTGCTTGTAGTTGAGATTGTGAATTTAAAGAATATTATAAGATAATATAATCAAATTGCCCCAAGCTAGTGTACAAATTATTATTGATCATTCAAAATTTATTTGAGCTTTTTAAATTATTTAGATGATATTTAAGTCATGCAAACTCCGAACAGGTATCTCACCTCAATTTGAAAAAGAATTTATATAGATAATTCAAAGCAAAATCTTTATTATGTTACCAGGGAAAAATATTACTTTATTTACTACAATTTAATGAAATCAATTTCTATTATCCGTAGGCTTGTTGACAAACAAGAATTGTATCGTTTTTACAAGTGAACCAAAGAAAAGGCGTACGCAGACGCAATGGCTCATAAAATTATACATGCGCATAAGACAGCAAGAAGTTTTAAAAGCATAATACACAATATCCTCTCTGCTTTATAACTTTGCATAAAATACAAAATGCACAATACATTTGAAAGTTTAATATTCGCATGTATCGAAAAATTCCTTTTTATCCCACATGCACAAAAACGGCGCTTTCTGATAGCAGTCGACAGGGAGGAAAGTCATTCATTTCTTCGATCGTATGAAAATGGCGGCCGTGTTCTCCCAAGGGCAAGAAAATTAGCTGTTCACATGCATGTTTCTTGCCCAAGGGAGAAATCGGCCGCCATTTTCATACAAATCGAACAAGTGAATGACTTTTACTCCCTGTCGTCTGCTATCTGAAATCGCCGCTTTTGTGCATTAGGAATAAAAAATATCGTAAGTAACACGAGAATAAAGGCAGCCAATTTCTTTACGATGATTTTTGTGACACTCGTTCCGGTCTCGGGGCGCCTACGGCGCCCTCGACCTCCACTCGTGTCACAAAAATCACCGTAAAGAAATGGCTGCCTTTCTCCTCTTGTTGCTTAATATACTATTATCGTTCTCATACAAATACATTCACACAAATAACAAAATCTGCATCTTGGAAATGCCTTTGTAAACAAATCTGCACATTGCTCACTCGAAGACACAAATTTTGCAAGTAACGTATTATTTTCGATTAATTCCCGAACTAAATAAAATTTTATGTCGATATGTTTCGTTCTCTTGTGAACCTCGGGGTTTTTTAACATTCCAATCGTAGTTTGATTGTCGATAAACAAACATGTCGCATTAGTCTGTTCGCGAGCAAGATCCTTCAAAACTTGACGCAGCCAAACAGCTTCGCGCGAGGCCAATGCTGCCGCGACGCACTCCGCTTCAGTAGTACTTAGTTTGACGTTCCTCTGTCTTTAACAACACCAAGTAACAGCTCCACCGCACAAAAAGAATACGAATCCTGATGTCGAATTAATTTATTTATTTCTCTCCCGCAAAGTCCGAATCAGTGATACCAGTCAAAACTGAATTTTTACTCGTTCCGTTGTAAATAATTCTAAAATCGAAGTTTATACCGATATGGTACATTACTTTGTTGCTCCTCTTCTACAATCCGCTCATCTCTCGCTCCGTCGTTGTTTTCGTTGCCTTGCGGTCTCTCCTTACTTTGACGAAAACCTTGAAAATCCTCCTCGTCCTCGCTGAGAATCTGCTCATCGTTCGAGTTTTCATTTGACGGACAGAAAAATTCGCCATTATATACGGAAGCGCCTATACGCCACTGTAACCGAATCGCGTATGTGTGCATAAAGTAAGGTACAGTAGGTTTCAATTATGCCTTCTTAGTTTGAACGTGTCGCACTCATATGTTTCCATGGGAACATATGAGTGCGACACGTTTATACTAGGAAGGCATTTTTGAAACCTACTGTACAAATGCAAGAATTGCGTGCGAGGGACCCCCTTAGGCTAGCTGAAATTCCCTAGAATAGAATTAATTGCGAGCGAGCCTACCCCTTAGGCTAGCTAAAATTCTTTAAAATTAAACGACTGTGTGAAAAGGAGGTTATGTTTTCTTTCCTGAAACATTAATTAAAATGAATTTTTTTAAACATTTCTTTTTCACAAATTAAAAAAAAGAAATCTTGTGAGGTAATAAGTTAAATTTATTTGGAAAAAAAGTAAAATAATTTTGAAGTTAAATTGATAATTTTACTTTTTTTCCAAATAAATTTAACTTATTACCTCACAAGATTTCTTTTTTCCAATTTGTGAAAAAGAAATGTTTAAAAAAATTAATTTTAATTAATGTTTCAGGAAAGAAAACAACCTCCTTTTCACACAGTCGTTTAATTTTAACGAATTTTAGCTAGCCTAAGGGGTAGGCTCGCTCGCAATTAATTCTATTCTAGGAAATTTCAGCTAGCCTAAGGGGGTCCCTCGCACGCAATTCTTGCATTTGTACCTTACTTTATGCACACATACGCTATTCGGTTACAGTGGCGTATAGGCGCTTTCGTAATTATAACCTTTCGATGAAATAATGTCACTATCTAATTTCTTGTTGAAAATAACATCTCTAGACACAGCTATTTTCTTTGTGATCGGGTCGTAGACTCTATAGTTACTCGAGTTTCCTTGATATCCAACCATGATGCGTTTTTCCGACTTTGCGTTAAATATCTTTCTAAATTGTTTTGGAATGTGCGTGTATGCAACGCTTCCAAAAACACGAAGGTAATTAAGCTCGGGTTTCTCGTTGTTCCAAAACTCAAATGGCGAGATAATTCTTAAGCTTGGCGTTTACATTTATTCTAATCCATTGTCACTTCGGAAAACTTTTATAGATCGATTGAATTTGTTTTTTATCATCGTAGCAAACTCGCGGAATTTCTCGAAAACTTGATCTTTTGAACGCACAAAGTACACAGTTTTATATGGGCGAATCTCTGGAACTTTTAACCTTTATGTCCCTCACATTATTTTCACTTAAACAGCCTAAATATAAAAACTAACGATTTTTAAATATTTACATGTTTTTAAAAAGAAAATAAGGATTAAGATTTAACCATTAATATAAATTATTTTGTTTATTTTTTCTATGTTTTTCTTTATTAAAGTTCACAATACCATGAGTTTGCAAATGTCACTTTCACTTTTTCTAAAAGTATTTTAACTGTTTAAATAAGATTTTTTTGAAAAACACGTTTTTTACTGTTATAAACTATTTAAAAATATCTTAAGAATTCCATAAACAAACTTAAAAAAAAATAAAAAGTAAAAATTATGAAAGATATAATCTTCTAAAAAGTGTCCCTCAGTTTTTGTGTCGCTGGTCAAATCAAAATGGTTTTATAAAATAAACATTTAAAAACTAAATGAAAAAATTTGAAATAAGAGGCACAATTGAATAGTAATTCAAATTTTATGTGCGTGATTTTTATTTTTATTTTGAACTATATTTTAAGCAAAATAATTGTTGGATACTTGTGATACTGGTGTAGTACGAAAAATATGTCGCTGGTCAAATCATTAATTTCTCCAAAGTTTCTTATTTAATTTGCTCCAAAATTGGGGCACATATTACTTTAGATGTATTTAAAACTGTACATATGTTTTTATTTATTCTAATTCTTATTTAATTATTTTTTTTACGTGGATATTCAAATTGTCGCTCGTCAAATATGTCGCTTGGTCAAATCAATAGTTTTCCAATCAATCTGAAGTTTCGCATTTATTTGTTTCGTGTTATTTATCATGAAGTAACCAAAAATGTAATAAAAAGTGACAAAATGAAAGAAAATCAAAGAAAAGAAAATAAAAAGCGAGAAAAAGTAAACGCGGAATGAAAAATTTATCAACGGAAGGCACTTAAGTAATATTTATTTATTTTTTATTAAACGTTCATGAAACTGTTAGTGTTTTTTCAAGGTTATATTAAGATCCTCGATATTTCTTCAAAACAATTCAGCCAATCAAATAATTAGAAAATTTCATGTTACTAATTCAAATAATTATACGTAAAAAATTGTCATTAAATTTTTTTATTGGGATTTTGTCCTTATTAGTTGTATTAGACGTTTATTATATTTATTTTCATGTTTAATTATGTTTTTGTGATACTGAGAAATAACTTACTTAAGTGTAGGAGATAAAATGTTTACGTATATCTTGTTACAGATTTAGATAACCTAACATTATTTTCTTTCCAAAAATTTATATTTTAAAATAGAAGGCAACAAAATAATGGTTGTACAGTAATTAAAATGAAATTTATTTTGGTCAAAGATGTAAGACCAAAAATATCAAAATTGTGCACACAAAAAATTTTTTTAAAAAATTAAAATTTGAATGTTAAAGTTTCCAGAGATTTGCCCATATCCCAAAGCATCGTCAACAAACAAAACGAAATATCTAGCGCCACCTAGCGACTCAATGTGCATCGGCCCGCACAAGTCGGAATGATTACTTTTTCTGCATGCCCGAAACCTTCGTGCCATAACCTCAAATCAGCTGATGATTCACTCACATTCATCTCCGTTGTGCAGTCTCCGCAACAGGAGGCATGGCAAAGAACATTTGATAAATATCGTTTGCCTGTTTCACATCTTCCGCGACGATTTTTCCGTGTTTTGAGATCACTACGCGATTTTCCGAAAATGTCACATCGAAACCTCGCGCCACGCACACTCTAACCGAAAATAAATTTTTCTAAAGTTTCGGAACGTATAGAACATTTTCTATCGTTGAAAAAATCCACTCGTTATTCACAAATTTCCGAATCTTTATAGTTCCAATGCCGCGCACTTCACATTTTGCGTTATCACCGAGCACGACATATTCACCGGAGGCAATAGAAAAATCTGTGAACCACTCACGTCTGAAGGAAATGTGCCTAGAAGCGCTACTGTCAAGAAGCCACACGTCACCACCGTCCATCGTATCGAATCTCTCGATTGATTGGCGAGATTTCTCGCCATTGGTAATAATGAATGCACAATCATCCGATTTGTCGTTTTTCTGGTCATTTTTATTCTTTGCTGGGTCATTTTTCTTCTTTTTCTTGTGCGACACTGACAGGCGAAATGTCCTTTTTATGACAAAAAAAACATTCGACGTTTGACAAATCTCTTTTCTTTTTTCTGAAACTTTTTCGCGTTCTTCGAAAAAGTTGCGAACGCCGACATCGCGCCGTCATCTGGCAAGGATCTGGTTTCTTCTTTCAGCAATCTTTCCTGGAGATATTCTAATGCCTGTCTCGCAGGATCGACACTGTCCTACGCAGTTTTTAAAGCGTTGAATCTAAAAGGCAGACTGGCTAAAATTTTTCCATTATCGCTACGTCAGAAACTGTCTCACCGACGTCTTTGAGTTGCGCGGACATATTTTGCACCTTTGAAATGTGCTGAGATATCGTGTCATTCGATTCCATCCTATACTTGTGAGAATGTTGCGTCATAATGAGTATATTCGTTTCCGATTTTTGCTCATGTATTAAAGCGAGCTTCGTCCACATCTCTTGGCTCGAACTACTTGTCAATATGCTTTCGATATGAGCGGGTTCCATAGTCAAGGAAATAAAATACTTAGCAATGGCGTCGTCTTTCTTCCAAGTATTTAGCTCGTTACCGGCGACCCTGGGCTTCACTCGCGTTGAAATTTCCATATTTGATAGTTTGAACCATTGAACTTATTCATATGCCGCGTTGAAATCAGATCAGCCATTTTTCTTTCACAACGAATCACTCGCACACGAGAAAAGAAAGCGTCTTTTTTACGAAAATTTCGCGTATCACACTATTCACGTAAATAACCTCCGTAGCGGCCCGTGATTCACCATTTACTTGCCCGAGTAACGTCCTAGGCCCATAACCTAATGTAATTTGGGGTTAAATGCAAGTAAAAATGTAAACGATTTCAGTTTAACTCTTTACTTAGAAAAATCGTTTTTACAAGTGAACAAAAGAAAAGGCATACGCAGACGCGATGGCTCGTAAAATTACACATGCGCATAAGGCAGCGCGAAGTTTTAAAAGCATAATATACAATATTTATAACCAAAATATAGGTATAAGTTGTGTATAGAATACCTTCAAGCAGTAAAAATAAAAACAAAGTTGCATTAAAAATTTAATTAATTAACAAACCAGGATTCATATGTTATATGAACATTTATATCTCCCTTTAATTTTAAGTCCAAGGTTGAAGGATGATGTTTGAGGGAACTGCAAGATTTTCTTTGACGATGTAACTCCCCTCAAAGGTGAGAGGAGACAATTGTCAGTATAAACATCCACTGTTGATAAAAAAAACTTTCTTTACTCTTTGCCATATGTCACTATAACTATACTGCAAAGCGCTTTCAACATAAGCATAGTGATTTTACTAAATACTCGAATTTTTCTTATTTTTCTCTTATAGGAATTTTCATTCCTTTTTAAAAGAATACTTATCTATTTCTTTTAGTTCTTAACAGTATTAAAGCAAAACTCATATTTTTTAAGCCTAGAAAACTTTTAGGACAATTGGACCTATAACAAAGGCTAATTGAATAAACGGTCCAATTACCCAAATGCAGCAAAACGAATTGGTCAAGTCGTCTGTCTAATTCGCCTTTTCGCGTGCCTAATAATTCTTTTTTATCAAAGGTATTCGGAGAAATTGTTAGCATCTTCCACCTTCGATAAAATCTTACCGATTAATAAATTTTTCCTTTAATTATTATTTTTTACTGAGATGTAGATATATATGATCTTATCCCTGAAGCTATCCCTGAATACATCCATATCTATCCAAATTCGCGTGTTTTTACTGTAATATCTACAAATTAAAATTCTTTTTCATTGTAAATAACTTTTAAATTAATGCAATAAATAACATTTTTTAATTGTAGACTTTGAACTCAATTAATGAGTCTACTTTGGCCATTAAATATGGAATTTTTGCTAGTGCTTTTATGATTAATCTATTTTGTTTAACTATACCGGCTCAAAGCTTATTAGATAGTAGTTTATTAATTGCACAAGGAACGTAAGTATATTTGAAACGATCGTAAGGAATAATACAAGTCAAGTAACTATGTAATTCCACTATGCTACTATACTATAAGCAACTTGGATTTTTAGCTTTATCTACAAGGTAGCAGATAATAATTTAGTAATAACGGAATAACATAATCTTAAGTAGATTCTCACGGGACGTTTGAATATTCCACAACAAAATTGTCATTCGTCAGAATTGACATTTAAACTAATTTCCATGCATAACAGAATTGACATTTAACACAATTGCCATGCAACAGAACTAACATTTAACACAACTCTCATGCAACGTATTAACATTTAACATAATTGTCATGCAACAGAATTGACATTTAACACAATTAAACGCCTTGATGCAAGAACCAGACATAGCTCTAAGAAAAGAGTGGGTAGTAGTCCCCTGGCAATAAAATATCCAACTTCAAAATTTTTGAATTTTCAAATTACATTGTTATAAAGAATAAAAAACTGCATCTTTTTTCCTTTGAGAAAAAGATGTAGGATTAATATTTTTTTAAATAAAATTAAAAACTTGCTTTTTCTCAAACGAATTTTTATTTAAAATTTCATCTACAACTCGCTGCCAAATCTACAATTTTGCATATTTTTAATAAAATTGGGAATGGACCCACTTTATATTGTCCTTTTTCAGAATATATGTTGTAAAAATTTATATGTTTGTTTATAAACAAACTAAAAAATATTTATTAGCCAACGGTAAAATTTCAACACCATAATCTTTAAACTCTTCGTGCATCGAGGGAATTTTGAGCAAATAAAAACTTCCAGTGAAGAAGTCAAACCTACGCTCAGCTGAAAGGTGATATCCTTGGATATCACAAAGCACAAGCTTACGTCAGCACCGCACCGGAAACGAAGTTAGTCTATTTTATCATTTCGTTATAACTAGCCAAAGAATAGTTATAAACAAAAAAAATAATTAAAGTCAATGCATTTTCTCATCAAAATTATGGGAAAAGAATGTTAAAAAGGGTTTGAAATGAGATATGGTTGATGGGAAAACATCAATAAAAATTGCGGCAACGTTCCCACTTCGAATAACCGTGAATGGCAACGTTGTGACCTATAAAAAGAAGCTTGCGGCATCAGCCTGAACAGTTTCCCGCTAGGTTGCAGCTTTGCCATTTTAAAAAACCACGAAGCGCAATGTTGCGACCTAAAAGAAGAAGCTTGCAGAATCGGCCTGAACAGTTTCCGCTAGGTTGCAACATTCCTATTTTGAAAAACCACGAAGCGCAATGTTGCGATCTATAAAAAGGGGCTTGCCGCATCGGCCTGAATAGTTTCCGCTAGATTGCAACATTCCCATTTTTAAATAATTAAAACAAATTAAGGATGGCATTAAAAAAGAAAATTTATAATTGAATGTTCGGGGATATCCCAGAATATCCTGCATGGGCTATATGTATGTGAATTTATATATTACGATACATTAATTTTTGAAATATTATGATTGTATGCATGTGCACCATATATGATTATTATAAAATTTCAAAAAGAAATTCTTCAAAAATTTTATTCTTCGCGACTCACCTGGATGTCATAAAACAAAAAAATTATAATTGGATATCCTCGAATATCTTGAATGGGTTATGAGTATATATTGTATATATATATGTGTATATATGTAATTATTGTAAAATTAAAAAAAGGGGGGAATATTTTTATCCGACCCAAATTAATTATTTTCGTTGTTTTAAAACTTTGAAATTAAAATTTTTTAATTCAAGTCTATAAATAAAAATCACGCGCAAAGTTTAAATTCACGGACTAAAAATTTGAGCTAAGTTCGAAATATAAAATTCAGTGCATAAGTGCATGTCTGATTTGTAATTTCGTTACTAAATTGTAAATTGTTTGTGCGTGTGTGCCTGCCTGGGTCACCCAAATTTGATGGCCTAAAGGCATAAACAATAAAAGAGAATATTCGCCCGCAAACAATTAAGTTCCGACGGTAGGAGATAAGGAAGTCGTTTTTAAAGTGTGAAGATCGAGTTCCTTTAATTTTTCTATTTTTCTTTCTCTTTAAGTCTTTATCAATTGTAATTTCTAAAAATTCAGCAATAAATTTACTAAATTTTAAGATGAATTTATCATTCGGTGATTCATCAAGTTGATTCGGATAGATTGTTAAATTCATTTACCTTTAATTATATATACCACCGAATGATAAATTCATCTTAAAATTTAAAAATTCGCCATTGAATCTAAATTGGCTTAATTATCACTTTATAAAATTTCTACCTTACCATGAAATAAAGTAGAAGTATAAAAGTATCAAAGAGTTGGGAAGATCTCGGAGGTGCATGTAGCTCAGTTGGTCAGAGCAGTCTACCGGCAATAGAAAGGTCGTGGGTTCGTATCTCACCATGCCCCCGATTTTTTCCTAATTCTTTGATATTTTAGAGATTATTAATTAATTTCGAAAAATATTTTTCAAGAAGGCAGGTTTCTGTATTTAGGATAGCTGTGCTGTCGATACATGAAATTAAGTGCTGAGTGAGAAGTTGATTCGGATAGATTGTTAAATTCATTTACCTTTAAATAAATTTATTGTATAAAGTGAATATTAATCTTTTCCTTTCGACTAATTTTTCCTATTTCACTTCTCTTCTATCAATTAATAAAATTAAAATTGAAAAGGATGCTGCTTGGCAAACTCTTGTAATAGAGAAAAACGAACCTACAAATAAAAACAGGGCCATCTGGCCCTGGCAGCTTCATTCCACTGACGAACCTCCGCAGGCGCGCGGTAGAAATTTTATTCTTTTGATTCGGACAGCAATTAAAGGCACAATTTAAAATTTGTCAATAATTTTTGAAAATTTAAAGTTTCTAATTTTCCTGGTTCGTAACAGCCTGTTTTTTCATTTCACAGCTTAGAATAATGAAAATAATTGATGTTTTTAACTACAATGAAAAATATTAATAAATACAGTAAACTCGATAAGACAAACTCGAAGGAAGACCGAAAATTTTTTAAGTTATCGAAAAGTCTGTGTTATCAAATGTTAATAATGCGTAAAGGGAATGAACGGGACCCAAGAATTACTTTTAGTTACCGAGAAAATTGAGTTATCGCGCTTTGTCTTATCGAGAGTTGACTGTATAAAAGAAATATTAATTTGAAAAAATTTAATAGATGTAAACACTTTTCTTTTTAAAATTAAATATGTAAGGGAAGTGTTCCGGTTGTGGGCACCCTTTTGTTTTTGCCTCATAACATTTGTCCATGTGCATATTATACAAATATATGTGTACGAATTTAAAGCTAGAGGTCTAAGGTGACTGTCAGTGAAGGAATTAAATTGATTCCTTTAAATAAAAAAGTTTTATTAGAAATTTAGTGAAATGGGAATTTTTTGACAAAAAAAATTTTGTACCCGGTTGTGGGCACCCTTGAAAAATCCGCTAAAAATGGAAAAATATTAAAGGAAACCAACACAAATAAAGAAGAAATGAAAGTTTCTTTATTTTAAGAGAATTTGCTGGGATAAAGAACAAAAATGATGACACGTTTTCACACTATGCTCATAGCTAACAAAAGCATAATGCTTGCATGTGAAGTAGCTAGTACTCATAACATAACGCACTTCTAATGCACTGAACGACTATATTCATCGCATTTAATGGAGTTTGCGGCTGTCACTTTCCTTGGCAGAAAGTTTAGACAGATGAGACAGTAGTCCTCATCATTGTCAGATGGTAGAACCTCCTTAACATAAAGGTGCCCACAACCGGGAATGACAGTCATTTTTTAAAAAGACCAACATATTTTGTGATGCAGGATTTTGGTTAAACACGAAGGTAAATCACAAAATATAATAACAACACTGCAAAAAAAAAATTAAACCTTTTTTTTCTGAACGAATCTACACCCATATGTTGCTCTTCGAAAACAATACAAAATTACTTTTTTATTTATTTAATGCAAATTTTCTTTATTATGCTCACAGCTATTACACAAATGCATATATTTGTTTCGTTATCAATACGAAAAGTCCGTATTGTCAACGAACACGACTTGCAATACTTAGATCAGTAAAGTCTGCTTGCCGTCGAAGTTTACGTAGGGGTGCCCACAACCGGAGGGTGCCCACAACCGGCGCACTTCCCCTAATTAATATTTATTATTTTAATGATATTTTTAACGCTAATATAATAATTTATTTATTCTTATACTAAGTGATATAAAAAATATTATTTTCCAAAAAAGCACATTAATGTTCTGTTTTCATCGATGTCAGTGTTTTTGTTTACATTTAGTAGACTAAAAAGTCAAATTCCGAAGAACTATGTGTTCAACATGAGAAATATTTTTTTTTTTGCTAGTTTTTAAGCATTTTTGACAAAGTATAAACTGTATTAAATTATGTTTACGTGGTAGTTAATAATAGTAATTTATTAATATTTTTCATAGTAATTAAAAACATCAATTATTCTCATTATTCTAAGCTGTAAAATGAAAAAACAGGCAGTCCTAGCTGGCTAGGACTTTTTTCTATAAGTTTTGATAATTTAATAATTTTCAGAAAACTTTTTTATAGGGGAGTGTAAGCTATGGTGGCGGACATTTTGTCTGTTGTGTCTGTTAAGCATATTTCTGTCAGAAGCAGTTGTTAAAATTTAAATGCAGTCATATTTTAAAACTCTTGGCGCAAAACACTGATTTTTTTATTTTTGAAAGTTGTAAGGTATGGTGGCGGAATTGGTGTATTCAACTAAAACATTATGTAGATGTTAAAATAATTTATTAAAACTACTAGAAATGATAAAAAATAACAAAAAGAGAAAAAACTGATGATTTTACATTATAGAAAAAAAAGTTTCACTTCAGTTATGTTTACAATTTGGACATGTGAAGTAGCTGGTGACTGTTTTAACGCAACTACAATAAGAGAAGACCGCAAGTGTCTCATATTCGAGAATTGTTGCGTTGGAACACAAGAGGCATTAGTACACAAAAAATGTAAAGACAATTGAAACTCGTGCAAAAAAATGATCCGCCAGTGTACGTTACAAAAATTACGCCATCATACCTTACAAGCTATTGATGAAAATATGATGGTGTTACTTTTATTCAGCGCGAATTGTGAAAAATGTAAAATACAAAAAACTGTTGTCCAAGGTCTAAACAATACATTTCATACATTTACCTGACTCAATTTTCAAAAAATCTTCATTCTGGCAGTGTTAACACACATATCCAATTAAACTTTTTATTCTTTTTCACTACTTTTTTATTCAAAATCACTTAGAGTACAAAGCACGCGTTTTCTCCTTAATACTACTGCATATAAAATATCATCACAATAAAAGACATCGACCATAGTGATAAGGCGTTTTAGATGTGACGTTACATGCCAGATTTGACAAGTCCGCCACCATACCTTACACGCCACGATACCTTACATTCCCCTACTATTTTGAACAACTTCTTCCCTGGAAGTTTTTATTTGTTAAAAATTCCCTTGATGAACGAAGAGTTTAAAGATTATGGTGTTGAAATTTTACCGTTGGCTAATAAATATTTTTTAGTTTGTTTATAAACAAACATAAATGTTTACAACATATATTCTGATAAAGGATAATATAAAGTGTGTCTATTCCAAATTTTATTAAAAATATGGAAAATTGTAGATTTGGCAGCGATTTGAAGATGAAATTTTAATTAAAAATTCGTTTGAGAAAAAGCAAGTTTTTAATTTTATTTAAAAAAATATTAATCCTACATCTTTTTCTCAAAGGAAAAAAAGATGCAGTTTTTTAGTCTTTATAAAAATGTAATTTGAAAATTCAAAACTTTAGAAGTTGGATATTTTATTGCCAAAGGACTACCCCCTACTCTTCTCTCGGAGCTATGTCTGGTTCTTACATCAAGGCGTTCAATTGTCACTTTGTTCCATGACAATTATGTTAACTATTGACATTTCTGTTTCATGTTAATTCTGTATCATGTTAATTACACAGGCACACAAAAAAATAAAAAAGTCAAAACCCAGAAGTCACCCCCCCCCCTATCCCCATGTTTTTGGGGTCGCTGAAACCGAATAAGACCATGAAAATTTTTTTTCATCGGCCATTTTCCCGCTACCACCCCCTTACACCTGCTCCCGGGGGTTGGAATTTCAGTTTTAAAAAAAGTGGAGTAGGGTGTCTATTCCTATGTTTTTTGGGTCGCTAAAACCATAAAAGACTACCAAAAACAAATTCTTCCCTCCCTTAATCCCCTACAACCCCCTTAACACCCGAAAGGTGGGGGGTCGAAATTCGAATTTTCACGAAAAGTCGATTACGGTGTCTAAACCTACGTTTTTTGGGTCGCCGAAACCAAAAAAGACTACCAAAATCAAATCCTTTCCACTCTCAACATCCTACAATCCCCTGCAATAATTTTTGATAATTAATATTTAATTTTCAATCTCCCAAAAATCGGTTCGTTTTATTTGAAAAAAATTATTACAGGGGGTTGTAGGGGATCGGGGTGGAAAGGATTTGATTTAGGGAATCTTTTTTGGTTTCAGCGACCCAAAAAACGTAGGTTTAGACATCGTAATCGACTTTTCGTGAAAATTCGAATTTCGACCACCCACCTTTCGGGTGTTAAGGGGGTTGTAGGGGGTTAATGGAGGGAAGAATTTGTTTTTGGTAGTCTTTTTTGGTTTTAGCGACCCAAAAAACATAGGAATAGACACCCTACTCCACTTTTTTTAAAACTGAAATTCCAACCCCCGGGAGCAGGTGTAAGGGAGTGGTAGCGGGAAAATGGCCGATGAAAAAAAATTTTCATGGTCATATTCGGTTTCAGCGACCCCAAAAACATGGGGAAAGGGGGGCGTAACCTCTGGGTTTTGACTTTTTTATTTTTTTGTGTGCCTGTGTTATGTTAAATGTCAATTCTGTTGCATGAGAATAT
Organism: Leptopilina heterotoma; assembly: GCF_015476425.1. Taxonomy (NCBI): domain Eukaryota; kingdom Metazoa; phylum Arthropoda; class Insecta; order Hymenoptera; family Figitidae; genus Leptopilina; species Leptopilina heterotoma. The sequence continues at coordinate 709,123 of NW_025111153.1, forward strand.
TTTGTTGCATGTCAATTATGTTAAATATTTTTCCGTTAAATGACTTTTTGGTTGTCTGGCAGTTAGGGATTACTCATGCTTTCCATTTTAAATCTTCTCCAATTTGACTTTTTTTCGTATTTTTCTTTCTACTAATCCACCCAAGAAGGATGGCCTGGAGTGAGTTGCACCAGAGATGAATTTGGGTTCTGCGCATACTAGCGACATACATATCAGCTAATATAGCAGACAAGTAGTATGCGCACAGCCCAAATTCATCTCTGGTGCAATTCATTTCACATCAACCCTGTTCCCATTTCTTGCACCTATCCAACTCATCTTGTAACTTGTATATAGTCTTCTTGAAACTAACTTAAGGTGGACTTGACTCGTATTATCTTCTGCAAGTGCGGAATTGACAGCTTTTTATTTCCGGCTTTTGACGATGTAATGTATTTTCAAACTTAAACAGATATAACAGTGAATGGTATAATTTACCACTTCATGGACAAAAATTAATTTTGCCAATAATACTCCGAGGTCAAATACCTTCAACTTTAACTGTTGGAAAATTTTGTAACATGGATATGATTGCATTCGCAGCGGTAAGAATTATAAATAATTTTTTCTAAACAACTTTTTTATTTAAAAGTTTTTGATTGTCAATTTAAAAAATTTAAGTAGCGCTCCACCGACTAAAGGATGAACTAATATGTATGTGACACGTTCATGTTAAACACATGGCTTGGAGATGAATGTGAAGTCATGTTTCCATCATGTAGGGGCATTTTGATTTTGAAAATACCGTTTTTGAAAAATTGCGAGTATATATAAGGCCTTAGATCGAAGAAACTGATTGCCGCTCGACTTCACGCTGCCAAGCCAGTCAAAGGTACAAAAATGTCGAAAAAATCGAAATTGGAATTTTTAATTTTTGAAAAATTTTATTTTGTAGAAAATGAGATTCCGCATCTTTTTTTCCTTTGACGTTTTTTTGTAAAATAAATACTGTAGAAAATAAAAAAATAAAACTAAAAATTTTTAATTCACAAATTTTATTGATTTTTTAAACATAAATAATCGTATCTTCGTCAATTGATAATGAATTAATTTGAAATTAAATATACATTTATAGTTTGGTATACTAAAGGCTACGAAATAGCCAAAAAATAATTCCAAATGTTTCAAATAACGTGACAAAAATATATAAGCTACAAGATCGCACTATAGAGAAAATTAAAATAACGGCTCAAAAATGGAGTCTGAAGTTCACATTTTTTTGCAAAATTTTACCCGAAAGTACGAAATTGTTAAAAGTGTTTAGATTAGCTTGAAACTTGTTACTTGAGAGTATTAAGAGTCGCCAATATGGCGTAAATTTTGTTTAAAAACTCATTAGTTTCGCTTAAAACCTGTTACTCGGGGGTTTTTGGGTTCGCTGATTACGTATCTAATGTCTGATTTTATAACTTTCTAAAGAGCAATATTTTCTGTTGTTAAATTCAAACACATTTGTTTTGTGAACTGCGCAATGACTATTTTTAAAAACAGTGTTTTGCAAACAAATATAATTAAAGGTTAAAATAGTATATTAAGCAAGAAAGCAAATTTGAAAATACCTCTGCCATATTGGATCCGTTATCTTGAATTTCGTAAATTGGACATTAGATTCGTACCCAGGAAACAAAAATCTATTCGCTTGTTTTGAATCGGCCGAAAGATCTCGTGAATCCGCATTCTTAAAAGGCGAAGGCAGATTAATTCTGATTATTTGCACTACTTATTGAATAGGACGTCAATAATTTGAATCGGGATAACAAACTTTTTATTATCCGATTCACAATGTGACATGAATCGGAGGTGGCGTCGAATGAGAATAGTATATGATAAAAATGTTTACAGATAAATAAATTAATATTATACTATTTTTCAAAATAAATGTTTTATTAAATATTTACAAGAAGAAAAATGAAAAGTATTATGAACTCGAAAACTTTTTCGCACTATAATATACAAACACTTCAAGTGATAAAAATGTTCATCAAACGTCGTAGATTTCAATTTCAATAATAAAAATTGTCCAATACCTTGAAATATTTTACTAAGCTGACTTAATATTTACGAATCTAAGCACTCGATAACATAATTGTCCACTATTGCACATTATTTATTATATTATATTAACCGTATTTCAAAAAACGCCACAAACCGAAGCCACATGGAACGCATTTGATATAATATACAGAGAGACGCACAACGTTAGGTTAGGTATAGATTTCAAAAGTTCTTCTTTCACTTCCAATTCGCGTTTTTTCATTTCAAAATAAATTAAAAGGCACTACGTTATTAAAAGAACATAACCTTTATAGTACCTATTCAATAATATTTAAGACGATTCAGTCTGTATCGAAACTTTCTTATTAAACTTTACATTTTCATACTGCCTTTTCTAAAATAATTTTACTCATTTGCTTTATTATGCTGTTAACTGGAAGATGCTTATTGAAAAAATTTAAGGTTAGCTTCTCTAACGTAGACTATTCAGGTGTATAAAATTGACGAATTAGTCAATGGGAAAATACAGATTCAAAAATGTCTGAAAAATATTCCGATTCAAATTTCCCGAAACCGATTAAAAGTAAATCGCTTAAATCCGCATTCTTAAAATGTCTCATTCACTAGAAGGCCTGATTAATAGATTTGTTTTCCTGGGTAATCAGCGACCCCAAAAACCCCCGAGTAACAAGTTTCAAGCGAATTTAATGAGTTTTTAAAATTTTCTCTGTAGTCCGATCTTGTAGCTTATATATTTTTGTCACATTATTTGTAACATTTGGAATTATTTTTCTGATATTTTGTAGTATAAAAAATTGAAAATTAAGCAAAAATTTGAAAAAATCGGACTTTTTTATAGAAAACATTAATAACTTTTTTGTTTATAAATTTTTGATTTTTTTATAACGCTATTCGATACTTTGTTATAAAATAACATTACGTAAACTGAATAATGTTTGCTTTTCATGTAAGCGTTATTGTATTAACTATTTTTATAAGTTTGCATTAAAAGCTGTATTAAAGGCGATTATTAACATTCATACGCTTAATAAATTTATAAAGAAGAATGTAGTTGCGCATTGAATGCGCACCGTATGATGCATCTTACGCCATAGACTTAAAACATTTTCATAGAAGGCACACCACTTTTCAAAAAGTTGTCCAAACCGGAAAAAAATGTGTTTAATATATTTTTGGTACACTTTGGGATAGATAATAAAGTACTGAATACGAAAATTTAATAGCTTATAGTATACTCTTTTAAACAATTCCCATATTTGACATTTTTTATACGAGAATAGTGGCCTTACTCCTTAATAAATTCTAGAGCTTTGTGTATTTCAGAATTCCTGTTTTGATTGGTCGAATCAAACGTTGATTACTAAGTTTATTTTAAAATTCTTCATTCTGCCTTTAGCAAATATTTCTAAATAAGTGTGACGGGTTAAATAAGTAACACTTTTGTTTTAATTTATAATTGAATATCCTTAGATATTCAGTCTTTATTCAAATGAGTTGTTTAACTTTAAATAGTTTCCGTAGAATTACATTAAGGTTCCTACTCGTAAGTGGGCTAGGAAACAACTGTCTTGTACCCCTTGGCCATTCCTTGGGGGAACCGATGGTCCAAGGAATGTGTCCTTGGAAAATGGGGGAGGAAAAAGAGAAAGCTGTGAACTTAGGAAAACAGCTTGGAAAATGTTCGTTACACCCCCCCATTTAGAATGAACTTAGTCTCTAAGTTCTGATTTTAATCCTTTTTGGTACAATTACGATATCCTTGTTGACAGTTGCATTGCTTGACGAGGCGTTACAATAATCATTTGGCGCTGTTGCTACGGGACTATAATGTACAGTAGGCGATGTGTTGACGGTGGTAGAAACGCAACAAAGTTTAATGCACAAATTTCGAGGAATTGACTTTTTTATACAATCAAATAGTCCTATTTTATACAGGCTGTATATACTAATTATACATAATGATAAATAACCTAGGTAGGTGAGTATATCTGTACTAGTTTCGATCCATGTACGTGTTCTTCTATTGGATTTAATTGCTTTTAAAGAGTTTTCCATAATACTAAGGCTTTGACGTAAATCTTTAAAATTTTCATGTCGTAGTGATTCCTGAACTAGTGGTAATTGGTTACTTAATAAGTTAATATCTTCGATATTTAATTTATATGTTACATTCTTTTTAAACAAAATATCGGTGTTCCGAACTTTTGATTTTCTTAGTTTTAAGAGAGATTTAGGAGTCTGTATAATACAATCTTCGTCGCTAAATAGTAAACTGGCAGAATCTAGTTTAATGGTTTGTGTACTAGTACCACACCATACATTCATTTCAAAAGGTATTTCAGGAATCAATATATATTGGTTTGGATCTTTTAGTGGGATAAAAACTAACTCTAAAATTCTAAATGCCGAAAATTGGCATACATCGTTATTCAAATGTTTACTTTGCCGTCTAATGATGCTTGTTTCGCATGAGTGATTTTCACTTATAAAATAACTAGGTTGTTTTCTTTTACAGATTCGAATTTCGTCGATTTCTTTACAGGAGTTTATTGTGTTTATATCAGAAGGTACATAAATGTTCTTTTCGAAATTAGTTAGGACTACCTCGTGAGAAGGGATAGGAGCGATGAAACTTTTTCCGTGTGGAATAGGAATAGGAATAAGATGGTATGTTTGCAAATCTTCGTGTTCTAATACAGGGGTTTTTAAAATGTAGACTAGTCTTTTATTAATGATTCCAATTGTCGTTTCTGAGATATCAACAATATGTTGATAATTATCGATAGTTAATTTAATAGGGTATTTTTGGTTATTGGTTTCTTCTATTTGTCGAAGTTCTTGTGTCAATATTTCTGGAGTGAGGATTTGAGGATGAATGATGCCGTGTTTTCCGTCATTTATTGCGTCAATAACTAAGTTAAGGTCTTCGCTGTATTCGGCTACGGCAATTTCGATAGTAGAGATAAGATTACTGATTAATAAGTTTTTTTGATTCTGATTTGTTGAATTTATTATTTCATTAATTTGTTGAGTACGACTGTGAGATTGTTCGCTAAGTATTTTTAAATCGTGTGAAGCACTATTTAGTAATGTTTTTATTATTCGAGTTTGATTTCCTATTGATTCAGCCATTATGTTACTATCTTTATAAATAGCATCAAATTCATTGTTAATAATTTGTAGGTCATGATCATCTAGTGACCCAAATAGAGTTTTTGAAATTGACCCTACAAAGTTAAATAGACCTCTACGATGCCGTGATTGTCCTAGTATTTGGTTTAAGAGAAATTTCGAGTTTTCTAGTCTATTTATTCTATTTCTGAGGAGATTTAATTCGTACTTTTCCGAACAGTTGTTGCATAAATTTGAAGCTTGTGAGTAAATTTCCGAAATTTGCGAGAGCCGTGTATGAAAGTTCGTGGTATCAATTCCTAAAATCAGCTTCCAAGTTTCGTGGAACAATTTAGTGACACCAAGGTTTTCAGCGAAGATGGTAGTGTCCTCTAGTTTTTTCAGATGGACTTCACCTTTAGTACCAAGTATTAACATTGCCCATAATATGATCCTCATGTTTGCCTGTAATTAATTATAGTAAGGTTTTAATCTGTTAGAATGAATTAATTGCCTTTCATTATTGATTAATACTTCATAGTTATTGTTATTCTTAACGCTAACGATAGTGGCTGGTCCTTTCCAATCTGCGCTTAATTTATCTCTTTTGACATTCTCTATTAACACCAGATCACCAATATCAAATATTCTTTGTGGTAAAACGATTTTTGCGTCTTGGACTCTTTTGTACTTTTCCTTTGATTGTTTAATTTTTTCTTGGGCTCTAAGTATGTTTTTTTCATGTCTATCTTTCCACAACTTAACTAATTCAGAATACTTTAGACATGGAGTAGTTGCAAGGATAGAGGGTAAATTTGCGTTTCTGCCAAATGTTAGTTGAAATGGTGAGAATCCAGTACCTTCGTGGTTCATAGTATTATATGCCATGCAGATAAGTTTTAAAGTGAGGTCCCACTCGGTGTGATTGTCGCTCATTGCGGTTCGAATTAAATCTTTGACAGTAGCGTGTGCTCGTTCCAAGCTCCCATTACTTTGAGGATGGAAAGTTGTCGTTTTAACGTGTTTAATGCGGAATAAGTTTTCAAAGTTCTGTATTAATTCTGATACAAAGTTTTGACCTTGGTCTGTTAAAATATGTTTCGGGGATCCAAAGGTATAAATATAGTGATCGAAAAGACCTTCTATAATAGATTCGGAAGTAGCGTTTTTCAGAGGGATCAAAATTAAATATTTTGTCAACATGTCTTGAATAGACAAAATATACTCGTTGTGTTGTGCAGTTACAGGCAGTGGCCCAAAGATGTCCATTGCAATTTTGTCATTAAGGTCCACAGGTGTATCCGGAATGATGGCCTCTGATTTACGTTTAATACGCTGTAGTTTTTGTGTCTGGCATGTGTGACATTTTTTTATGTAGTCGATAATTTCCGTTTCCATGTTGGGCCAAATACCCAGTTCTCGTGCGCGCATAATCGATTTATTTTCCCCAAAGTGTTGAGACATTACCGATCCGTGGCATTCCTTTATAATTTGTTCGCGCTCAGCATTGGTCAGTTCAGTAGTTGTGTTAAAGCAAGTATGGATTTTGAGATTTGGATACTTATGACATAAAAATGAGATTAGTGTTTTTAATTTAATTTTTTCGGTTGCAGTTATGGTTGGGTCATCAAAGTGAAAACGAGCGATGGTCAATTTTCTTTCTATTGTCCTTGTTACCGTTTGATTAAGAATTTGTAGCCAATCTTTATCGTTATACTCCGGTAATTTAGTAACGCTAGGGTTCAAATCGATGCGTTCTTTGGATATTCTTGTCCAGAGTTTCCCTTGTGCATTTGGTTTTTCTATTTCGCGTGTCTGAGTACGTTTATGAAACCACTTATAATATTCCCTAAATGTTTCTTCCATTTCCGGTTGTGCATTTTCTTGCTGCTCGATTATTGGAGTTGGGTTTTCTTCGATTTCGGTGTTCGTTATCAAGGGTTCGAAAGGCATTTCATTTTCCGAAGTTTGTGGTATTGTTTCCCTTGGTATTGGTGTGTGCAAATCGCGGTCTATATCCTCACTCAAAACTTCAATTTCTGGTAATTCTTTTTCCAAGTCAAATTCAGGACTGTCAGGCGTTTCCTGCGGTACTTTGTCGTTGATAGCAAAAATTCGTGATAGGGCATCAGCTGCTGTGTTTTCTGAACCTTTCTTGTAGTCTATTTCGTATTCGTATTCTTCCATTCTTAGTCGCCAGTGCATGAGTCTAGAAGATGGATCTTTGACGTTGAATAGCCATTTGAGAGCCTGATGATCAGTTAAGATTGTAAATTTTCGACCGAGCAAATATTGTCGCAGCCTTTTAACAGCCCATACTATAGCCAACAGTTCTTTTTCTGTTGTAGTATAATTAAGCTCGTTTTTGTTAAGGGTTCTGGATATGTAACAACATGGGTGACCTTCTTGAGACAATATTGCACCTATGCCGACATTTGAAGCATCTGTTGTCAGTACGAATCCTTTGTCAAAATCAGGATAGCGTAAAACCGGGGCTTGGCACAAAGCTGTTTTTAATTTATCGAACGACTCTTGACATGTATTTGTCCAGTTAAAATCATTAGAGACTTTTGTTAATTCGGTCAGAGGTTTAGCTATTGTAGAATAATTTTTAATAAATTTCCTATAATATCCTGAGAGACCTAGAAATGATTTAACTTCCTTTGCATTAGTTGGTTGCTTGAAATTAGTAACTGCTTCTAATTTACCGTGATTCGGTTTAACACCGTCTTTTGTTATACAATGTCCGAGATATTCTAATTCTGGTCGAAGGTATTCACATTTGTCAGGTTGTAGTTTTAGTCCTGTTTCTCGTAATCGTTCAAAAAGGGTTGTCATATTGTGGTTGTGTTCTTCTAACGTTGAACCAAATACAACAATGTCATCTAAATACACGAAGCAAATTTTTCCTATCAATCCTTTGAGTGCACGGTCCATCAAACGTTGAAATGTTGCGGGGGAATTCCGTAGTCCGAATGGCATTCTTTCAAATTCAAAGTGCCCTTCTGAGGTTGAAAATGCCGTGAATTTTTTTGAAGATTCCTCAATTGGTATCTGATGGAATCCAGCTTTTAAATCGAATATAGAAAAGAATTTGGCTTTTCCAAGATGGTCCAGAATATCGTCAATTACCGGAAGCGGATATGAGTCTTGATCAGTAATGTCGTTAATTTTACGAAAGTCAGTAACTACTCTCCATTTTTGAACTCCGGATGCATCAATTTTCTTAGGCACTAGCCATAGAGGTGAATTGTAAGGCGAGTTTGAGTGTCTTATAATCTTTTTGATTAGCATTTCAGCTACTTGATCGTTCATTTCTTTTCTATGGAATTCCGGTGGTCGGTATGATTTCGTATTGATAATTTTGTCTTCTTTTAGGACGATTCGATGAGACGTTAACTGGCAGCTGGGTAATGGGTCTCCAGGAAGTGAAAAAATGTCATGATATGATTGAATAATTTTATTTATTATTTCGCGGTTTTCTTCTTCAATATGGCTTAGTCGAGTGTTCTGTGTTAACAATCTAAGACGTGCCAGAAGCTCTTCTTCTGTTACCCGATGAACAACATATTCGATAGGTTCGCTTTTCAAAATTTTGTAGTTTAACTCTGTTGTTGAAATCAATTTTGTTTTTTGGGATTCATTGATAAGAGGTACGGTTATCTTGTAGTCACAAACGCGAAAAATTGAGTCAGGGACATGTGGATTGTCCATAAAGCCTACACAACCATTTTGTTTCGAAACAGGGATCTCGACCAATTTTATTTGATTAGGAGGTATTAATATTCCGTCGTCTATGAGATAGTGTGGTTTGTTATCGAGTTTTAGTTCGTTGTTTGATAGCAGGTAGCTGTAATTTTGAAGAAAACAGAGTCCCATAATTCCATCTTCGGGTAGAGGGAATTTATCAGGTACGACATTAAATGTGTGAGTTTTACCAAGGTATTCTATCTCGAATTTAAATTTTGATTTATGAGTTTCATTGCCCATTTTGAATTCTTTTTCCTGGTTAATTTGGTTGAAATGGGAAGGGACGAAAGATTTTTTTAATAGGTTTATTGAGGATCCTGAATCGACGAGTAATCGAATATCTCGTTGGAATTGTCGTGGTCGTAATAGCACTGACTGAAGTCGTCCAGATACACAGGATATTCTGTCGGACAATTCGCTTGAATTTCGTCTGCGTTTTCCTGATTTTCGCAATGACTTGGTTGTGGCTGTTCTTCCTGTGTCAGATTCACTCTCGCTGGGGGTTTCTTTACTTTCTGAGCTAACTGAAAATTTTGTGATTTATTATTTTTCGCATAGCATTGTGTTTCTAAATGACCTAATTTTTTGCAAAAGTCGCATTGTAATTGTGTTCTTTGCGCGAGGGACATATTGTGATTAGGCGGATTCGAATTTGGGACTCGTATACCTGGACGTGGTGGCACAAAATTTTGTTGGGGATTTCGTGCAGTTATTGCTGTTTTAAATCTCATTTTTTCTCGAGTCCATACCTCGGCTTCAAGGGCTTCTTCTTGGGCTTTGTTGATAGATTTTGGTCTTGAGGGTCTAACTTGAATACCAAGGTCATCACGGAGGTTCATAATATAGCGTTTTATTGCCGTTTTTTCCTCTATTTGCAGAGCCACCTTTCGCGCGATTTCAGAGCTGTGTTCGGATTGAATAGCGTAATATAACTCGTTAAGGCATTTTCCGAAACGTTGATTGAAAATTTGTACATTGTCGTTCCCTTGTCTACACGAATCTAATTTGGCACGACATAATTCGATTGATGTACCAGATCCTAAATTTGATCTGAGTGCTTGATAAAATTCTTCATAATTATTTATCGAAACGTGTCTAATTGATCTTTTGGCATCACCAATTACTTTTTCTGTTAATATGAAATCTAATAATAATTCTGGTTGCGAACATCGTAGCCGAGCGCGTTGAGCTGTTCTTATAAAATCTTCGGTACCGACATCGTCGCGCCCGTTAAGAATTTCTACCGTTCGAATGATTTCCTTAGCAGGTAAAAGATCATTGTCTTGTTGTGTACGCAGGTCCGGAATTTCGGTCGTAAAACTGTCGGGTCTTGGGGCTTGTACTGGGTTTTCAGTTCGTATGTTTTTTTGAAGAGAATGAATTTCATTTGTAAAAGGAGTTTTATTTTCTTTACCACTCGTGGAGCCATTTTCCTCCGATGTTTCGCCACTACTATCGTCGTCTTCTGTGAGCAGTTGCTGCTCATCGCGTGCAATTTGTTTTATTTCTTGTACCCTTTTTAAATTTTCTTTGTTTAATTGAGCAATACTTGTTTCGAGGGATGAATTTGAAATTTGTAGTAAGTGTAATTTTTCAAGAATTTGGGTTAGGATTTCATTTTGGGGAGAGGATTCAATCCCTGAGGCGTCTGTCGACATTGTTATTATTACAATAAGTTACTTGATAAGAGCAAAGTTTCAGTAGTTATAAAAATAAAAAGAATTTAAATAATTTTGTCAAAATTTAGCAGAATCGCTAAATATAAAAGGTATGTATATGTATATACTTTTCTTGTATAAAATAAACATAAACTTACTTTTTTTGTTTTTATCTTCGCAATAAGAAGTCTTACAATTGCTGAACAAATCCGTAGAAGTCTTCACAATGGTAATTTTCCTGATTGCTAGTCCTCCGTCTGGTAGAGATGACTTGATGTTTAGCAGGTTTTATAATCCCACGGTGCCAACTTGGTTGGGTGGCGTCTCACCTTCTCTAGGACTAAAACCCACGGAATCACTATCGAACTTACTCGATTCGGCCCGAGTTCGTGTTTTCCGGTGATTACCAGTGAAAATATCACCGTATAAACCGTCACTTTTCACAATAAAAAACTGGTTCACACTAGGATAGCCGATTTTTGATCGTAATCGTATCAAACTATCCTGGCAGGATCGCCAAAAATGTGACGGGTTAAATAAGTAACACTTTTGTTTTAATTTATAATTGAATATCCTTAGATATTCAGTCTTTATTCAAATGAGTTGTTTAACTTTAAATAGTTTCCGTAGAATTACATTAAGGTTCCTACTCGTAAGTGGGCTAGGAAACAACTGTCTTGTACCCCTGGGCCATTCCTTGGGGTAACCGATGGTCCAAGGAATGTGTCCTTGGAAAATGGGGGAGGAAAAAGAGAAAGCTGTGAACTTAGGAAAACAGCTTGGAAAATGTTCGTTACATAAGATAATAAATCAATTTTAATAAATAAATAAATATCTGAGCTCACAACACTGTGAACGTCTCACAAACACATTAGTAGAACCTCTGACTGATAAAGCGCTATTTGAACTGCTGCAATCGCTACTTTAGTTTCTATATTACCATAATCACATCGTCATCATCGGTATTTAGATAATCCGATATTAAACAAATATCGCAAATGCGAAGTGGAGACAGGTCATTACCTCGTAATTTAATAAAACCTAACGATGGAGACGTACATTTTGTAGTATTTATCTAACGTCCAACACCGGATTATATAAATACCGACGGTGCCACAGTGGGCGAAATTGACAAAAATGACGTCAAAATTCTTTCTCCGACGTAATTTTTATCGCATCGACAAGAGACTGCGCTGAAAATACAGCTTATATAATATGGTATAAGACAAAGGTGCGATCTTTTTAGTTTAAGCTACGTAGATTTTTTTTGCACGGTCTTAATCTTTGCAAAAAAATTATTGAATTTTAACAAATTGTAGATAGATTTAATAATTCTTTACTAATTTTGTTAATTTGTTTCCTCTTAAAAGCTTTGAGGGTCTCTGATTACGAATCTAAAATCAAATTTTTAAAATTCATAATGGCGGATTCAATATAGCGGACCAAAATTTTTTAATTTATTAAATGTTTTTTAAACTTGTTACTTGGGGGTTTTCAGGGTCGCTGATCATGAATCTGAAGTCAGATTTAAATAATTCAAAATGGCGGATCCAATATGGCGGACTAAATTCTTAAAATTTATCGGATTTACTTCAAACTTGTTACTCGGGGATTTTTAGGGTCACTGATCATGAATCTGAAGTCAGTTTTATTATCATATTTAATAAATTTGAATTGATTTAGATCATGTACAGCAACGGAATAAGAAAATAAACGTCTTTTTAAAAAAAAGTGTATATTTATTTGTTAACTTTAGACATTTTTTAATAGTATATTGTAAAAAAAATTCCACTGTGGGCCGGTGCACTTTATAAGTACCCAATGGGAAATTGCCAATGTTCACCATTGGCTAAATAATAATTGACCAATATTGGCTGCCAACAGTTTTTTCTTGGTCAAACATAAACTAATATTGGGTTATTATTGCTAGAGTCTTTGGATGATCACGACTTTGACAAGCATTGGCAGCCAATATTGGATCACTATTAGCTGCCAAGGCAAATGCCGGACTTTCCAAGCCTTGGATATTCATTGGGAACATAGATTGGACCAATATTAATGACCAATTAATTACCAATGCTTTAAAATTAAATTTAATGAATTTTAAGAATTTAGTCCGCCATATTGGATCCAACATTTTGATTTTTCTAAATCTGACTTCAGATTCATGATCAGCGACACTGAAAACCCCCCGAGTAACAAGTTTAAATAAAATCCGATAAATTTTAAGAATTTAGTCCATTATATTGGATCCGCCATTTTGAATTACTTAAATTTGACTTCAGATTCATGATCAGCGACCCTGAAAACCCCCGAGTAACAACTTTAAAGAATTATTATACCCTATTATATAAGCTGTATTTTAAGCGCAATCTCTTGTCGATGCGATAAAAATTACGCCGGAAAAAGAATTTTGACGTCATTTCTGTCATTTTTGCCCACTGTGGCGGTGGAGAAGTGGTCACCCATTTAAAAAAAACGCAAAATGCTTGCAAACTTTCCACGGACTTTCAGCGGAATCTTGTCGACAGAAAGTCTGGTGGGTCAAAAAATATAAAAAAAAACTTATTGTTTTAAGCTTTTGAAGACATCTGTTTCTTATTTCACGGTCCTTTTATCCATGCGATGATAACATTAATCAATAGAAGGGATGGAATTTCTTAATAAGTATTTACATGTAACACCTGAATTGAATAAAAGGTCTAAATATTTTCAATAACTGTTCTTCAAATTGTCAAAAATAGTTAAGCAATTATTGTATAAATTAAAATATTATTTACAAAACATAAATAATAAATTTATAAATATTCTTCTGCATAGTATTTTTTCAGGAAAACTTTCAAGAAAAGTTTGTATTTTTATTTCTGTTTAAAATATTACAATAATAAGTATTCTCTTGTAAGAATGTATATATTGTCTAAAAGTAAAACCCAACCTAGATATTGAATAACATGAACATGATTTTCCCTTATCTAAAAAACTACCATAAGCACGTACTCTACATTATCAACAGCGCACGATTTGAAAAAATGGTGCAGAAATAAGAAGCAGTTGGCTGCTTCGCCCCGTTCTACTCTATACTAGACTATCCACTACAATCAAAGGTGTTACTTTTTATTTTCTTTAAATAATAACCTTCATATATTACCAATACCATTTTCATAGAGACATCTTACGTTTTCGCATAAATTTTATGACATAACTTTCATGACATTGCGAACAAACGTTACGAAAATAACGCCACGCACGCATGACATTTTTTACTTGTGTTTATTTTCCTAAGGGCGGTCATAATTATGGTTATGATCTGATAAGGAAAGAATAATATATTAATTATTAATATGTAATTATAATTAATTACTTACATTAATGAATTTATTTGTCTATTTACTTCAATTGAATTCAATGTTTTTGACATCAGAACCATAAAAAATTGTTTTGTTTAATTGTCAACCATGCCAAAGAATAAAAATATTCTACATTCAAGAGTAATCCTTTTGTTTTAAGAGGAAAAATTGAGAGGACATTAAAAGAGAAATTTTGCTTTAAATATGAGATTACATTTTTTAGGTATGTGGTCAAATTATATTAAGATATGTCAAAAAAATACAATAGAACATTTTTAAATACAATGATAAGTTCTTTATTACAAGGCACTATTAAAATGTCATTAACACTTTTATTATACTTTAGAACATTGTTCTACTTAAAATCTAATAAAAGAAATATATCTAACGATTTAATGAAGTAATTATTAATTATTTATTCATTAATTTTTGTAATCTGTTTGAATTTACGAAAAGACTATATATATGTATGCAAGTTAAAAATAGAAATTTTAATGTGTATAAAGCATTTCAGTCTCCATGGAAGAACAAGGAAAAGAAGTGACAAAAGCAGGGTAAGGAAATTATTACATTTCGTTAAATAAATGTTCAATACTGACTAATTTACAATCACATATTAAAATTTTACAGTATTATAATATATACAATCACTATGATTAGTATTGAATTTTCGGTTAACTTCTATTAAAATTTCTATGCAGAATATATTCATTATCATAATTATTATATAAAATAATTAATAATTATACTTTTTAATTTTAAGGAGTGCTAAGGGAGTATTCCATAATGTAGTAGATGGTGTTACCTTATTTGTAAGTTGTATATAGAAAATACTTTATTGTCAGTAATTATATGTGAGTCATTAAAATAAAAATGCAATTTTTGATTCTATGTATACTAACTTAGATTTTTGTCGTTGAAATTTAAACTTGTAAATACTCTTTTTTGGTTAATGGGCAAAAAGTATATTTAACACAAATTTATGTATTAAAAATAAAATAACAAAACAAAAGAAACAAAATTTTGAGGGAACAACACTGACATTTTGCTTTACTTCTCTAATTTTTAAAAAAAATAAGACTTTATTTATAGGGGAGAGGGCCCTAAGGTGGTCACCCATCTTTTGAACGACTGTAGATTTCAAATGGAATTATATATAAAGGTCAATAATACGGCGTTTGAAACATTATCTTATTACCTAACTTCCTATCATAAAGTTTTTTTCATTTCATTAATAAAAAAAAAGTTATGGCACTTTTTAAAAAAAGTTGAAAATTCGACTTTTAAAAAAGTGGCCCCAAGATGGTCACCATACAAAAATTCACTAAAAAAGTTTTAAAAAAATGTAAAAAACGTATTATAAGTTGTTTATTTAATATTAATTGTTTTTCAGGATCACAGAAACATATTACATTTTTTTTGCACTTTGTCCTTTCGTCAAAAATGATACTTTTTGTGTATGTATTAGATAGGTAAAATTTTGAAAATAATTATATTTCATTATTATTCATCATAAAACTTAAAAATTGATAATATTCACATTCACAGTGATAAATGTTGATAAATATGGCGTATAAACACATTTTCCTAAAAAATCAAAAGTGACCACCTTGTGGCCAAAAAAGTGTCCACCTTAGGGCCAAGACACAATTTTTTAAACGTTAATGAAAAAATTTTTTAAAGCACAATATTAATTATATTTATTTGGAATATTATTGTACGATATATAAAGATAATTATAACGATTTTTACTAATTTAAAATGGTTAATTTCGATGATTTTAACACCCTGAGAAAAAAATTTCTCGATCATTTAAAAACAGAAATTTTACGACGTTCACGTTACAAAGAGACTCATACGATTATTTACCTCAAAACTTTACTAAAATCTTTGTCTTCACAAATAATAACAATAACAAAAAACATTTGAAGATACTAACTAATATACAAAAATTTTCTTAGGGTGACCACCTTAGGGCCCTGACCACCTTGGGGCCCTCTCCCCTAAGTTTAATTCGCTTTGTTTTTTCAAATACGTATCCCACACAGCACCGAAACTTTCGGACTTGCTTGCAAACTTCGAAGTACTTACTTGAAAAGTTTAGTGAAAATTTTGTAAAGATTTAAATGTCCCACTTCAATACATGTTCAGCGTGAAACTTTCCTAAAAATTAAAATAAAATTTCGCCTACTCTACATAGGCGAAAATTTAATTTAAATATATACATTTTCTCTTGTAAGAGAGAAGTCGAAAATTTAATTTTAATGTTCAGGAAAGTTTTAAGTTAAATTTTTAGGAAAATTTGACGATAAACATTTATTTAAGGGGGACATTTAAATCTTTACACAATTTTCACTAAACTTTGAAAGTAAATTTTTCGAAGTTTGCAATTAAATCTTTAATAAATTTTCAGGAAAGTTTCGGTGCCGTATGGTATATTATCTGAAATTGTGGTACAAAAAATGCAAGAAACATTAATAATTTGTGGACATCCGCATGAAAAGGGACTACTTTGTCGGTTCTAGATTCGGAGGTAATCGCAATTTACTACCCACATAGCACAATAGTATGAGGTAAGGTTATGTTGAGTACTAATCGTAAGGCACATAAGGTTACACAATATTGCTGCGGTAGACCTGAGGTGAACTAAAAACTTCCGCCATGGAGGTAAGGTTACATGTTAGGGTGTGGTGAGTATATATGATAAGGCCATGGTAACCTTACACGTTAAGGTTAAGGTAACCTTACACGTTAAGGTTGATGTAACCTTACACGTTAAGGTTGAGGTAACGTTACATGTTAAGGTTGAGGTAAGGTTACATGTCAAGGTTGAGGTAAGGTAATTATTAAGTTGTAAGGTTGAGGTAAGGTTAAGGTAAGGTTGTGATAAATTTACCAGTTATGGAAAATATTGAAAAAATAATTAATAAATAAATATTCAATTAAAAAGTTAGTTTGTTGCTCCTCTCTATTTTGGAAACCTGACATGAAGCAGAAAATTTTGAAAACAAATTTGGGGGGACTGGGATTTGAACCCGGGATCGACGCGCATAAACCTATCATTCTAACTAACTGAGCTAAGTAGAGAACTGGTAGAAGGAAAATTAATATTGCCTTTAAGGAGTTAATCATCTTCTTGGTTCACCTTAAAGGCATCATTAATTTTCCTTCTGCCAGTTCTCTACTTAGCTCAGTTAGTTAGAATGATAGGTTTATGCGCGTCGATCCCGGGTTCGAATCCCATTCCCCCCAAATTTGTTTTCAAAATTTTCTGCTTCATGTCAGGTTTCCAAAATAGAGAAGAGCAACAAACTAACTTTTTAATTGAATATTTATTTATTAATTATTTTTTCAATATTTTCCATAACTGGTAAATTTATCACAACCTTACCTTAACCTTACCTCAACCTTACAACTTAATAATTACCTTACCTCAACCTTGACATGTAACCTTACCTCAACCTTAACATGTAACGTTACCTCAACCTTAACGTGTAAGGTTACCTTAACCTTAACGTGTAAGGTTACCATGGCCTTATCATATATACTCACCACACCCTAACATGTAACCTTACCTCCATGGCGGAAGTTTTTAGTTCACCTCAGGTCTACCGCAGCAATATTGTGTAACCTTATGTGCCTTACGATTAGTACTCAACATAACCTTACCTCATACTATGGTGCTATGTGGGTAGTTTTGAAAAAAAATGTCTAAACTTTTTTTATTCTTTTTTCTTAATCTACAAAGTCTCACACGTCGAATCATGCATTTATCATTAATTTATTAATACTTTTAGTATTTTATTTCATTGTTAGACAAAAAAATAAAAAGGGACCACTTTGTCGGTCTATTGCAAAAGTTGTTTCTGTTTCAAAATGGAGGGGGCGAAAAAATTCAGAACCTTTTGATTTTTTATCTTGAGGGTGTACTAGACTTAAAACAACTGTCATCTGAATAACTTCGCAGAAGAACTAGAGAAATTCGCATTACAATTTTTAATTTCATTTTTATAGAAATAAAAATTTCGATATATCCTAAGATTATTCACAATAAAGTCCCTTATAAATTTTTTTATGTCTACTTTCTACTCTATTGTTACTTTAAAAATAACTTAATAAAATAACATTCAACCATTAACTTCGCAAAAAATCAGGTTTATTAATTAAAAAACGCAATTTTAGAAAGAGGACCACTCTGTCGGATGTCCGTTATTTTTCATTGTTTCAAAATTCGAAACCTATTACTTTTTATCTTAAAGGTGTACTAGGCTTAAAACTATTTTTATCTGAATATCTTCCTAGAAGAACTGTAACTAATCGAATTTTTTACCAAAAAGGTTCTAAGATTACTCATAATTTTCCAAATTTTGCAAGAAATTCGCCCATACATTAGTCCATTAGTGCCCACTGATTTCTATATATTACTGGATAGCGTATTCCTGAGACGAATGCATATCCCCTAATCGCCAAGTCGTCGAATGATCAAATAGTCGAATGCCAAGTAATCGAATGGACAAAACGTCGAATGCTAAAAACATCGAATGGACAAAACGTCGAATGCTAAAAACATCGAATCGCCATTTAGTCGAATGCTAAAAACATTGAATCGTCAATACGACGAATGTTCAAAACTTCGAATTATCAATTCGTCGAATGTTAAAAACATCGAATTGTCAATACGTCGAATGTTCAAAACGTCGAATGATAAAAACGTCAAATGCTAAAAACATCGAATGGACAAAACATCGAATGCTAAAAACATCGAATCCTCATTTAAACGAATGCTAAAAACATCGAATTCTCAATTCGTCGAATGTTCAAAACGTCGAATGCTAAAAACGTCGAATGTTCAAAACGTCGAATGCTAAAAACATCGAATTCTTAAATCGTCGAATGCTCAGAACATAGAATAGTCAGTGCGTCGAATGCTCAAATAGTCGAAACGCCATCTGTTCGAATTATCAAGTAGTAGAATGGTAAAGTTGTCGAATGTTCAAAACGTCGAATCGTCATCTGTTCGAATTGCCAAGTAGTAGAATGGTAAAGTAGTCGAATGGACAAAAAGTCAAAACGCCATCTGTTCGAATTATTAAGTAGTAGAATGGTAAAGTTGTCGAATGCTCAAAAAATCGAATTGTCAATACGTCGAATGTTCAAAACGTCGAATGATAAAAACGTCAATTGCTTAAAACATAGAATCGTCATTTAGTCGAATGATAAAAACATCGAATCGTCAATTCTTCGAATGCTAAAAACATCGAATTCTTAATTCATCGAAAGCTTAAATCATCGAATTTTCCATTCGTCGAATGTTCAAAACGTCGAATGCTAAAAACATCGAATTCTCAAATCGTCAAATATGCTCAGAACATAGAATAGTCAGTTCGTCGAATGCTCAAATAGTCGAAACGCCATCTGTTCGAAATGTCAAGTAGTAGAATGGTAAAGTTGTCGAATGTTCAAAACATCGAATCGTCATTTAGTCGAATGCTAAAAACATCGAATTCTCAATTCGTCGAATGTTCAAAACGTCGAATTATCAATTCATTGAATGTTAAAAACATCGAATCCTCAAAATGTCGAATGTTCAAAACGTCGAATGATAAAAACGTCGAATGCTAAAAACATCGAATCGTCATTTAGTAGAATGATAAAAACATCGAATCGTCAATTCTTCAAATGCTAAAAATATCGAATTGTTAATTCATCGAATGCTTAAATTATCGAATTTTCCATTCGTCGAATGCTAAAAACATCGAATTCTCAAATCGTCGAATGCTTAGAACATAGAATAGTCAGTGCGTCGAATGCTCAAATAGTCGAAACCATTCGACTACTTTACCATTCTACTACTTGACATTTCGAACAGATGGCGTTTCGACTATTTGAGCATTCGACGCACTGACTATTCTATGTTAGCATTGGGCGATTTGAGAATTCGATGTTTTTAGCATTCGACGTTTTGATCATTCGACGTTTTGAACATTTGACGTTTTGAACATTCGACGAATGGAAAATTCGATGATTTAAGCATTTGATGAATTAACAATTCGATGTTTTTATCATTCGACTAAATGACGATTCGATGTTTTTAGCATTCGACGTTTTGAACATTCGACGAATGGAAAATTCGATGATTTAAGCATTCGATGAATTAACAATTCGATGTTTTTAGCATTCGAAGAATTGATGATTCGATGTTTTTATCATTCGACTAAATGACGATTCGATGTTTTTAGCATTCGATTAAATGAAGATTCGATATTTTTAGCATTCGACTACATGACGATTCGATGTTTTTAGCATTTGACGTTTTTATCATTCGACGTTTTGAACATTCGACGTATTGACAATTCGATGTTTTTAACATTCGACGAATTGATAATTCGACGTTTTGAACATTCGTTGTATTGACGATTCGATGTTTTTAACATTCGACGAATGGAAAATTCGATGATTTAAGCATTCGATGAATTAACAATTCGATGTTTTTAGCATTCGAAGAATTGATGATTCGATGTTTTTATCATTCGACTAAATGACGATTCGATGTTTTTAGCATTCGATTAAATGAAGATTCGATATTTTTGGCATTCGACTACATGACGATTCGATGTTTTTAGCATTTGACGTTTTTATCATTCGACGTTTTGAACATTCGACGTATTGACAATTCGATGTTTTTAACATTCGGCGAATTGATAATTCGACGTTTTGAACATTCGTTGTATTGACGATTCGATGTTTTTAATATTCGACGAATTGATAATTTGACGTTTTGAACATTCGACGTATTGACAATTCGATGTTTTTAGCATTCGACGTTTTGTCCATTCAATGTTTTTAGCATTCGACGTTCTGTCCATTCGATTACTTGGCATTCAACTATTTGATCATTCGACGACTTGGCGATTAGGGGATATGCATGCGTCTCGTATTCCTATACTTCGAGCTTAGAAATATTGTGACCAATAGAAGGCCGGAAGGCCATTTTAGGAAGCAGTGAGTTTCTCACTTTGTAGCGCGAAATTTGAATGCGCTTGAATAAAACATATTCTTCAAAATGTGCAGATTGAAAAAAAACAATAAGAAATATTTTCAATAAATGTATTATCGAAATTAAAATTTTTAGGTTAAAGTATTCATAACTTTAACCTAAAAATTTTAAACTTTTAACCAAAAAAACGATCTATTGATCGTCACACAAATATAAAAACAAATAAGATATGCATACAATTATTTCAATTATAGCAGTAGATTTTCTTTTACAATGAAAAAACATAATTTTGTATTACACTTAACCAAAAAATTAAAAGTAAATTTTATTATATTGGATTTTCAATTTCTTGTGCACAAATGAAAGAACAAAATTTTAGGATAACTGGTATTTTTCCTATTTTGCAATAATTGTCCAAATTGGGAGAAAAATCCTTTTGAAATTATGTTTACGTTCAAGCAGCCATATTTAAAAGGCGACCACTGTTTGAAATTGCGCAACACCGTTAATAAATACATAACCTTCAAAACATAATACACTTATTACTTGTGAAATGATTTTTCACTAATTGTACTTTGCTCTTCACCACAATAAAAACACAATTTCACCATCGTGCAATTATTTTTTTAATTAATTACAATAATAATGATAAAGCAATGTCAATTAATAACTGCAAATGAAATAACAAATTCACTTGCAAAAACACATTATACAGACTGTAAATAGTAAACAAACGCAGACATTTCTTGCATTCTGCGCAATCGCGAACGCCATATTTGAGAAACTCACTGCTCAGTAATATGGCGTTAAGTCGTTCCATTTGTCACAACCGGAAATAGCCCTATACTACATCAAGTTATATATAGAGATCAGTGTTAGTGCTAAAGTGGTCTTTTTTTATGCAGACATCCACATATATATTAAATATATTAAATATTTAAAACAACCGAGTGATATCAAATACTTTTAAAAAAAATATATTATTTTTTATCGTTACTATCATTTTCAATTATGCTACACCTGGTTTTGGCTAGTAAGCTTAATGGAAGCTTACAGCAAGACAATGTTCTATGTGGGCAGATTTTCGGACAGAACATAAAAATGACATTTTTATCCCACATGCACAAAAATGGCGCTTTTAGATAGCTGACGACAGGGAGTAAAGTCACTCATTTGTTCGACCATATGAAAATTGCGTCCATTTTCTCCCAAGAGCCAAACATAACAGCTGATCCCATGCGTTATTTTTGACCATGGGAGAAAACGGTTGCCATTTTCATATAAGTCGAACAAGTGAATGACTTTTACTCCCTGTCGTCTGCTATCTGAAATCGACACTTTTGTGCATTAGGAATAAAAAATATCGTAAGTAACACAGGAATAAAGGCAGCCAATTTGTTTACGATGATTTTTGTGACACGAGTGAAGGTCGAGGGCGCCGTAGGCGCCCCGAGACCTCCACTCATGTCACAAAAATCACCGTAAACAAATGGCTGCCTTTATACCCTTGTTACTTAATATACTATTTAATTGGAATCACCAAAAACTTCACTTTTATAATATTTAAAGAAATAGGTACTTTTTTCAAAATATGAAATGTAACGTGCCAAAAATTGCAGGTTAATTTGTTTCTGTTCTTATTTTTTACATTTTACAATGCAATGCTCTAATCTGTAATATATTAATTATATGTACAATAGTTCTGTCAATTAGGGCGAAAAATTCAGGAGATCTATCTTCTAATATCATTTGGAAAATGTGGCCAGATCTTTGAAACAAAAAAGGTAGAAACAACAATTAAATTACCAAGCGGAGGACGAATGCCAATCTTAGGATCTGGGACTTGGCATGTATGTAATTTTATTAATGTGTAAACATTTTCTCGCGTAACAATGTATTTCTATTATTTTAGATGCAGTCTAAAAATTGTCAATAATTTTTCAGCCCTTTTACCAATTTAGTGAAATGGACACGATAGGTAGTTTGCATGCAGCTTTAGAAGCGGGATATAGGCACTTTGACCTCTCTCCTGTTCATTTGAACGAAACGGAAATTGGAATCGTTTTAAAAGAATGGTTTAATTCTGGAAAAATTACAAGAGATGAACTTTTCATTGTTAGCAAAGTATGTTAAACTCATATACTACTCTAAGAAATCCCACAGTGGCAACTTTATCCATCTGTTAAAAATATGACAGCGAGTTAGTGAATTAACGTTTGTTCACAAGAGAGCGAAATACTTGCTGATATTGTTATAGGTGTATTCCACGACAGTTCAACACAAAAAATTTTATTAGGTTTTGGGATTCGGTTGAAATTGGGTAGATTATACTGCCGTACTTGGTAAAAACTTAGTTAAGGTAGTAGTCGCGCTGCTGGCTCTGGCCAAAAGTTTACCGGGCTGCTTACTAGAGTGGGGCAGTGAGAGTGTGAGAGACAGTTTAACTCCCTACTCTATTCGTTCGTATAATTTAGTTATTTTTTTAACTTTCTGTCAATATATTTATAGTTTGGTGCGGTCAAAAAATGTCATGTTTTTTTTATTCATTTGTTTCATCTAATTGAATACTTTGGTAGTTTTTTTCCAAATATGACGATTAGTTATCATATAAATAATTATTAAACAAAATTAATACATGCATTGGGTGCTCCCTCCATGCAAAATGTATGAACTTTGAATTTATTTTTTTAAGCTTTGAAACGGTCAAAATTAATGAAATTGGTCTCATTCTGTAGATAAATACTTCAGGAATAAGTATGCAAAATTTGAAAAAAATCTGACGAAAACCATTTTACGCGACTAATACCTTAAGTCATATTTTAGTGAGAACGAGAAAATGACGAAAAACTGTTTGTAGTAATAAACCTAATATAGTATAAAAAATTATTTAATTTAACTTTACTTCCTAGGTAAATTGATAGAGTTCTTTTTAATTCTGCAGTCAAAAATTAATTATTTAAACAAATTATATTAAATAATGGACTTAAGTGTTATTTTTAAAAGCAAAACTTAGTTAAATTGACTTAAGGAGTGCTCAGCGAAAAGGTAGTCGAGTTCAGGCCGCCGATCAGAAGCAAGAACTCAGTTAACTCCACACGTGGTGGAATCTTATGACTTAAGGAGTCTGCTTTCGAAACACAGTGTCTGGCTCATGCCACTTTTCGAAATAAGAACTCAGTTAACTCGACTTAAGGTTTTTGCTTCGAAACGAAAGATGAGTATTCACTATGTTTTTGATAGCAGAAATATTATGTCGACTTGACTAAGTTTTTGTTTCTTATCTTATGCTCGAGCTCATTGACTTCTACGATTTTTACACTACGTAACTCAAGTTACTATACTTTTTCTCAAGTATTTTCTCGATTTTCGCAGATTTTTAATAATTATTTTTTGCAATAAATAATTAAAATGAAATTTTTTAAAAACATAAGTAGATGCAGTTTTTTTTACGAATCCATTGATATAAAAAACTCATTTTTCACAAAAAAGTGACTTAACCAAGTTTTTACCAAGTACGGCAGTATATCCTCTGGTGGTAATAAATAAAATCCCTAAGCGATTTTAAAAAATTTCAAAAATTGGCGGACATATTGGATTTTTAATTTTTTTGTACTTTTTTTGAAAAATATATATCTCTGCTTCTTCTTAACGGATTTTAGTTTATGACCTCTTAAATTGTTCGTATTGAAATATACTTTTATTTAAACAATTAAAATTAAAAAAATTATTTAAATTTTTTGTTTAAAAAATTAATTTAATTTTTTGAAAAGCCATAGAAAAAATATGCTACCTCCAATTTTGGTCATTTTTTTACCATTTGTAGCCATAAATGTGTTGAACTTGTCCTGAAATTTTCATCGTGAGACAGCCAGTAGTTTTTGAGAAAAAAAATAAAACGTAAATCCTCGCATAGCGCTGTAGCGCTCAGTTTTAATGCCGCACGATTGTAAATGGAATTTTAATGAAAGTACGAGTTTTTATTAACCCTAGAACTAAAATATGATTTTTTTATAGACTAACGAAAAACTGGGGTGGTTTGGTACCCCAGATTTGAAACAATTGTAAAAGGTTACCTTTTTTGTAATTTTTTTAATTTGTCAACAATGTGGCTAATTTGAAAAAATTAAACGGATTTTAAAAGGTAAATAAAGAAAAACTGTAAGACCTCGGATACTCCCCCGTAAAAAATAGAAACCTCCTTTGTAATAAATGATTTTTATTCTATTTTAAAATCATTTAACATTTGTATATATTGTAAATAATATTTAAATTTTCAAATTGCCTTAATCAAAATAAAATTGTCTCTATTTACTTTTTAAAATCTGTTTAATTTTTTCAAATTAGCCACATTGTTGACAAATTAAAAAATTACAAAAAAGGTAACCTTTTACAATTGTTTCAAATCTGGGGTACCAAACCACCCCAGTTTTTCGTTAGTCTATAAAAAAATCATATTTTAGTTCTAGGGTTAATAAAAACTCGTACTTTCATTAAAATTCCATTTACAATCGTGCGGCATTAAAACTGAGCGCTACAGCGCTATACGAGGATTTACGTTTTATTTTTTTTCTCAAAAACTACTGGCTGTCCCACGATAAAAATTTCAGGACAAGTTCAACACATTTATGGCTACAAATGGTAAAAAAAATGATCAAAATTGAAGGTAGCATATTTTTTCTATGGCTTTTCAAAAAATTAAATTAATTTTTTAAACAAAAAATTTAAATAATTTTTTTAATTTTAATTTTTTAAATAAAAGTATATTTTAATACGAACAATTTAAGAAGTCATAAACTAAAATCCGTTAAGAAGAAGCAGAGATATATATTTTTCAAAAAAAAGTACAAAAAAATTAAAAATCCAATATGTCCGCCAATTTTTGAAATTTTTTAAAATCGCTTGGGGATTTTATTTATTACCACCAGAGGATATAATCTACCCAATTTCAACCGAATCCCAAAACCTAATAAAATTTTTTGTGTTGAACTGACGTGGAATACACCTATACACAACTGCCACTGTGACAAACAAATTCGATAAAATTGAGAATTAATATCTTATTAAAACTTATTTCCAGTTATCACCCATGGGAAATATTCCGCCCAAAGTAGAAAAATATCTGAATAAAACACTGAAAGACTTGCAGTTGGATTATTTAGATCTCTTTTTAATTCAACTACCGGTGACATTTAAAGAAGCGTTTTTAGAATTCACTGAAGAACATGAAAAAATGGGATTACTTCCCGCCCCTGACTTGTGGTTTCCGTGGAATTTAAAAGGGGAGGTAGAGTTAAATATGAATACTGACAACAAAGCCACGTGGAAAGAAATGGAACAACTAGTTCACACAGGGAAAGTACGAGCTATTGGCCTGTCAAATTTCAATATTCCGCAAATTGAGGAAATTATTCAAATTGCACAAGTTCCCATTTCCAATCTTCAAATCGAAATGCATGTTTACTTCCAGCAAAAGGAACTTGTACGTTCATATAAAATTATTCTTTATCAAGTTTTTAATTACTTTTGCAAGAATTTATTTCTTTTATTTGTATGTACAATGATTAATGATACCATTTTAATTTTAGCATGACTTTTGCAAATCAAAAGGAATTCCTATAACGGCACATACTCCCCTTGGATCAGCAGGATACATTAAAACAATGCAATATAAAAAAATTCAAAACTTTTACAATCCATTGTTAGATCCAAGAATTGAAGTGATAGCGCTGAAACATGGGAAATCTACTGCACAAGTTTTACTTAGATTTTTAATCCAAAAAGGAGTGTCAGTAATTCCAAAAAGTGTCGATAAGAAAAGACTGCAAGAAAATATGGATGTCTTTAATTGGAATCTTGATAGTTCAGACATGACGGACCTAGAAAGTTTTAAACGAGGATCAGAGGCTCGAGTTGTAGATTACACCGCTGTCTTTAAAGGCATCGATAAACATCCAAAATATCCATTCAAAGTATAATAATAACTATAAATTTAAGCTCTCAATTTTAGGAATAATATTTTAATGTACCTATGTTTAAAAACATTTAATATTATCAATGTACATTGTAAATTTAGGTTTTACAGTAAGTTTAACGTAAAAAATATTGAAAAAATTTAATTAATCTTGATGTTTTTAATTAATATACAGTTCATAAATAAAATAATTATTTTACTAAATATTTTTCTTCAAATATGTACTTCCATGATAATAATTAAAATGAAGTTAAAATAACATAAAGGCTTTTAACTCTGATTGCATTCATATGCAATCAACGTTTCACTTAAATAATTAAAAAATATCTCATGAAATGAGTATTCTCATTTCATAATATTTTTCAATATAATCCAGTGAGACTATTTTTAAGTCATAATTATAAAATTTATCAGAGTACATAGTCCAAGTCACAATTACACTCAAATAGGATTAATTCATTATTATGTATCCACCAATCATAAATAAGGGTAGTTTCAGGCGGCCATGACAGCAAGATAGTAATTAATAAACAAGGAATAAATATTCTTTTGAATAGTTTGAAACCTTTTTCTTTAACGTACAAAAGGTTTAAAGTAAATGAAATAAATTTTGTAATAACATTTTTTTTTATTAAAAGTCACTGAGATGTGATACTAATCCTTTCATGTTAAGAAATGTTTCTAAACATTTCGTGGACATTCCGAAAGTGTTACAAAAAATTTTGTAAGTGAGGTGAATAAGAGGTTGGACAAAAAATGGACTAATTCGAATAATAAATCCTAAAACTTAAGTATTTCATTATGTACTGATTTAGTTTAAAACAATATTAATTTTAAGGCTAAAATTGTTAGGAACGTTAAGTTGCTATCGGAAGAACGATATTCCTGATAACTACTTGCCGTATGAGGTTTTAGTTGTAAATAATTTGAACGATGAATTGATAAAATATACATTGCAGCTTCTTCTGATTGCTTAGATAGCAAAATTAACTTAGAGGCAAGAGTTTGTTTAATGAAAGTTTTGGGAAGATTTTTTGGACTGGTAACAAAAGTTTTAAAGAGGGTTGGTCAGATGAATTTTGTAAATATTTTTAGCAGGAAAATTGTTCTTGTGTCCTTTTATGTAAAAGCTACAAGTGTAGCAATGAAGGAGGAAGGGCAAAAAATTTCTTCTTTGCTCATGCTACTTGCAAGCATTCTGAGTGTACTTCCTATTTTTTTCGAGTATATAGTCCTGTTTTGACATTTTGAAAACTGGATGTAGCAATTAGTTATGCAGGGCCTATTCATCATAATGGTAAAGTACATAGGCAATGTATTAAAGGTGAGGAAAGAAAAAATATTGCAAAAGAATTGGAAAGTATTTCGTCAGCAAAAATAAAACTTCTGGGTGCAACAAAAAATGTTAAGCGAAAACAATTAGAAAAACGATTTGGACGAAAATGAAATAAGTTTCATGTTAAAGTTAATTAAACATTTTGAAGAAACTTGGATTGGAAATCATTTTAACGGCTCTATTAGTATACATTCCTGTGATGCTAAGCTTTAAACTCCACAGGATCGTTAATTGTTATTCCTGAAAATGCAAAAGGAGCTTTATTGCACAATTCATATCTACGATATACGAGATACCTACAATTTCCAACTTTTAAAGTGGTGCAATGTACAACTTAAAAAATAGACCAAATGAACAAACTTTTTACGAATATAGAAACGGATTTTAGCCTGACATTGAAACAAGCTGTATGGCGAGAAATAATTGAAAAAACTATTTCTGATTTCATTAAATTAATATGTACGTAACACAAAAAAATATAAAGTGTTTCCGTTACCCATACAGTACATGTTCGTCTTATCTTCTAAAGACATCACTGCGTAAGGCAAAGGAGTTGTTTCCATATTAAAATTACCCACATGGGATCCTACATGAGATCTTACGTGGGTTCTTATACAAAAACCTGTATAAAATCCCAGATCCCACGTAACAATCCACATGGGATCCCATGTAAAAGCACATGTATATTTAGGACACGATTTGAAGCAGGAATTCATGTGGGAATTTGAGTTTGTGTATCTACATAAAAATCCACATGAAATCCTATGTGAGAATAGATAAAGGATTTCATAAAGGATTTCATATGGGATTTTATATGGGTTTTCATGTTTCATATATAAGATTTCACATAGGATTTCACAAAAGATTTGATATGTGTTTACATTAGGAATCCATTGTGAGAATTTTCAAAGGATTAAAAATTATTTAATTAAAAATTAAATAATAAATTGTATTATCATTTCAAATCATCAGTAAGAAAAAAATTCGATAATTTGAAACACTTCTTCTAAGCTATAAACTCTCAGTTATATAGTGTTAAAAAATCATGTTAACAGGGGAAGAAGTCGCTCTCGCCACCTGGCGGTGAAAGTATATGGACTGTGGTATTCTGTATCATTAATAAAAAAAACAACGTGAGATCCTATGTAAGATCCCATGTGGAAAATAATATGGGAAATAATATACGATGTCACCTGGGATTTCATATAATTTTCATTTCTATGTAAAATCCTACGTAAGATCCCGTGTAATTTCCTATGTTATTTCCCCATATGAAACTATATGGGATCTTACGTAGGATTTTACATAGGAATGAAAATTATATGAAATCCCAGGTGAGATCGTATATTATTTCCCATGTAATTTTCCACATGGGATCTTACCTGATCTTACATAGGATCTCACGTGGTTTTTTTTATTAATAATACAGAATATCACAGTTCATATACTTTCACCGCCAGGTGGCGAGAGCGACTTCTCGCCTTGTTAACATGATTTTGTAACACTATATAACTGAGAGTTTATAGCTCAGAAGAAGTGTTTCAAATTATTAAATTTTTTTTCTTACTGATGATTTGAAATGATAATACAATTTATTATTTAATTTTTAATTAAATAATTTTTAATCCTTTGAAAATTCTGACAATGGATCCCTAATGTAAACACATATCAAATCTTTTGTGAAATCCTATGTGAAATCTTATATATAAAACATAAAAACCCATATGAAATCCTATATGAAATCCTTTATGGAATCCTTTATGCATTCTCACATAGGACTTCATGTAGATTTTTATGTAGATACACAAACTCAAATTCCCACGTGAATTCGTGTTTCAAATCGTGTCCCAAATATACATGTGCTTTTACATGGGATCCCATGTGGGTTCTTACGTGGGATCTGGGATTTTATACAGGTTTTTGTATAAGAACCCACGTAAGATCCCATGTAGGATCCCATGTAAATATTTTCAATAGGGTTCCGAATACTCAGCATATTCATGCTTGTGGTTTATTTATAACAATATTGATTTGTAAAACCATTAAAGCAAAAAATATTTTTAAGAATATGATTGTCGCTTTCGGTTCTAAAAAGGAAGCACACGATTTTGATCTGTTGTTTGTTAACCATTTTCAAATACGAAATTTATGAAACAGATTTACTAATTCTGAATGAGTTTTGTGAAGAAGAAATTAGTAATTCTAATTATGAGACACAAAAATATAATGTCGAGTAAGAAATTGACGAATTCGAATCGCATTTTCCATTAAATCCTTTTTAATATGTTAAGGATTTGAATTTTTTGCGCAAAAATATATATACTAATTTCCTGTTTGACGATATATCAGAAGTGATTTGTGAATAGACGATGGGATGTGAGATCAGTTCGTCAAGATCGTTGTGACAAGAGCGTACGTATGCGAGATAATATTCTGAAATCTGTTCGATCTTATTTACTGTGTTTTACTAATTATCCTAATTTATATATTTTTAACTCAATTTATTTTATTATTTTTAATTTAATCAAACTTTACATTATAATTATTCGTGTTTTTTGGCCGTCTGGCGCCATAACCCAGTCCAAAATTTTTCGTAAACGAAAATGTCAGAAAATTGATGAGAGTAATATTTTTTTTCAGATAAAAAAATTGTTTTATTGTATGGAGTGGTGTTATATTTGCTGATTGCACTTTGTAAATTTTGTGAAGTCATGATTCAAATCCATTTGACAATGAAATCGACAAACCAAGCCGTAGTTTGATATTCTTCCTTTTTGTTTTCTTCATAACAAATAATAAAGAGTTGCACTAACTTCACTACTTAAAATCTGTTGGGCCCTTTTCACCTTCATTTGTTGGAAAGAATTGTTGCTTGAAAGAATGATATCTTTTTTAAAATTTGGTGTTAAAGTAAAAATTAATTATGTCTGCTTGGGCTTCCAGCTCGAACTCTTCTCCCACTCTTTACCTAATATTTCAAACCTTATAGATTCGTTAACGAATCTCTGATGATAGGGCCTATTAGCCGGCCTTATCAACGTTGTCGACTGTATTTGCTTCAATCGTTCTTTGGAACCAGTTAAAACAAAAAATAATGCGTGCTTAACAATATCTTCTGAAGAAGGCGGAAGAGTAATATCTCCAATATATTTTTTTTTGTTTAGGGATCAAGCATTCTTCCTCCCATTATGCTGACTTCATCGAGGCAAGTGAACATTGTCTATCACTGTCATTTGTAAAATTCGTCACTCTATATTCCAACTATTTAAACATTTTTCGTCAGAGATGCCAGATTCAAACTTTATATGTTTAACTCTTTTGCTTAATGTCCTACGTGATGGTAAAAATAATCCTTGCTTCAATAATTCGTCGCACCCAGTATTCATTAATAACATCTTGCAATCATTCTTTTAAATATTCGACTTTTTTCTCTTCAAAAATAAATGTTCCATCACATCTTTAGTTTGTTCTCTGACAACTGTTTGTTTTTTGTTTCAGTGTGACACGATGCAATAGGGTAAACCAGACAGTAGTCGGACACTTAAGAAAATCTTTTTAATGAATACTATGTTTAAAAATTACAATTAAAATGTCTTTAAAATTTCTTCCATGTGTAATTGTTCCTAATGTTTCTACAAAACTAGTATACCAATCATATTTACAAAAGAAAATTTCTTATTTGATAAGAAAATTTACAAAAAAAGTAAGAATCCGACAATAGTCGGCCACCTAAAGCAATCTTTTTTAATTATAACACAGCCCCACAAAAAAATTAAAGTGTCATGTACTTTTGACCGGAATACCCTCGCCCTATGTATTATGACGCGCTGAACACAAATCCGAAGTCCGCTTAGCTCTATCACGTCAGGATTTTTTTCTAACCTCAAAAAACATGTCGGATTTTGAGAGGTAAGCGATTTTCAAAATTCAAAATGACCGATCCAATATGGTGGACATTATAAAAGAAAATTAAAAGTTTTTTATGAAACTTGGTATCTAGGGTTTTTGGGGTCGCTGATTGCAAATCTTTTTCGAAATTCGATATGTCCGATTCAATATTAAGGAATTATTTTTAAAAAATTGTCAGATTTTTATGAAATTTGGTATCTATAGGTTTTTTAAGTTGCTGAGTGTGATTTCGAAGCGAGTTTCTCACATTCACCCAAAAAACCTCTAGATACCAAGTTTGAAGTAAATCTTAAAATTTTTTCAAAATTCGGCCGCCAGATTGGATCCGCCATTTTGAATTTTAAAAATTTAACTTCAGATTCGTAATCAGCGACCCAAAAAACCCCCAGATACCAAGTATGAAGTAAATCCATCAATTTTTAAAAAAATCGCCTACCTCTCAAAATCCGACATGTTTTTGAGGTTAGAAGAAAATCCTGACGTGATGGAGGAAAACGGACTTCGGATTCGTGTTCAGCGCGTCAAAATACATAGGGCTAGGGTATTACGGTCAAAAGTACATGACACTTTTATTTTTTGTGGGGCTGTGAAATTTAAGTATTATAACCATTAACTCTCAAAGCACGGACATAGAAAGTCCGGGTTATTCGATGTTAACTTGCGAAAAATCTAAAGTAACGAATAATGAAAATACTTTCAAATATAAGACGCCACTCGTAAACAAAATAGTTCATCAAAAACGAAATAAGTTAGATATATCAGTCAATGTCATTGAAGAGCAAGACTTCTCTTTCTCAAAAATTATTTTGGGTCAAGGTGCTCAAGGAATTGTTGTCAAGAGAAAATATTTGGGGTCTGATGTTGCCATTAAGGCAATACCAATTACACAGCCCCACAAAAAAAAGTGTCATGTACTTTTGACCGGAATACCCTAGACCTATGTATTTTGATGCGCTGAACACGAATCCGAAGTCCGTTTTGCTCCATCACGTCAGGATTTTTTACTAACCTCAAAAAACATGTCCGATTTTGAGAGGTAGGCGATTCTTTTTTCAATTGATGGATTTACTTCAAACTTGGTATTTGGGGGTTTTTGGGGTCGCTGATTACGAATCCGAAGTTAAATTTTCAAAATTCAAAATGGCGGATCCAATATGGCGGCCGAATTAAAAAAATATATTTTTAAAATAGTTCCTTAATATTGAATCAGACATATCGAATTTCGAAAATCTGACGTCAGATTCGCAATCAGCGACCCAAAAAACCCCTAGATACCAAGTTTGAAGTAAATCTTAACCCTTTCAGTAATATATTTTTCTTTTCAACTACGTTAATGGAGCAATATACTTCTAGGAGTTTTCGGGGTCGCTGATTACGAATCTGAAGTCCGTTTCTTAAAATTCAAAATGGCGGATCCAATATGGCGGACATCGTTTCTAAAAATTTATTCAATTTGCGTAAAAATTGTTACTCGGGGGTTTTCGGGGTCGCTGATTACGAATTTGAAGTCCGTTTTTAAAAATTCAAAATAGCGGATCCAATATGGCGGACAAGAAAATAAAAAATCAATAGATTTTAGTATAAACTCATATCAAGGGGTTTTCGGGGTCGCTGATTACGAATCTGAAGTCTATTTTTAAAAATTCAAAATGGCGGATCCAATATGGCCGACGAGGTTTCAAAAAATTTATCAGATTTGAAATGGATGCCTTTGTTTTCGTGTTACTTACGATACTTTTTATTCCTAATGCATAAAAGTGACAATTTCAGATAACAGACGACAGGCAGTAAATGTCATTCACTTGTTGAACTTGTACGAAGAAAGTGTCTATTTTCCCTTGGTAAAAATAACATATGAGACCTGTTGTTGTTGCCTTTGGATAAAATGGCAACCGCTTTTATACGGTCAAACAAATGAATGATGGTGCATATAGCAGGGATCACAGTGGCATTTCCACTTGAAAATAGGTAAAAAAGGGGATTTTTCAAAAGAAAAAAGGGGATTTTGAAAAACACGATAAAAATTATTTTGTTACAACATACAGGATTCATTTTCTTAAACATTTATTTTTCCTTCTATTTACAGCTTTTTGGATTAAATCTGACTTCATTTGCTCCTTTTTTCTTAAATAATTTAAGAAAAAATAGCCATTTTTTCTTTTTACGGTATAATATGGAGTTTTCTAAGGTTTGTTTTATGTTGTGCGCTATTTAAACATTTTACAAAAATAAAATCAGGGTGTCCAACAAGGATTGAGAAAAAGATTCCCTGACTTTTTACTTTCCTTATTTCTTCTTCGACTATAATATGGTTAATAAAATATAAGAAAAAAGTAATCTCATACTTAGAGGAAAAATCCTCTTCTAATATCCTCTTAATGTTTTCCTCTCAAAACAAAACTATTCGACTTGAATGTATATTAAATAATATATTAATATTAATATATTAAATAATGTAAGTAATTAACTTTTAGTTATTAAATATAATTATTTAATTAAAAACATTAAATTTAGTGCATAAAATTAACTTTTCTTCATCAGTTCATAACCACAATTTGCAAATAATATCGGAGAGAAAAATCCTCTAAAGTGAAGAGTATTAATTTTGATACCATATATAAGAGGAAAATATGCATTCAGTTTAAAGGATTCCGCATTAAATCAAGATTACCTCTTTTAGGGTGAGCGATAAATTAATATCGAATTAGAGTAACAAATAGTAATAAAAACCAATTTAGTCTTGTTAGATTACAAAATTTTTAAATCCGCAAAAAATTTTAACTTTCTTATTAAATTTATCAAAATGTTCCTTACTTTCCTGAACGCTGAACACCCTGTAAAATCTTTTTTAAAAAAATTATTAAATCATAATTTTTACTTTTCAAAAAAAAATTTACTGAAAAAGGGGAATAGGGGAGAAAATATTTGAATTAAGGGGATTTAGGGGATTTATTTTTTTTAAGGGGAAAAGGGGGAAAAAAGGGGAATAGGGGAAAAAGGGGACGAACTGTGATCCCTGATATAGAATAAAAAATATTTTCTCGCTCTTAGCGCTGCCCAGAACCAACGACGTGGACGTGGCGAGATTTTGGTTCCTTTTTTAATTTTTTTTTGTATTTTTATTATTTTTTGTGTTTTTTTTGTATTTGGTTTTGTTTTGTTTTTTTATTTTTAATGTATTTTTTTGTTTTTTTTTATTTTTTTAATTTACTTTTTTTTGTTCTTCTTATGTTTTGTATTTATGCGATTCCTTATTCTGTTTCTAAACATTTGAGCTACTAGAATGTTCTTTTATTAAGATCTTCTTTTCGTTTAAGAATGATAATCCTGAAAACAGTTTTTTTCGACGTTAAGCAAAGTGCTACTTGACATTGCGAACAAATCCAAACAGATTTTTGTTCATTTTCATTAGTGCTGCATGAGGCACATCGTCTTCGCTTTCCATCCTGATTATAAATAGGTAGATGTGCAGAATCAGAGCGCCTTTTTTCTATAGATATTTGAGGTTTATATGGACCTAACAGTTTCGGCAAACTTTTTCTACCTTTTTTCAGCGGCATAATATTCCACCAACTAAACCATCTACTATGGCTAATCTGAAAGCCTTTAATTTAATCGGTTTTTTCCAAATTCGACATAAATAACATAAGCGTTTGTTATTGATACATCAAGTAGATGCCAAAAAAGGCGAGGCCACCACTTTTTCGATTTTCTATTGATTTGGTAAGTAGATTTCAGCTGATCAGCTTTATCTACATACCCCATGTGCTGATTGTAATCTGACACCATGACAGAGCAAGGTACCGGAATTCTTGAACCATCCTTTAATTTTCGATTTACTGTCTGTGTCTCAGATGGGTCATGGAAGTTAGATAAAAATGAAACCGCCCTATTGTCCTTCCATTTTAGCCATCGAAGGCCTGTGTAGGAAGTACGATATTCCATCTCTCCGCGGACCATTTTCTTATCGAGTAATTGTTTTTTTGGTAAGCCAATTCGGTTTGGTCTAACAGTTCCACAAGCTAAGATTCCATCTGCTTTTAAGGAAATCATCAAATCGATGCTCGTGAAAAAGTTATCGAAGTAAACTTTATGGAACTTGCCAACAATTACTCGAGTAAGATCTTCTACAACCCTACCACCAAGAGATTTCTCTTTGGTATTTGTTAACTTACCTGTGTAAATTTGGAATTCACAAACGTAACCTGAACTATCAGCACGAACCCAAATTTTGTAACCTCTTTTAATTGTCTTAGCGGCATTGTATTGTTTCATGGTGTTCCTTCCTTTATATTTTACCATCGACTCATCTACTGACTGGTGTTGATTTGGCTTGAAACATTTGGGCAAATCCACGGAACCGTGTGATTTCATGTTACTCCTCATTTAAACAATTTTTTTTAACATTATATAATTTTTTTTAATGTCAATGTCTCTTAGATAACATATAAAACAAAATAGTCAAATAAAACCATAATTTGTATAATCTTCATGTAAAATAAATAGTCATCTGTGTACTTAAAAAATTAAATTTGATTTGTTACTTTGGGCTTCTCTTCGACTTAAACGTGTATAACTTTTTCAGCGTAAATTAAAATCGTCCAAGAAAAGTTGTAAATAATTCTTCTAATATTTTAAAATCTATTCCATATCAAAAGAAATATGTGCTCCTTTATTAAAACTAAATGGCAGCAATTCAAGCAATGTTACTCCCATTTTTCAGTAACAGGAAGTCCAAGGTTTTCTTCATTTTGTGCTTTCAGCGGTAATGCATTTCTAATTTTTTTGAAAGAGCTTATTCCTTATGAAAAAATTAATAAATTTAGACCTTACTTAACCGTGTGCCTTTAAAAATAAAGATAATAAAACAATAATTATGTCTACACCTTCAAACGTGAATGATTATAAATTTATCCTTTTTTTAATGGCACACTTATAGCTTAAAAAATAATCAGTTGAAACTTTGTGTGAACGGTAGATATTATTATAAATATTCATGATTCTAAATGCTAAATATGTATTCCAATTAAAACATTTTAAAAATATTAAATATAAAAATGTTGTGGAATTTTCATCTTTAAAAGACTCGATCTCATAAGTGTGAATATATCAGTTTTCAATTATTGGAAGGTCAATATGTTTGTTTATATTCAGAAATGTCAATTTCTAGAAATACGGGTTAGAAAATATTTTTCACAATGGTAAGCAAATAATCTTTTGATTTTCAATTTAAAAAAGTTTTAAAAAGTAAAATGTTAAGAATATTTTATGAAAATAAAGATTTTGAATGGTTAAATAAGTTATAATTTTATTGTTTGCACTTTAAAACTTGTAAAAGAAATATAAAATAAATATACAAATAAACAATCATTCCTATTGAAGTAAATTATAAGAAATAAATAAAAATAGGTAAAAACATTTGTAGTAAAAACTTTCTACTTAGAAAAATCGACTAGAATATAATTGATTATTAAACATATTTCAGTTGTCTTCATTTGTTTTTTCAGTTCAAAAATGACATCTTGCCAATCAAAATTTCAATAAACTTTTTTAATTACAATGCTTTCAGCAGTAAATAAAAATGATTCACGCACAGAAAATTTTGTTCTTGAATAAATTTCGAACATATATATCTAAAAATAAAAAGTGTGCTTGTAATTTAAAAATATTTATATTTTTATGTTTAAATCGCACGGTTCCGTGGATTCGCCCATTTCTTAAAATTTTCATTTAGTTTTTCTATTATTGGCCTTATTTTGTACAGTTTATCGTAACCTGCTTCACCTTTTTTTGGTTCTTTGGTATTATCGTTTGCATGCAAGTGACTTAGAAAAAAACTAAATCTGTTTATGGTCATGATATTACTGATGTATGCGTCGTTTAGTTGGGAATTCATAGACCAATAATCCTTATAAGACGGGAGTCTCTTTACGCCCATTAGTATATTAATACCAATAAACGTAAGCATTTCAGCTTTGAATACTAGATCTAAAGTACTCTGTTTCTGCTCTTGATAAAGCTTAGTTTGATTTACTAAAATGTCAATTATCTCTGTTGAAAACAAGCAATGAAAAATGTCTAGTGGAGAAGTAACTGACTTAGGTACATTAGGTCCTGAATTCGCTGTAAAAGGTACATCTTCGCTTGGTCTGTTTTTACTTTCCCATATGCCATCTAATTTCTTCAAACGATCCTTCAAAGGTTCATCACCTTCACTATCAGTTTTCGGTTGAAATTTGTTCATTATCTATTGTAACATTTTCTTTTCCTGTACAAAAATTTCCAGAAGTTTCAAGTAATTCACTATTTTCATCGTCTGAAATTGCTTCACCGTCAGAATCACATAAGCCATCAACTGACTCACAATCACTAGGAATATCTATAATCTCTTCGTCCTCCATTGTTTATACGTAAACAGTAATTACTCAAAAAGGCAATAAAATAATATTGATACAATTACATGCAATATATTAAAAAGTCGAAACAAATTTAAAAAATTGAAAAACGATTACGGATTAAAAATTTTCTTAGTTGACAAATATACGTACAGATGCAAGGAACAATTTCTAAAAGATTATACGAAAATATTAACTGTACATTAGCTAATATTTGAAAATGATGCAAAAGTTTGTATCTTAAATAAAAACAATTGAAAATCGCTGTTCCAATAGTCAATTTAGTTTTTGATTGACAAGTGTCGTATTCGAAAAATTCATAAAACATATGACGGGTTCCACGTCAAGTGACCCAGGTCCAAATTTGAAATGTTTGGGATCAGGTAAAAAGTTTGCACAAACAGTAGTCCTATTAGATACAATAAAAAATATCAAATATTATTAATTTATTTAAACAAATATAAAAACTGGAGGGGGTCAAAGTTTAAATTTTTGGTCTTACATGGAATATTTGAAAAATTTGTAGTTTCTTTAAAACAAAACGAAAATACGTTTTCTATTTTGGATTTTTCTGCTGTTTTTCAACACTTTCTAATGGTGAAATCAAATGTAGAGAAAAAATTTTTTTTGACCTTGAAAAGTTAAATTAAAAAATAAAATTTCATTTTTTTATCAAATGGACAGTTTTTATTTTAAAAAAAAAAATTTATCACAAAGGTGAGGTTATTTCCTAAAAATCGGGCAAGTGTGAGTTGCACTCGCATTAAGATCGAGGGATCCGTACACCAAAATAAAACTCTTTTTTTATAAAAAAAAATATATATAAGAAATATAATTGATTAATATTAACATATATAATCCTATTGAGCTGAAATTCGGTACACATATGTATTTTTATTACATATAGATTAAAAAAACTATAACTATAATCCACATTAATATTAACTTATATAAACATATTAAGCTGAAATTCGGTATACATATGTATTTTTATTACATATAGATTAAAAAAAACTATAACTTGTGACGATGTAAATAGTCACTCTCAATTTAAAACCCCAATATCGAAATCGTGGTGCCACCTGTCAGAAGCCATTGAACAGTGAGTTCGAAAATTATGGTAATGAGGGAAATCCAATGCCGCCGGCTGACCCAATGAAAGTCGTGAAAGTGGGTCGCGCGGCTAGTTAGTAGGAAGAGAAAGTGACAGGTGGCAGGGCCAGTACTGAAATTCGAGAACGAGAAGAAGAAGACGGGCCATGTGGAGAGAAATTTGGACGCTACAGGTGTCCTATACTTTCGCCGCCATAATGGATTTTTACATGAGCCGCGCCGGTACGCCAGTACTCTCGCTGTTGTGAATTTTCAATTATATTTGAGTTATTAGTGTATTTTCTTTGAGTTGAGTGTTTGAGAAAGTGGAGCGTGAAGCTCAGGATTTGTGAAATAAATACAATTATTTGCATTGAGCCGGAGTGTTGTTTTATTCTTATTGTTTTCTTCTTGAATTTTCCCTGTGTGCCGATACCTGGAGACCACTGCCAGTAGAGAGCCGAGATAGAGAGAATAAAAAGGGGAAAGGAACCTGAAGAACAAGAGCCGTGGGTAAGTCGTTTGCCAGTTTGTGCCAGTCGTGTCTCGCCGTTGGCATTTCTGCTTGCCAATCGTTCGAGCAGAATTCCCTCTGAGTGAAAGAGAAACTCAGAGGTTTGAAATTGTTGTTGAGAGTTGAGCCGAGCCAGGGAGTAGTTTATTAATTAACTTTAAAATTAATTGGCGCCTGACGGCGAAATTTATTTGTTTAAATTTCTAAAATATTGATATTGTTGATAGCGTCAGATTTTGCCTGACGTAAGCAGAACTTTGAACTAAAATTAAAAGTAGTTTGAAAAATACGTCACAAAATTTGGCGCCCAACGTGGGGCCAGGCTCGAACCGAGACTCGACTGAAAATTAATTGTGAGCCATATTTTAGTGCAAGTGTGCCAGAAATTTGAATCTTTAATTTAGCCAGAGACAAATTTTATTTTGTGAATAGCCAGAAGATTCAAATTTTATTGCTTGCCATTGCCAGAAAGTTGTATTGTTTGCCAGAATTTTGAATTTTTCATATTTTCCATTGCCAGATTGCCAGAAAATTCAAAATTTAAATTGTATTTGCCAGATTGTTTGTTGTTTATCTTGCCAATGCCAAAAATCTATTTATTCATAAATTATGAGTAAATTACGGCCAGAATTTGCGTAAAATAAAAGTGTAGAGTGCCTTTGCCATTTAAAATTGTAAAATTGAAATTTTCTTTTTTTTTGAGACTGTAAAAATTTCCTGTCGTGATAAAATTTAAAAAAAGTCAACAATTAAAAATTTTTTTTTTGTCGAAAGCCAGTTTGTGAGAAAAATCCGAGAAAAATTCCCCACAACTTGTGCAAAAATCAAAAATTTTCCCAAAAATTTATGCCGAGCACATGTTAGACCGGAAATAAAATTCGAATTAATCACGTGACTGTAAATAGTGCGCCGGACGGTCGAGAGAAACGACGCGCCGGGATATTTAACTTTTCGACAGCCGAGAGAAAGTTGAACGCGCCAGGAAAGAGTGGCCTAGTAGTAGTAGTAATAGCGGCTACACACAGAGAGAGAGAACGAGAAGAAGAGACAGAAGGAAAGTCGAATCACCAGTCCGCCAGAAATTTAAAATTTTTAGAAGGGGGCCCTCCTTGAGTAGTCACGTCCTTGCTTCAAGACAGCACAGTGCCGTATATACAAATTGCGCACCCCCCTAGAAATTAAAAATTTTTCAGACTTAGAAAATTTTTTTTTAAATAAATTTTTTTGAAATGGCAAAGGCAATTGATGAGATGCAGGATTATAAGAGACGCATGAGCGAATTAATTGGAGTACCATGTGTAAGCCGAGCATGGGAAAAAATTAAAATCATGCAAGTTGGCCAGGTAGTGACGAATTTATTGAGACACCAATTGTGTATCAGTGGTTCGTCACAAGTGTTAAAGGAGAGATTATTGCGAGCGGAATTGAGATTAGCTCAAATCGATGATTTAGATGTACCATTTAGCGACATTTATGATTTGGGAAGTTCTGACCAAATTTTTTTAATGGAAGCTTTCCCAGAGCCAGAATTCGACAAATTCCCATTTGTAAATTATCGTCGAGGTGGCCAGATGTCATCGGCAGATGACGAAGAATCAGATAGTGGGGCAAGTCAGGTTATCGAACGTATTAGGACCAGGAAAACTCCAGGGAGTGGGGGAAACAAAACTAAAGTTGAAACAACGTACAGTAGACACAGTCCGACCAGCGTTGTATCCACCCCAAATTTTACACCCCCAACCCCAGTCATGACAACCGCCAGCATGACGACGTTTTCCCCCACCACATCGAATGCTCAGTTGAGTATGACAACGAGCACGGTCATGACAGCACCCCATACTATTCAGTCGGCCACGATGGCCCCAGTGGTCCAAAGCCTCCGTGATTCAGTCGCGCGTTTAGGTTTGTCACCCGAAATAAAGAAGATTATGGAGTACGCCGAGAAGATGGACCGCCAGTATTCGGGAGGGGGGTGGGAGCTACGACAAAGCCAATGTAGGGCCGAGGTTGCCGAAGGGCACCACTTGATTCACCACCAGCAATCGAGACTAGTGTCCCCTCAAAGAAATTCCCTGTTAGCCGAGACCTCACACAATCACCAAACTGAGGATAGAGTGAGGCCCACGCCCGCCCCGAGAAGTCAATCAAGCCGAAATAGCATGAGTGACTCTAGCATAAATCATCGTAGAGTGCCAGAAAATGGAGAGCCAGTCTTGAATCCCGAAAACAATAAGAGCCGAAGTAGGGAAAAAAGAGACAAGTTAGAGAGACAGATTGAATATAGTGGTAGTGAGGAGGGCCGTGTAAATAGTAGATGTAGTTGTAGTGGTAAGGACAATAACCAACCGGACAGGAAAAATCGAAGAAAGGCGAATAAAGAACGTATAGTAGGAAGAAGAGTGGGGGAGAGCCAGAGGTCGTTCTTAGATGACTCTTCGAGTGAGTCCGAAATCGAGAGCGACCTAAGTCAGAGGTTGAGCAGTAGTGGGGAGAACCGAGAATGTAGGCCAGGCCGTAGATCCAAAGTAATAAAAACACTGAAAGACTGGGACCTAAAATTCTTTGGAGATGAGGACAATGCCGAAGAATTTCTGGAACGATTGGAGGACTGTAAGGACAACTCAGATTTCTCAGACCGAGAAATCTTACAAGCACTGCCAATCATCCTCCAGAAAACCGCCAGTAGTTGGTTTAGGTCGTTACGCCGCGAATTAAATTCTTGGAGGTCATTTAAGAGGGTATTCAAAAATGAGTATTTAGTGACAGTGGACGACGATGACGTTATAGACGAACTTCGGGCCAGAACACAAGGAAAAGGGGAGAAAATTTCTCCATATTTAACCAGCTTCCGGTTGATCTTGGGTCACATGAGACGACCATTGAGCCAGAAACAACAGGTCAGGTTGGCCTATAAAGGCCTGACACCAGCCTACCGTCGTCAACTAGAACGACTCCATTTTGAATCGTTGAGCCAGATGGAGAAAATTCTGAGAAATTTTGAGAAAGCAAAGGACTTGGATGAAAGATACGCCCCACCACTACCCAAAGAGAAGATGCGTTTCCCCGCAGCAGCCATGAAAGAGAAGAAGAGTGGCCAGAAGAACAACAAGAGTGAAAAAGTAGCAGCACTTAAGAAGGAGTCGGAGTCGAGTGAGAGCGATCACTCTACAAAGACCGAAAAGCCGAAGAAAAAGAAGAAGAAAAATAAGAAGGTCAAGAAAGAAACGAATAAGCCAGAAGAGAAGAACGTCGAGGCCATGAGTCAAGCGACACCAAGCCAGAAGCCAGCAATGGCCCAGGGCCAAGTGGCCAATACTGCGCCACCACAAACAGTGCAAATGCCAATGCAGTTTGCCTATCCAATGGTTTACCCAGGGATGTTTCCGCCTGGAATGAAACCAAATTACCCCAGGCCAAATGGTCCGAAAGGACCCAAACCGGGGCAAAATGGTACACAAACCCAAAATACCCCGAAAGAATTCGTTGGGGCATGTTTTTACTGCCAGACTACAGGACATCGAGCCAGAGATTGTCCTCAGAGAACCTGTTTTTCTTGCCAGCAACAGGGGCATTATGCAAATCAATGCCCTCTAAAGCCAGCCCAAACAGAAGCGTGTTTGGTATGCAAGAGGCCAGGAAGCAATTTTCTAAATTGCCCAAATTGTGTGTCAGTCAGAGCCGCCTTGGGAAACGGTGTGTGGGGGGCACAGAGCAGCCCTGTACCCCCCTCAAACCCAACAGGCCAGTAAATCATACTGTTGAGGGGTGTAGAGTCGAAAATGATGAGCCAAGTATAGTAGAGACGAGAACCAAGATTTTTGAGCCATGTAGAGTAGAGAGAAATAGTGAGTGTAGAGACCAATTTACGCCTAGTTGTAGTTGGGTAAAAACTGAGCGAGAATTGGAACTAGAGAGAAGAGAAGAAACGAAGGAAAGTTTAGACCCAGTCATAGGTAGGGACGACTTGACAGAGGACAACGCGTTCAAATTCG
Source organism: Leptopilina heterotoma (assembly GCF_015476425.1). NCBI lineage: Eukaryota > Metazoa > Arthropoda > Insecta > Hymenoptera > Figitidae > Leptopilina > Leptopilina heterotoma. The sequence continues at coordinate 753,250 of NW_025111153.1, forward strand.
TGCCAGAATGTAATCAAGAGCGGTCGAGTGAGGAGAGCTCACTCTACCGATGCGAAGTGGAGAAAAGGGCCGAAGAGTGTGGGACAAAAGGTACGGATGTGATCCCGGTACCTATAGTCCAGGGGAGGGGAGAGGCTGTGAGAGTCACAGCTGACCCAAACCTAAGTGATGGAGAGGACATCGATGGATCTAGGACGGAGAACAGGTACTTCTTCGACATGACAATCGGCGACCGCCATTTCGAAGCACTGTTTGACCCTGGTGCGATGATTTCAGTAATCACCACCAGTGTGGCAGCACCTTATAAGAGCCGTATCCAGCCTTGTGGAACAGTGGTAAGGAGCGCGACAGGAGGTATTACTGAAACAGCCGGAATTCTGGACCTTAACATTGTGGTCGATGGATTTGCTCAGAAATTCGCAGTAAAAGTCATGAAGACTTTGACACAGGACATCATCTTGGGCATCGACTTCTGTAAGGCCTGGGACATGGAAGTGAAGCTGAAAGAAGGATTATGGAGAGTTTTCCAAGGAGAATGGCATGAGTTTGGGCCAAGAGAAAGAGAGAAGGACGAACAACTAATATTCGCCGAATGTGCCGGTATTTCTGCGCTCGACGATGAGCAAAAGAGCATCATTCAGGCCATTGTAGACAAGTGGGTGTTGCCAGAATCGGAAGAACACGGAATGACAGACCTGACGGAACATCATATACGTGTTACGGACGAAACGCCAGTACAACATGGAATAAGACGGATGTCGCCAGCCATGCTGACTTGGGCCCAAGGTAATGCCGCAAAACTGTACAAGCTTGGGATCATTGAGCCATCAGCCAGCCGTTGGAGAAGTGCGCCAGTAATAACGAGGAGAGGAGAGAACGATTTTCGACAGTGTAACGACTACAGAGATGTCAACAAAGTCACAATCAAGGATGGATATCCACTGCCATCCATTGATTATATTTTGGATAAGCTCCGAAAAGCCAGATATTTGTCAAAGGTAGATCTCAAACTGGCATATCACCAAATACCAATGGCCGAAGAGAGTAAGAAATATACCGCTTTTGCCATACCTGGGTCAGGACTGTGGCAGTTTCGCCGGATGCCCTTTGGACTTATGAACGCGCCAATGACGTTTCAACGTCTAATCGACGCATTACTGGGGCCGAAAGTAGAGCCGCATGTCTTCGGATATCTGGACGACATAATAGTAGTCACAGACACTTTCGAAGAACATGCTAAGTGGTTGGAGTTCGTCCTCAAAAAATTGAATAAGGCGAAATTGATAGTGAATCCAGATAAGTGTGAGTTCGGGTGTTCCGAAGTGACTTATCTGGGTTACTTATTGGACAGAGAAGGTTTGAGGCCAGACCCGAATAAGACAGAGCCGGTGAGAAACTATCCAGAGCCGAAGAACGTGAGACAACTTAGACGTTTCTTGGGCATGGTCGGGTGGTATTCCCGTTTTATTCCAAACGACAGTGAAATCAAAATACCATTGTTGAAGTTGCTACATAAAGGCCGGACGTGGGAGTGGGAAGACGAGCAACAAGAAGCGTTTGAACAGCTTAAACAGAAGCTGACATCTGCGCCAGTCTTAGCCCGACCTGACTTCACGAAGAAGTTTACCATTCAATGTGACGCCAGCAACTATGCCATTGGAGCCGTATTAACACAAGAGTTTGAAGACGGAGAACATCCGATAGTCTACATTAGCCGAGTCCTAACGGAGCCAGAGAGAAACTACAGTGTGACAGAAAAGGAGTGTCTGTCATTACTGTGGTCGATCAAAAAGTTCAGGCCGTACATAGAGGGGTACAAATTCCATGTGATCACGGATCACAGTGCCCTAAAATGGCTCAGGAACTTAAAAGATCCGACAGGCCGATTAGCCAGGTGGGCCCTGGAAATGCAGCAGTGGGACTTCGACATTGTTCACAGACGAGGTGCACAACATCATGTCCCTGATGCATTGTCCAGACTGCAAGAAGATGAGGAAGAATCAGTAGCCGCGTTTGAATCCATTGAGGACCAGTGGTACCTCAAACGCCGAGAGTTGGTGAGCCAGCATCCTCAGAGGTTTCCAGGGTGGATCGTTGAGAACGAAAACCTATATCGCTATCGGAGTGACCCACTTTTACTGCCGATAAACGGAAATGAGGACGGTTGGAAGTTAGTTGTGCCAGAAGAGTACCGAGAGAGGGTTATGGAAGATGGACATGCCCAAGCATCAGCCGGACACTTGGGGATTGAGAAATCTTACGATCGGATAGCACGAGAGTACTATTGGCCAGGCATATGGAACGATGTACACCACTATGTGACACATTGTCTCCAGTGCCAACTGCATAAGGTGTCCCAAACCGGACCAGTCGGACTGATGGGCCAGAGGATCGTCGAGAGACCGTGGGCCGTAGTAGCTGCCGATACGATGGAGTTTCCACCGAGTAAGAGCCAGTGCAAGTACCTGGTGGTGTTCCAGGACTTGTTCTCGAGGTGGATTGAGGTGAAGCCACTGAGGTCAGCTGATGGGAAGTCGGTAGCCAGAGCATTCGAGGAGTTGGTCCTATTCAGATGGGAAACGCCAGAGTACTTATTGACTGACAACGGTAAGGAGTTTGACAACAAATTTCTCAAGTCCACACTCGAGGAATATGGAGTCAAGCACATTACGACCCCTCCTTACCATCCACAAGCCAACCCAGTCGAACGAAGCAACAGGACTCTTAAAACGATGATCTCCACCTTCATTGGTGCTGATCATAGGAACTGGGATCTTCATGTGCATGAGTTCCGTCATGCGGTGAACACAGCGACACAGGCGGCGACCAAAACGTCTCCTGCGTTCCTGAATTACGGAAGACACCCCAAGCCAGTGAAGAGCCTACGAAGAGAAGTCGAGGGAACGAGAAAAATAATTAGAATAGGGCCAGAAGAGTGGGTAGATAGGATAAAAAGGTTAGACGCGTTAAGAGATATGGTGGCCAGACACATTGACAAAGAGCGAGCGAGACAAACAAAATATTATGACAAAGGTAGGAAAGAAGTGACTTTTAAAGTAGGCGACTTAGTACTACGGAAAAGCCATAAGTTGTCCAGTGGGGCACAAAAGTTCGCGACGAAGCTGGCACCGAAATACGAGGGTCCCTTTGAGATCGTTGAAGTTCGGTCGCCAACTGTGTTCATTCTGCGAGATGAACAAAGCCGAAGAGTCCCCAAAGTCCATATTACCGACCTGAAACCATACTTAGCTGTCCTAAATTCATAAAATGTCAATTTCTGGTTGAAATTAAAGAAATTTTGTTTTAGAGCGAACGAGGAGTTACGGCCAGAGAAAGGAGTCGAGGAAGAGAAAGAGAGAAGCCATGCCCAGGCAACAGAACACCCGAAGCCAGAGGTCACCGAGCCGCCACCGAGTGTCGTCCGATTTCGTGGGACTCGAATGGGAAACATCCCCATCCCCACCACGAATCACTCGACAGGGAAGACGTCGAAGTGGTCACCGCCCCGAATCGGAGTTTCACGATGGAGACGTCCAAAGGAGTAGACCGTCGCTATTATCCTTCCCGATCATGGAAACGACAGCAGAGGAGCCGTTGGTGAGTAGGAAGGGTACCGAAAGAAGAAGAGATGACGATCGTCCAACAACGGAGAGAGGACAGAGGCCAGAAGAAGAGGAGGGGGCAGCTGGAGGGCAGGTCACGTTCGTGACACGGCCAGAGGACTGGGCAGAGTTGAGTGTGTTGGAGGAGAGGGGAGAGAAGGAGAAGAAGAGGACGATTCGGCCAGACGGAGCAGAGGTGGTTGTACCTTACCGTTGGCCGGCAAACCAGGGCCCCAAAGAGAGTCTCGAGGCATACGAAAGCAGATTAGCCGAATACGAGCTAGAAATGTTTTTAAAGTCGAGAGAGCCAATGACGACGGTAGCGCTGGAAAAAGCCAGGGCCGGACAAAGGAAGGCGCTTCGAGAGAGGAGCGAAAGGCAGTGGATCGTAGATGACCTCGAAAGTCAAGAGCCCATGCCACGGATGAAGAGGTCAAATAGCCCCCATCCAGGACCCCCGACTACATCAAGCCAGAAGCTAGGAGCCAGACCGGAGGAGTCAGTTCTGAAACCGAAGACTAGGGGAATAGTCTTTGGTGTCTTAAAGTTGATTCCGACAGATAGGTCGATAGATCCCCCGCCCTACAGTTGTTTTAACTGCTGGCGAGGGGGACACAACGCCGAAAACTGTCGTCAATCAAAAAGGTATGACTATTGTTGGAACTGCGGCCGACGTTACACCACAGTAGAAATTTGTCCCAGGTGTGCCAAGGCGTATGCACGCTACATGGGAAGGCCAGAGAAAAAGGAGAAGAGGGAGGAGGAAAGGCCAGAGAGAGAGGAGAAGAGGGAGGAGGAAAGGCCAGAGAGAGAGGAGAGGAGGGAGGAAGAAAGACCAGAGAAAGAGGAAAAAGGGGAGGAGGAAAGGTCAGTGATAGAAAGAAGTAGCGAGGAAATTGTCGTGAATGTGAAACCACCACAGCAGGAAGCAGACCCAATAGAGGGGCAGGAAGTCAAGGAACAGAAAACCGCCGAGGGGAAAGGAATAGAAGAAGAAATCCCAGACGACTTGACCCAAAGGATTATAACAATCACAAAGGCACTTGAGGGTTTGCCAGCGGAAACCCTAGACCTAGCCATAAGACAACTCTTGAGGGAAAGAGAAAGTAGGCTAGAAAGGGGAGCCCGAAATTAAACGACGGTCAGAGAGAGGAGAAAGAGAAGGGCCAGATAAAAAGGTGGAATGGCCAGGATAGAAACAACGGTCAGAGAAAGGGGAGAGAGAAGGGCCAGAAAAAAAAAAAAAGTAGGAGAGCCAGAGAGAGTAGGAGAGCCGGAGAGAAGGGGATGACCAGGAGCAGCAGTCAGGATCGTTATGATGATGACGGTCCTATGTAAAATAGTACCGGTCATGGGGAGGAGATTGTGACGATGTAAATAGTCACTCTCAATTTAAAACCCCAATATCGAAATCGTGGTGCCACCTGTCAGAAGCCATTGAACAGTGAGTTCGAAAATTATGGTAATGAGGGAAATCCAATGCCGCCGGCTGACCCAATGAAAGTCGTGAAAGTGGGTCGCGCGGCTAGTTAGTAGGAAGAGAAAGTGACAGGTGGCAGGGCCAGTACTGAAATTCGAGAACGAGAAGAAGAAGACGGGCCATGTGGAGAGAAATTTGGACGCTACAGGTGTCCTATACTTTCGCCGCCATAATGGATTTTTACATGAGCCGCGCCGGTACGCCAGTACTCTCGCTGTTGTGAATTTTCAATTATATTTGAGTTATTAGTGTATTTTCTTTGAGTTGAGTGTTTGAGAAAGTGGAGCGTGAAGCTCAGGATTTGTGAAATAAATACAATTATTTGCATTGAGCCGGAGTGTTGTTTTATTCTTATTGTTTTCTTCTTGAATTTTCCCTGTGTGCCGATACCTGGAGACCACTGCCAGTAGAGAGCCGAGATAGAGAGAATAAAAAGGGGAAAGGAACCTGAAGAACAAGAGCCGTGGGTAAGTCGTTTGCCAGTTTGTGCCAGTCGTGTCTCGCCGTTGGCATTTCTGCTTGCCAATCGTTCGAGCAGAATTCCCTCTGAGTGAAAGAGAAACTCAGAGGTTTGAAATTGTTGTTGAGAGTTGAGCCGAGCCAGGGAGTAGTTTATTAATTATCTTTAAAATTAATTGGCGCCTGACGGCGAAATTTATTTGTTTAAATTTCTAAAATATTGATATTGTTGATAGCGTCAGATTTTGCCTGACGTAAGCAGAACTTTGAACTAAAATTAAAAGTAGTTTGAAAAATACGTCACAAACTATAATCCACATTGAATTCTTATGTTTTATTTACAAATAACAAAAAATATATATTTTACCTGATTAGAGATAATATTTAAAATAATATATTGGATATAAACTAACAAAAGATACTTATATTATTAATCTGATCTGACAATCTGATCTTGATTGTCTTTACAAATGGTCTGTAAAAAATAAATTGTTGTTTAATATTAATAAATGTTACGTCATGTCCTATTCTAGATCCAGAAATGATCCTGACTGCCTTTATCTAATTGGCAATGAAATTATTTCTAGAGTAACAGTTATACGTGACCTTGGGATAATGCTCAATAGATTTTTTAATTATGATGATCATATTAATTACACCATCAGTAAGGCCAACAGGGTCTTGGGCTTTGTCATGAGAACAGCCTCAAATTTTAGAAACGAGTTAGCAATAAAAATATTGTTCTTTACGTTAGTCAGACCTGTCATCGAGTTTGCGTCTACTTTGTGGAGGCCTTATCAGGACTATTGGGTGGATGATATTGAGAGAATTCAGAACAAATTTATTCGTTTCCTCGCCAAACAAACTGGAGTGCCTTACAACTTCTATGATCATGACTATACTGACCTTAGAAAAAGATTTAATATTCCAACTATATCTCAGAGATTTCTTTTTGCAGATCTCCTGTTTTTATTTAAAGTCATTAATGGTTTACTTAATTGTTCAGATCTCTTAAGTTTGTTTTGTTTTTTTGCAGCTAAGCATTCTCCCAGAACTGAAGTTCCATTATTTAATGAACAACTTATTAGAACTAATTACTTAGAAAATTCAGTGGTCAATAGGTTGAGTCGTGAGGCAAATCAGTTTTATGACAGAGTAAATTTTTATGGCGTTTCGCTTAATGCGTTTGTTAGAGAACTACGCAAGCAGATTTTCGACAATAATAATAACAATGCGGTCAACTAGTAACGTAAGATTTTCATTGTTCAGTACATTGTACGAAAGGGCAATATAAGCCCGTTTATATACTAAATAAATAAATAAATAAATTATAATAAATTTTTTATTTATTGGTATTTTGCCAATTTCATTGATATTTATTTTAATTTAAAATTTTTTTAATATTTTATTTTTAAAAATCATTACTTTTTTCAATGATATTGTTTTCAAGATGCACCACGTGGAGGTAACCAATTCCCTCCTAGTTCGCAAATATGTCCGTCAATCGAGTTCGTTATATTTTTCCTGTAATCTGCAATTGAAACTGAAGATCCCTACCGAATTTCAGCTAATCAAGTTAAGATTTGTAAAAGTTAAAGGTGGAGGACAGGGTAATTTTTTCAATTTTTTCAAAAAAATTCAATTTCTTTCCTTCCTAGTTCGCAAATATGTCCGTCAATCGAGTTCGCTATATTTTTACCTCAATCTTCACTTAAAAATGAAGATCTCTACCGAATTTCAGCTCACTAGGTTGAGATTTGTAAAAGTTAACCGCAGGAACAGGGTCATTTTTTGTAATTTTTTCAAAAAAATTCAATTTCTTTCCTTCCTAGTTCGCAAATATGTCCGTCAATCGAGTTCGCTATATTTTTCCTGTAATCTACACTTAAAACTGAAGATCCCTACCGAATTTTAGCTCATAAGGTTGAGATTTGTAAAAGTTAAGGGGGGGAACAGGGTCATTTTTTGCAATTTTTTCAAAAAAATTCAATTTCTTTCCCTCCTAGTTCCCAAATATCTCCACCAATCAGGTTCGCTATATTTTTCCTGTAATCTACACTTAAAACTGAAGATCCCTACCGAATTTCAGCTCACTAGGTTGAGATTTGTAAAAGTTAAGGAGGGGGACAGCCCATTTTGCGTAGCTGGGACGGACACACGAGTGATTTCATAAGGGTTCCGTCAGTACACCTATGGTGTACGGAACCCTAAAAAATTATAAATAATTAAAATCCACAAAATTCTCCTCGACAAAGAACACTCAAATCGGTTAAAAATTGTAAGGTGTAGACATTTTTTAATAGTAAATTGTAAAAAAAATTCCACTGCGGGTCGGTGCACTGCAGAAGTAAATGTTTATTTTGACCATTTAAAAGTTCTTGTCCCACGTTTTGACCTATACATTTTTTTTAGGAAAAAACCTCACCTTTATGATAAAATTTTTTTTAAAAAAATAAAAACTGCCGATTTGATAAAAAAATGAAATTTTATTTTTTAATTTAATTTTTCAAGGTCAAAAAATTTTTTTTCTCTACATTTGTTTACACCATTAGAAAGTGTTGAAAAACAGCAGAAAAACCCAAAATAGAAAACGTATTTTCGTTTTGTTTTAAAGAAACTACAAATTTTTCAAATATTCCATGTAAATTATTGACCTGGGGCACTTGACGTGGAACCCGTCATATATGAAATCTAATACTAAAACATTTATTTTAAATAAGCTGTAGAATAAAAGAATATCAAAAAAGTTATAAAAAATCGTATCAAGAATTAAAACAATTGAAAATCGGTAATCTCTTCGTCTATTTGATTTGTGATTAAAAAACCAAAAACTATCTCAAGAACACATCTAGTGAATAATCTATAAATTGAGGGATGGATTCTATAAAAAGACAAATATAATAATTTTTTCAAAACTTGTCCACCATATTGGATCCGCCATTTTGAATTTTTAAAATGGTATACTTCATATTCGTAATCAGCGACCTCGACAAATCCTAGGTAACGAATTTTAAAAGAATCTGATTATTTTCTTAACCTCGTCCGTCATATTGGATCTGCCATTTTGAATTTTTAAAAACAGACTTCGGATTCGTAATCAGCGACCCCGAAAACCCCTTGATACGAATTTATAACGAAATCCGTTGATTTTTTATTTTTTTTTGTCCGCCATATTGGATACGCCATTTTGAATTTTTAAAAACGGACTTCAGATTCGTAATCAGCGACCCCGAAAACCCCTTGATACGAATTTATAACGAAATCCGTTGATTTTTTATTTTTTTTGTCCGCCATATTGGATCCGCCATTTTGAATTTTAAGAATTTTAGTTAGTATTTCAGTTCAGTTATTAAAATAGAAATAAATTTATTGTTTTTGAATATTATTCCATATTTTTATTAAATTTTGCAAAAAAAATTTCTTTTTTACGTTTTGTAAAAAGAAAATATAATTTTCTGTATCCCTTTGCCGAAAGTACTGTCTTCCCGGTCTGATTTGGCTCCGGGAATAGCGACTTTTGTGGCCGGCTCGACAGACCCAACGAGCGCTCTGATTGGATGTAGAAAAATTGTATACGACACACGGCCAGAAATTTGGATAACCTAGCGAGCGTGATATATAAAGTGATATATATATATCACGCCGGCCAGGAAATTTAACTTTCTGGCCTAGTATCGTAATATACTATTATTTAAAAATAAATATGTCGGAAAATTCTTAAATTAATGTTTTTAAGTGGTATTACATGTTCTGAATATACAAAAAAATTTGCACCTTGAATTTCTTAGGCCATAAGTAAAAAATGAATTTTTTTTAAATTAGTACGTATTTTAACTAATTTTTATTTAACAATAGTTTTGTTATTAACATTCAACAACTGTTCAACTATTTTTGAAATTGTTTATGTCTATATAATGCTCTAAATAAAAAGAAAATCCATCATATATTGATAAAAAAGCAATTTAAATATTTAAAAAATAGTAAAATGTAAGTGGGTCACTGAGAGACCCATCATGACACAAAGGGTTAAATTTTTTTCAAAACTCGTCCACCATATTGGATCCGCCATTTTGAATTTTGAAAATTTAACTTCAGATTCGTAATGAGCGACCTAAAAAACCCCCAGATTCCAAGTTTGAAGTAAATCCATTAACATAAAAAAATCGCGTTCCTCTCAAAATCTGACATGTTTTTTGAGGTTAGAAAAAAATCCTGACGTGATGGAGCAAAACGGACTTCGGATTCGTGTTCAGCGCATCAAAATACATAGGGCTAGGGTATTCCGGTCAAAACTACATGACACTTTTTTGTGGGGCTGTGTTATTGGCTGCAAAGGTTTTAGAATTCTCGTTCCAACCTGCGGTTTTGCGAATGATATCGAGGTCAACTCCTAATCTTTTGGCGGCGAAAGTAGACACGTGTCGAGTGCTGTGAGAGGAAAAGACTGATGAAAACTATTACCCACGCTGATATTTCTTGTTTCACCCAACGACTTATTTAATGTATGTGACGTTACACGTTTGTCAGGTTTTTTATGAAAAAATAAAAAGTTTCTTTTCAGAGCCTCGAAGTTTTTCTGTTTTACGCAGATAACATTTGAAAGCGGACGCTACGCAAATTTTATTTTCTGGAAAAAAAGGTAATGTTAACAGAGGTTGATTGCTATTTCAAGTAGACGTTTTGATGCGGTCAGGAATCTTACACGGAGAGAACTGGATAGTGATGGCGACTCTCGTGGTGTTTGTGATCACTAAACAGTATAGTCGATTTTCGACGGACCGATTTAACAGTGGGATTTACTAAACAGCCGTTCAGTGGCTGTGACAAATCAACTGTCCAGTAGCGCCAACTGTTAAAACTATCAAAATGTTAGAATGGCCGCCTTTGTTGTGAATACAGTAAACATAACCTGTTCCGTGGTTTTCGTTTGCAGTTTTTTTTAAATAAGTAGAAAACCATTACTTTAGAGCTATTATATCAATCTTGTGTTCTGCAATATGCAAATTTTATTTAATTGTATTTCTTTAAATGTAAACATTTAATAATTGTGTTATAATTATTATCATAGAATTTGAGGTTAGGAAAAAATCTACTTTTAATATTGTTTGTTTTTATACGTTTTATCTTATTTCCTTTTCATAAATTAATAAATTAAACCTTAATCCATTTAAAACTTACGGCTTGTATGTGAAAATTGTAAAATTAACTCGACTAAAAACAAATATTTTGTTCATTAAAAACACCACGTGAACATGAGGTTTCAACGAAATATACTGTGCTAAACGTTCACGACGCACAGAGATTCTACGCATAAAACTTGAAAGAGAGAATATACTGAAATGGAAAATATATTTCCTGTGATGAAAAATTATTGTCCAAAGCCGGCCGTATTCACGTGTACAGATATACATAACCCTATACAAGACGTAAGATTTCTTTGGTCTACGAATCATTTAATTGCAATATATTGTTTTGAATTTATTAATTGGGTAAAACAAACTTACCTTTAAATTTTTCCACGTAAGTGGAAAATCCCCAGTCACATAATAAATTTTCCACACTCATGAGATAACTTTTAAACCTAAATTTACTTATGAAAACATCTCAAGCGCACATAAATGTCAGCCATTTTGATAAACTGGTAAAGTGGGGGAACGGAACAGTTGCATTGACACAAACGGTAGTGCTGCCAAAAGAACTGTTTAGTAATTCGAACTATAACGAACTGAACGCCGTTTAGTAATAGCGACTGCAATTAAAGTTGTTCTGACAATATATTTGCCTACTAAACGCGTTCAGTAGCCATCACTGTAACTCTTCTCTCCGTGTATATCTCTCTATATTATAAAAAGATTTCGCCGCCGGATTCAGTGCCCTGAAGTTGGCCACAAATGGTCAAAGATCGAAGGTCAAAAGTAATCGCTCTGAAGTTGGCTTCAAGTCATAGACGTAGGTCAAGGAGTAAACATAACCTCAAAATCAGGTCAAGGGTCATCGCTCTGAAGTTAGCCTCAGGTCATAGACCTAGATCAAGGGGTAAACATAACCTCAAAATCAGGTCAAGGGTCATCGCTCTGAAGTTGGCTTCAGGTCATAGATGTAGGCCAAGGGGTAAACATAACCTCAAAATTAGGTCAAGGATCATCGCTCTGAAGTTGGCTTCAGGTCATAGACGTAGGCCACGGGGTAAGCATAACCTCAAAATCAGGTCAAGGATCATCGCTCTGAAGTTGGCTTCAGGTCATAGACGTAGGCCAAGGGGTAAATATAACCTCAAAATCAGGTCAAGGATCATCGCTCTGAAGTTGGCTTCAGGTCATAGACGTACGCCAAGGGGCAAACATAACCTCAAAATCAGGTCAAGGGTTGACCTAAATTAGGTCAAAAGTTATTGCGGTCACAGACGTATAATTTTAATAATAATTTTAATTTAAATTTACAAAAAGTAAAGGGGAAGTAACGAATGTTTTAACTCAAAATTTAAATAAAAAGAAATTATTCATGTCGGACCTGATTTCAAATATTACAATTTAATCAATTAAAAATCATTTCTAATCAAAATTTCTGTAAATTAATTCTCCTCCTTCCAACCTCAAAATCAGGTCAAGGGTTGACCTAAATTAGGTCAAAAGTTATTGCGGTCACAGACGTAATAATTTTAATAATAATTTTAATTTAAATTTACAAAAAGTAAAGGAGAAGTAACGAATGTTTTAACTCAAAATCTAAATAAAAAGAAATTTCTGTAAATTAATTTTCCTCCTTCCAATTAAAAATTGTTCAGAAAAATCTCCTGTTAGTATCGAAATTTAAATTAGATCGTAACTTACCTGCCATATTTTTCAAAATCTACTTTATATTACAAATTAAAATAAATTTTAGACTATATTTACAAAAATAAGTTATTTATTGTTAACAATAAATAAACATCCTCCGTTAATATTTATTAAAATTATTTATTTCAGCAAATTTGTTTCCAAGATATATTATAACTAAAAATTTAAATAAAAAGAAATTAATTAGAAAATTTTTAAAGAATAAATATGTTCCATCAACTAAACATCATTTCTCATCAAAATTTCTATAAATTAATTTTCCTCCTTTTAGTAAAATTCTCTCTCCTTCCATTTACAAAAATAAGTTATTTATTGTTAACAATAAATAAATATCCTCCGTTAATATTTATTAAAATTATTTATTTCAGCAAATTTGTTTCCAAGATATATTATAACTAAAAATTTAAATAAAAAGAAATTAATTAGAAAATTTTTAAAGAATAAATATGTTCCATCAACTAAACATCATTTCTCATCACAATTTCTATAAATTAATTCTCCTCCTTCCAATAAAAGGTTTAAAGACATGGGTGGCTCATTAGAAAGTATTGTAATGTGTTTTTCATTTCTGACCTGTATCCTAATACTAAAATCCACATCTATAAAATTTGTAAATCAATTAATTGTTTAAATTTATCTTTTCCTTTTTAACTTAAAAAAATTGTTCGGCATTGATAATACCATTATCAAATAATTGTCCCATCGCATAATTCGAAGTTTTTGTCCCTCTTGATAGATTTGTTGCCCGGAAAAATTTTGAATTGTAATAATAATTTTATGTTCACCATTTGTTATACTTCCAAAATAAATATTTGAATTAACTTTTATTGGAACAAAATCATCTCTTAAGTAACCTTCTATTTCTGTAAGAAGTAATTCGTATATATAAATTGTAGAGTCGAATAATTTTTATACTAATTTTATATTAAACATCAAAATAGTACATACTAATATATCCTGTACTGCTCAGTACATTATTTTTATTAAATTCTATTTCAAGTATTTGTTTTTCCTCTTTTAAAATATCAAATGTTCCCAAATATGTTAATTTCGAATAAGTGTTTAATAGTAATTCGTAGGCCATGTTAGCATCATTAAAATTTGATGGATTTTTTGCCGTCATATTTTGTAGAAGAAGTTTCTTTATAAGAATAATAAAATTATAAATAAAAAGAATATTAAATAATATTATAAATAAAAATAATTATAAATAAATAATAAATAAAATATATAATATAATAAAATTGTAATAAATAAACTAATAAAATAAATAAAATAAATATAATAAATAAATAAATAATTATAAATTATAAAATGAAATTAATAATAATTAATGAAATAAATAAATAAAATTGTATTAAATAAACATATTGAATAAATTAGTTAATTTAAGCATTGTATTCATTACTTGATTTTCATTGATAAGATTTGAAAATTTCGAAGCATTGTTATTCCACGATAAACATGATATACGACAATTATCATTGTTATTCAAAATAAATTTAAATAGTTTATAATCTTCTTTTGATTTATATTCTTTTATTTCATTTATACTTTCTACATAACCCACGACAGATCTTATAATAATGATATAATAATAAAATAGTATTAAATATTAATTAAAATAGTAGATAAATAAATTAATTTAGTAAACAAAAATATTGTACAACTCACACGAACTTATCTCCAACCTTAACTTTTTGTTGCAAAAAATTGGATGATGTGAAATCAATTTTTTCATCTATCTTAATTTTCTTTTTATTATTATTCTAAATACTATCAGAATTGTAGTTTCTTTTTTTTTGACATTTTTACTTAAGAACTTTTTAACTTTTAATTTTGACGATTAGTTAATGTCTAAGAAAAAAAATTAAATATAAACAAATTAACTTTACTATGAACAGACAACTTCACTATAAATAGACAACTTCACATTTATTATTGAATTGTTTTGAATTTGACAATTTAGAATTTAAAGGTTCTCTCCATATCAAAATTGGAAGTGTTGATGTTTTTTATTGAGGATTTGAATTTGAAAATTGAAATTTAAAAATGAGAATGTGGAAATATGTTAAATTGAAAAAAATTTTAAACAGAAAATTATACAAATTTTTATTCAATAGAATTTGGAAATAACATCGTGAATTATCAACATTATTTTTCAATTATTAATATTATATTCGATTGTAACAACAATTAACCAATGACAAATTGTTTCAAATTGACGTTTTAAAAATATATTTTTAGATTATTATTCGAAATTAATTGGAAAGAATATCTTGAAAAAATAATCCGAATTGTTATCCTTTTCGCATTTTATTCATCATTTACCATTATAATTTTTGTGTGTGTGTGAGTATTGTTATAAATATGAAGGTCAGTAATATTTTCTAAAAACTATTCCATATTGTTTATTTAATTTAAAATTAAATTATTTATTCATAAAATGAATATTAAAGTTCATATTAAACCAGATGGAAACTGTTTGTTTAGATCTTTTTCTTTTTTCTTATATAATAATCAAGAAGAACATAAAAAAGTTCGAATTAAAATTGTAAATTATATTTTAAGTAATTGGCTTTTGTTTGAAAATTTTATTATAGGAGATAAATCTTATAACCAAATTATTGTTGATAAAAATTCATATCGTAATCTAATGTCAAAAAATAGTGTTTTTGGTGGGGAGGTAGAAATTCAGGCTTTTGTCTCTATTTATAATACAAATAATTTATTTGTTCATCATAATATAGTTCATAATGTCAAAGAATATGGATGGAGTAACAGTAGTAATAAATTGGTATTATTACTTTCTGGATCTCTTGACAGTGGACATTATGATATTTTGGAATGTAGGAACGAAACAAATAAGGTGATACAAGGTGAAGAAAAATTGATAGAAAAGCAAGTTGAAACAAAAAGAAAGAATGTTGAAGTAATTATGGAACAAGAAAAATTCATAGAAAAGCAAGTTGAAACAAAAAAAAGAATGTTGAAGTAATGATGGAACAAGAAAAATTGATAGAAAAACCGGTTGAAACAAAAAGAAAGACTGTTGAAATAATTATGGAACAAGTTCCAAAAAAAAGAAAATTGGAAAAAAAGGAAGTTAAAAAATTACAAAATTTAAAGTATTATCAGGAAAATAAGGAAAAAATTTGTGAAAGAAACAGAAAAATAACAAATTTAACTAATGAACAGATTCAGAAAAAAAGAAAATATGATTGTATTACAGGTATGTCGGAAAAAAGATTAAAAAAGAAGCGCGAAAAGGATAGAGTAATTCATATGACTATAGATCGAATTAATAAAAGAAGAAGAAATCAGACAATTGGTAAAAAATATAAAACTTCAAATAGTTATCAAAATTTAAAGTATATAAATTTTGGCAATATGGATTATGAGTGTCCACATTGTTCAGCTTTATTTTGGTCAGTAGAATTTTCTTTTAAGAGCCCAGTAAAAAAAAACTAATTCAAATGAATTGAAACGAATTAACATTTTTGGTAGGCTCCAATTCGTATTTGTCACAAAGCGGGATTCACTCAAGCTCTTTGTATATTCAATTGAATTTAATTCAATATGTACCAATTTGTCCAAACGAATTCGCATTCGAAAGAAATGGCCAAGGAATGCATTGAATTCGTGCTAACGAATTGAAAAAAATTAAAGGCTCAAAACTTGTCCAGTGAATTGGTACGGATAGAAGGTTCGGAAGTTCAATACAGTTTCACGAATTCAGGAAAATTGCATCATGGCTCCAATTCGTATTTGTCACAAAGCGGGATTCACGAAAGCTCTTTGTGAATTCTTTTTAATTCATTTCAATTAGTTTTCGTTTACTGGGAGTTGTCACAATGGGAAAATAAAAAGGCCTCCCATAAAGCCTTATGATAAACAGTTAAAAAAATTATTGTATGATTCTAAATTTCGGAATTTAATACGCTACTATAATAGTAAATTTTCTTTTGTAAGTTTTAATGCTAATGTTAGAAATGAATTTGAAAAAGGTGTATATAATTTAAAAGTTCAAGGACAAGTATGTCACACTATTTCCAATTCATTAATATCTAAAAAAGGTGAATCTCCAGTATTAGGTCAGATTTACATTTATGACGATATTGATGCTACTGATGAAAGGTTGAAAAATAATAAAAAATTAGTTAAAAGTCATATTGAAATTTTAACAAAAATTATGAACAAAAATCCTTATGTTTTGAAATATCGTCACTTATATGAATTATCGAAAGATAAAAATTTGCCTGATATTACAAAAAGATATCGCCGCCGCTGTTTAAAGATTCTGTAAGGGCGCCCTACCCAAAGAGGCCGTCAAAACTTATGTCAAAATTGACCTATTTTTTGACCTATAGGTCAAAAATAGGCCTCACATTACATTAATATAGGTCAATTTTGAGGGCAGTTTTGACCTACGCATCAAAAATTGACAAACAATTCCCGCTACCCTCAAAATTTAGGTCGTTTGAGGGCAACTTTGACATAGACGTCAAAATTTGTCAAACAATTTCCGCGCGCAGACTTAATGATGAGGTGAAGTTTGCCATCTGACCTCACAATGTAAGGTAATTTTAAAATTGTGTTTGCTCTTACACCTATCATTTTGACCTAATTTTGACGTTTTATTTTTACCCAGTAAAAAAAATTCGATACACGGACCGCGGAGTTCGTATACGAGCTCGGTAGCTCGTATGAGAAATATGAGAAATCTCTCATACGAGCCTTTTCCGTAATGAGAAGTGTATAGATGCTTGTATACGAGGTGACTTTTAAAGCATTTTTCTTAATATAACACTAATTTAAAGTAAATGTAGATAATAGAAATGAATTTTCAAATTAAAACAAAGCTAAATTTATAAAGGAAATGAAGTTTTAAGAAAAAAAGGATAATTTTGTTCAAAGAATTTATTCACACTGAAAAAAGGTTAGAATTTGATAATTCCTTGTTACTCTAACTTACCGACATTAGATATTTCTCAGATGCGGTAAGCACGATTTTGTATTAAATTTAATTATTTTATATGAACATTTATTTAATAAATAAATAATAATATATTATTAATTAGCAATGAAGAAAAACTTATTTATTCTACCGCCAATACAAAATCGTGCTTACCGCATCCGAGAAATATCTAATGTCGGTAAGTTAGATTAACAAGGAATTATCAAATTCTAACCTTTTTCAGTGTGAATAAATTTTTTGAACAAAATTATCCTTTTTTTCTTAAAACTTCATTTCCGTTATAAATTTAGCTTCGTTTTACTTTGAAAATTCATTTCTATTATCTACATTTACTTTAAAATAGTGTTATATTAAGAAAAATGCTTTAAAAGTCACCTCGTATACAAGCATCTATACACTTCTCATTACGGAAAAGGCTCGTATGAGAGATTTCTCATATTTCTCATACGAGCTACCGAGCTCGTATACGAACTCCGCGGTCCGTGTATCGAATTTTTTTTACTGGGTACTACCTCATTTAGTTACGTCATAATCTATGTGTAATTTGACTTTTATTTAACTACAACTTAAAAAGGGCCAATAAAGGACAATAAACGTATCTATGATACGTCAAAATCTATGTAAAATTTTACGCCTTTTTAACCTATAGGTTAAAATGGGTCAAAATATATGTCAAAGTTTAATCTAATTTTTGACATATAGATAAAAAAGGTCCATAACGATTGTTACATTACGTCAAAATCTATGTGTATTTTGTCATGTATTGTATGCAATTTATTAAGATGCATTGATATTAAGAAAAAATTACTTTAAGTTTATAAAAATTAAAATAAATATAAAAATAGAGATAGGGGGTTGGCGCGCGAAGCGCGCAGGGGGACAAAGCCCCCCTAGTAAATATATATATATATATATATATATATATATATATATATATATGTCGTAGGCAATTTCTATTCAAAATAAAACTTACCTTCAAATTCAATTAATATTTTTAAAATAATCAATTTAATTAAAACATTTATTATTTTACTTAAAAAATTAACATTAGGGGAAAGGTGTACGAGATGATCCCCTGGGGCAAGATGATCCTTTTGAATTTTGGAGAGCCTATTAGCGACACCTTTTAGGCAAATACGGTAATACGTTGCCAATGCATAGAGTTATTAGAATAGAGTGCGCGAGTTATACCTTTTACCGTGAGAGGCATTCTTAGGCGCATAGAAAGAGACAAAAGCATGAAAGTAGACCCCTATTCTTACCTTGTTTATTGGCGCATGTGCAAGAATGAAAGTTTTTGGTTAGGTTTTTGTCTAAAAAGATCGCATGAAAAATTGTTTTAAATATTATAAATGTTTTATTTTAATTTTAAATTTATTTTAAATTATTTATTTGTCATGTAAATAAAAGAAAAATATAATTGCAAGCAAGCAACAGTTGTTTCGATGCATCAGCTGTTTCACTATCGCGCATGCGTTATTAGAGAAAGAAAGGATAGGGGTCTTCTTTTCGTATGGCTGTCTCCGTCTATGCGCCTAAGAAACATTTTGGTCGCTTGCGCACTCTATTCTAATAACTCTATGTGCCAATGACATACCTATGAATCAGTCAAACTGTCATGACAACACGCGTCATTAAAAAAATTCTATTGGAAAAAATGAAAACTTCATACTTTTGATCTAAGGAAAGATTAATTTTGGGCTTAGATAACTTTTGTTGTAGTAGCTGAAATTCTGAAATTCCATGTTTCTTGTACTCACGGCTTCAGTATATCTTCAACTAAGTGTTCTGATTGGTATTATGGAATAACAGAGCTCGTAGGTTAAGTTACGAAGAAATTACAAAATAGTGGCATTTGGGGCAAGATGATCCCTCAATGGGTGTACAAGATGATCCCCCCTGATTCCCATGTATTTCATCTCACCTCAATGTGAATTTTGTAGTATTAATAAAAAAATCAATTTTTCTCGCTTCTTATATGTTTTTATTATGAAAACTAACTTACCTAAAACAAAAAGTTGATATCTACATCTATTTTATTAATTTTCTCGTTGTAGACAATGCCTCGTAATTATAAAATAGGAAAACGAAACGTGGTGAGTGGTCAAAAGCGTTTATGGCCTAAATAAAGTATATTTAACATGGATACATTGTTATTCCTTCAATTTAGACTCTTTTTCCAATAATTGGGGTAAGATAACCCTACGCATCATCTTGCCCCTACTATGGGGATCATCTTGGACACCCCGGTGTCCAAGATGATCCTTTTGTAAGGTTTTAGAAAAATTAAATTTAACAGTAAAATATTAATTAGCTGCAAATATTTCAAATCAGAATAGTTAGATAGATTAATTATCTAGTAGTGCGTACAAAAAAAAACTCGAATATGTTGATTTTTCTTTGAATAATAGGTTTTTTCTCTTAGGGGGATCATCTCGTACACCTTTCCCCTACCTTCCGAACGAACGTTTTAGTGGAACACGGGAACTGTGGAGTGCCTTCCTCTTATTCTGCTGTTTCGTGTTATATTTACTATAGAACACTGATGTTTCTATCGTTTCTATGTTTCAAAATCGACCGATAACACTTGATTACCAACTTCTTGCTTCGTTTTACTAGGTGGTGCTTAAAAGCTTCCGTACAAAAGCGTCATAAGAGATGCTCAGAAACGGAAGAGAGAGGGTGATGGAACGTTTACACCTTCTGTAAAAATTGTCCAGAACGGAAAATTTGCATTGGAGTAAGAGAGTCAGATACACAGTCTGTCTCTCTTACTCCAATGAAAAATTTTCCGTTCTGGAAATTTTTACCGAAGGTGTAAATACTCCCTGACAGTCCAGAGGAGACTCGAACCCAAATCGATAAGAGGAAAAAGGAGGAAGCTCCTCCAATGGAAACGGAAGTACCAGATCCAAAGATTCCTCAATTGGAAAGAATGAGGTCAAGAAGATCCGCAGTTCTAATCCGAGTCGGTCAAGGATTAACGTATGCTGACGATCTGGGTAAACTTCGCAAAGAGGTCAAAACCCGGACGATTGCCATACGAGAATAGTAGCAGCAAAAGCTACAAAGAAGGGAGACCTTCTGATTAAGATCAGAGATCCGTGATTTGGATTACCTTACCCAAGAAGCCGAGGTGCAACAAGTGTTGTCTGAAGCGATGGGAAAGCCAGGAAGCAGGAGAGTGATGGTCTTAGGACCCAACCGCCTAGGGATGAGGCTCGCGGTAGTAGTCGCTAACCCAGAAGAGGCGAACAGGCTGGAGAAATTGGGACACGTAAAAATTGGTTTTATGTGTTGCCCAATTAAAAAAGTAATGGTCGTCCGGTCTTATCGATGCTTGGGATACGGCCATATTGGAGTGAAATGCCAGAAGGAGGACAGATCGACTGCGTGCTTTAAGAGCGTTCGATGGTCTCTAAAATTTGTAGGTTATGTGTGACTTACAATTATTGCCCAAGAAAAACGGCACTGCCTGTTTTAAATGACGTGAAATTGGTAAACATTCATTTTCTAACAAATTTTTCTCTACTGTTCACAGGCACTTTTTACAAAATCTGACAACGTACATTTTCACAAATGTTTTTAATTGTCTGAATTCAAAAGATTTTGTTAATCCATTCAGAAACGCAGTTGAAGGATTGGAATTACAAAAGTAATGTAATGATAGGCGGCAAGACGTGTATTACAGCCTTTTTGCCAGTAGAAGGCATGCAGCGAGCGTAAAGGCTCAGCTGTTAAAATGATTCGCATTACATTGCTATGGTAATTCCAATCCTTCAACTGCGTTTCTGAATGGATTAACAAAATCTTTTGAATTCAGACAATTAAAAACATTTGTGACAAATGTACGTTGCCAGATTTTGTAAAAAATGCCTGTGAAGAGAGAAAAATTTGTTAAAAAAGGAATGTTTACCAATTTCACGTCATTTAAATCGGTCAGTGCCGTATTTGTTGGGTGATAACTGTTAGTCGCACATTATCTAGTTTAACAGACCATCGAACACCGTTAAGTGCGTTAAAAGTCGGTCACAGGTTCTCCAACTGTAAAAAGAGCCCAAGCTGCCTTTTGTGCAAGGAAATGTTTAAAAACCTCGCTCTTGCTCCAGACATAACATAATTCATGTGTGTAAATAAAGCTCAGAACACCTTGTAGACTAATTTATTTTATTTTTCAATATTTTACAATTCTTTTTATATCATTAATAACTCAGAATACTTATTCACGCACTAAGAAGCGTAGCTAGTATTACAATCATTAATAAGGTAATAAATCTATGTATAATATAAGAGACTAGATTTATGAGTGTATAATTTTATAATTAAAGAACAATTTGTTCAATACTGCATTACTAAATTATTGGCTATTAAAAATTGAATTTGAAATATTTTTACAAATTTGTACAACAAATTGAATCAATTGTATAATTGAAGTAATAAATAAATAATTATTAAACAAACACTTACAGTAACAAACAGTTATAATATAAGCTTTAAGAGACTTTTACGTTTGTTCACGAAAAACTTTCATTTCATCTCTTCGGCTATTTCTAGGATAAACATCTCTTAATCGCAATTCATCACTCAAATTTCATACTACATAATAACATTTTTAAACGAGGCCTAATTTTCTTTTAGCAAATGTTTTATACGCAAATTTTTATCTTACTTTTCTTCTCTAATTTCACTGGTAAGGAAAAAGTGTTCGATTTTAAAAGATTAAACTACTGACAAATTATTAGAATTTATATTATAATATAATTTTCCTAGTGTTTGACTTATTTCATTTAAAATAAACGAATTTTAGTGTAATTTTTATTGGGTTAAAGAGCTTCGCTTTTAATTTGACTAACAAATTTTTATTTTTTCCAATTATTATATTCTATAATCATCGAATTTTTAGTTGACCAAAATCTTTACCTAGAATAATTTAGCGGTTTTTCTAAAGATTGTTTTTACATGGATATTTTTCTGTGATTTTTACCAATTTTTTAAATTCAAACCTTAAAATTTTTAATCCAAGCAATTTCTTATTTTTTACAATTGTTATTTATTTCACAGAATTAAAATTTTTCAAATTTACTGTCAGTCTTTTTTATTTTACGTAAGCGAATTTTTAAACATTTGATTCTCTTTAATAATTGAGAACATATAGTTAATGTAAATAAAATAAATTTATAATAAACTACGATGAGCAACAAAATTATGAATTAGGCAACAATTTTTAAACAAACAAAACTATAAAATTTAAAAATTTCGTAAGCAAAAATTAAACTAAAATATTCGGTAAGTTAGATTAAAATAAATCAAAAATTAGGAAAAGTAAAACATTTGAGAAAATCTCATATTTTGAACAAATGGAAATTATATTGAAGAATAATTTTTATAAAACTGAGAGGAACTTCGTTTGAGAAAAATTCACTTCTCAGGTATGTTTCAATCTTTTAACTTATTGCTAAATGTTATAAAAGTAGCAAAATAATTGGATCAAGGCAGAGCTGAATATTATGGAAGGCTGTGAGATCAATTATCTCAGCATACAAGTTTCATTTGCAAGAATTTGATTGTTATAATTTATAAATCGCAAAATATCAAACAAAAGCATTCAATATTTTTTATATATAATATATTGTTTATAATCAAGCTCGATGCAAGATTAAAATTCCCAAATATAGGAAAGTGCATTTCTTAATTTCTATTATGGCTAGTATTGGAATAGAGTTCTTTAGTATTAAAGAAATTCTCAATTTGATTAAAATTAATTTTTTTCAAAAAGTTTAATTACTTGTCTAAAATTTTATTAAAATGAATGAAATCAAAATTTTCAAAAATTATTAATGAAAATGAGTTTAAAATATGATTTCAATTTTTAACTAATCAAAGAAAAATTTATTTTTTAAAGAACTCTTTACAATTTTCTTCAAGGAACAGAAAAGTACATTAGAAACTCGATTCAGGAGAAATGTGTTTACTTTACGTAGGTTTTTTCTACACAAAACCTTAATATCTCTTTGAAATAGACACTAAAATCATTCTTAATTTAGAAGCAGTGTTTCAATTGAATTTTTAAATTATCTCGAAAATATAAAAATATCGAGTTTATATATAAACTAGCAAACGTTACGCGCGCGGAACGTCAAATTCAATTTATTATTATTATGCAAATTACAAAATTTTTTATTTCCCAATATAAATTATTGAATAATTTCATAATCGCAAAATTTAAAAAATCCACTTATTAAGTACAGAATTAATTATTAGGTATTGTTTACAGTTTCAAAAATTTGAGTACAATTCTTTGGAAGAATGCAATTATTCTCATAAATAACAAACATTCTTCGGAATAATTCAGTTATTTTTATAAATAATAAAATTTCTCAAAGAATTTCAATTATGTTCAAAAATTTTAATAAAATTCTTCCGAAAAATTCAATTATCTTCATAAAAAGTAAAATTCTTTTAAAGAATTTAATTATTTTCTTAAATTTATTTTCTTAAATAATAAAATTCTTCGGAGGATTTGAATTATTTTCAAAAATTTGAAACAAATTCTTGTCCAGAATTCAATGTTTTCGTAAATAATTGAATTCTTCGGAGGATTTCAATTATTTTCAAAAATTTGAAACAAATTCTTGTCAAGAATTCAATTATCATCATAAAAAATAAAATTCTTTGGAAGATTTCTATTATTTTGATTAATAATAAAATTCTTCGGAGGACTTTAATTTTTTTTCATAAATAATTGAATT
Source organism: Leptopilina heterotoma (assembly GCF_015476425.1). NCBI lineage: Eukaryota > Metazoa > Arthropoda > Insecta > Hymenoptera > Figitidae > Leptopilina > Leptopilina heterotoma. The sequence continues at coordinate 777,354 of NW_025111153.1, forward strand.
CTTCGAAGGATTTCAATTATGTTTAAAGATTTTAATAAAAATCTTCCTAAAAATTCAATTATTTTCATAAGAAGTAAAATTCTTTTGAAGATTACAATTATTTTCTTAAATAATAAAATTCTTCGGAGGGTTTTAATTTTTTTCATAAATAATTGAATTCTTGTCAGAATTTAAATTATTTTCAAAAATTTGAAACAAATTTTTATCAAGAAATCTTTTTGAAATAAAATTCATGGCAAAAATTATTTTAAAATGTTGAAAAAATTCTTTGTTTAATTCAATTATTTTCAAAATTTTTCAATTGAAATTATTCAAGAAACTACATTATTTTAAAAAACACAAAGAAATTTTTTCAAATGAATTGAATTATTTACAAAAACTCTAATAAAAACCTTAAATAGTATCCATTCCTTGAAAGAATTGAATTATTTTCAATATTATAATAAAATTCTTTGAATGAATTAAATTATTTTGTAAAATTGTAATAAAATTCTCAGAAGAATTTTATTATTTTCTAAAAATTTCAATAAAATTCAATAATTAAAAAATAATAAAATAAATAAATAATGTTTAATTTCAGTTGTTAAAAAACACGATTATTTTAAAAACTTGAAAGAAATTGTATTTAATTACTTTAGAAATTTGCGATTAAAATTCTTATAGAGACTACATTATTTAAAAAAAATTCCAAAAAATTCTTCAAATTCTTCAAATTTAATTAGGATTTTTAAAAATTTGAATAAATTTTTTCTCGAGAATTCAATTATTTTTATAAATAATAATATTCTGCGAAGAAATTCAATTATTCTCAAATTTTTTGACAAATTTCTTTGCAAGAATTCAATGATTTTTAATACATTCATTTTAAAATTGAAAATATTTGAAAAGAAAAATTATTTAAAAAGTTAGGAAACAAAAAAGCAAACAACAACTAACTTTAAACTGCGAACAGATTATCGGAATACAACGATTATTATCAATATAGATTAAACGAATATTTGAAAAATTAATTCGACATATTGGATCCGCCATTTTGAATTTTACAATTTTGATAGTATTTAAATTCTACGATTTGAAAATCATTGAAATACGAATGTTTCGAAGCCTTTCATTGATAAAATATTAATTCAATTACCAAAATAATAAAATATTCTAATATTTAAATTTAAATCGAGATGAAATTATATCACAAAGAAAATTTCATAGAATTATGTTAAACTGACAATTGAAAAAAGATTTTATCAACGAAAGGCGACTGTTAGTTAAAATCGGACTCTTGTTCGAAATTTTGAAAATTTAGTCCTTTATTTTCGTAATTTGATTTTTTCATTTTTATTAATTACCATTTACTCAGTTTAAATTTCGTTTAATAAAAAAAAATTTGTTGATCATTTTTACGAAATATCTGAGGTTTTTGAAAAAAACGACGAAAATTAACACACTATGACAATCGAAATTCTAATGTAATTAAAGGAATTCGCTTTCTTTAGACGAAGAACAATTAATAATTACGTTAAAAAATAATATCACTATGTAAACATTATGAACGATAGAACATTCAGATTTCTCACTTTTGCAATTCGCTTGAACAATTTGCGGAAAACTTTCATTTAACTATGGAAACAATGATTTTTTTAAAAGTATGCTCACATTCACAAAATATTGTTTATCACATTCTTATCGACTTATAATCTATTTTTTAATAATACCGTACATTAATAATATTGTGTACATAGTAAATAGATATATCAATTCGTAATCTAATTTTGTGTCACATGGGGACTTTTTTTTGTTCATTTCAGTTTAAAAGTAAACTTTCAAGGATTTCCGATTCCTTCTAAAATTTAACTTTTGTTTTTAAAATTCATTTTTTTTAGATGATCGTTCGTTTTTATATTTTTTCTTGACAAACATTTTTAGAATGAAATGAATCATTCTTCTTTAATGAGAATAATAAAATTTTAAGTTTCTTCTTTTACAAATCAATTATTGATGAATTTTTTTTAGGAAACTATTTAGTAAAAATATATTTAGAACATTGATTATCATCTAAATTACTTCCATATTACTATTTTTATGCATAAAAATGCTTCATTTTCTCTCTGTAATTTAAACAAGTTTCTTTTATCACTAAACCACAATCTGATTCTTTTCTCTCTTTATTTTTTATGAAAAAATCAACTATAATCAACAATCTTTCTGCAATCGACGAAGGAACAAAAATATTAGGCACAAAACTCAATTTTTTTTTACATAAATAACTAGTGGAATGTAACTGACAAACTTCGTTAAAATATCTTTGAATAATATTATTAGCGACAACGATTAATCATATAAATATTATGTATATAGAATAAAAATTCTTTTACAATAATTTTAATTCACAATTTGCAAATAACCACTTGATTAAGTAAAGCCCTTTTTCATGGAAGATATATTTTCTTTATTCATTCGTTGTCAAGAGTAAATTTTCTCGCATCGAAACCATCGGAATTCATTCGATGCCATCGCACAAAAAAAAAGTTTTTCTATTATTCTATACCAATCGAAATTCTCTCGCTTAAACCAAAAAAAAACCAACTTTTCTAGCAATTCTAAATTTATTATCGAGTTTTCTTAAATTTTAATTACTTACAAGTTAAATTCGAAAAATGCAGTTTCTCTCTTATTTTAGGTACGCTGTATTTTTTTTATTACTGAAAAACTATCGTTTTATTTTAAATTGTAAAATTATTGATTTTCAATATTTTATTTGAAAGAGTATCGAGTTTTTCTAACTGCAAAAGAAACTGTATTTTAAATTTATTTTTTCTCATTTTTTTATCTGTAAAAGCTAATAATTTTTTTTGTGTTAATTAGTTTTTGAGCGAGATTTAAGAAGCGTATAAGAAAAAATTTAGTAAAAAAAAGAAAGTTACTGTTATTTTGTTCATATTTGTATTTAATTGAGAAATATAGATTTCTTCACAAATGTAACATATTGGAAAACAATATATAAAAGCTTTCTTTCGCTTAATCGAGAGTGATTCTCGTAAAATCCAACATTGAAACACACAAATATTCCTTAGAAAATATGACACTGAATTTTCTCTTGATTGACATTTTTATGTTTAAAAAAATACCTTTTTATCCAAATTTCTGTCAGAATTTCTAATTTATCGGAAATTTTAATACAAAATTTTTATCAAGTTCTATAACTCAATATTTCGTCTGTAAACAAAAACATTTTTAGTTTCTCGATTTGAAGAACAAATGTAAAGACTTAAATATTAATTAATTTTGTTTATATTTTAAATTTTTATTTAAATATTCTGACTTTTTATTTCACAAAATTTTTTTTAATTTTCCGTAAAATATTAATAGTAGATATTCAATATTGTTGATGTCCTTCACCAATTTTTGATAAATAGGTGACTTCAAATAGACGTAAAAATACTTTTAAGGAAGAATCCGACAAACAATCCGAACAAAAGTTAGTCCAATGTCATAATTTCGGATTTTAAAAGAAAAGGTCACATTAAATTTTAAATTCCTTTCGGTAGAAGCGTAAGGTATTTAATTTTCTACATTTTGAATAACTTAAAGTTATATTTGAATAAAAATTACAATTTTGTCAATAAGAAACATTTATTAAATTTTAGGTTATGTTACTTAAATCATTTATTATTGACAAAAAAAGTATAATTTGTATTCAAATATAACTTTAAATTATTCAAAATATAAAAAATTAAATACCTTACGCTTCTACCGAAAGGAATTTAAAATTTAATGTGACCTTTTCTTTTAAAATACGAAATTATGACATTGGACTAACTTTTGTTCGGATTGTTTGTCGGATTCTTCATTAAAATGAAAGGATAAATTTCCGCAAAATTTAGAATATATTTTTTTCAAATCGACAAAATTTCAAAGGTTCCTTTTGAATATTATAGACAAAATATAAAAATACAAAACTTAAGAAATAAAAATTTTTCTATACTGAAATTCCGATCAAATAGAAATTCCGCCAACTATTTTTTAATTTAACTGAATTAAAAAGTAATTTATCTTCTCCGTCTTGAAATAATTTATATATTAGTGATTGACGTACATTATTTAAAAAAAACTCAACAAACATTTATTTACAATAATGAAAAAAAAGAAAAATATTACGTATAATCCTTCAAACTTCTTCTAAATCAAGTCTCGTGAACATCTAATTATAATGAACAGTGTGTTTTATTAATAATACAAGAAAATGTGACCGATTTTTGAATCGATTTTAAAAGGCTCTAAAGAGCAAATCAACTGATCGAAACATGAAAATAATTTTTGCTCACCATGCACGGAAAGTATGTCATTTTGTGCAATTAAAGTTTCTCGTACACTTAAATGATATTCTTTTCGCCGTACAGATAATGACAAAAAGTACAATGTGCACCAGCGGAGAGCGGACACAAAAAGCACCCTCGATACACAGAGTAATATTGTACGTCCGACTTGAAGTAAAAAAGTTCGTTCGAACAATAAACGCAGTCTTGATGCTTTACAAGAAATCGGCAAAATTAATATATATTATATATAATTTGCCAAATTTTCACAATAGTGCAAAAATTGATTGACGAGCGCAAACAGATGAAATTTATACAACTTTCCAAAATATAAAGGCCGCTAAACGTCTCTTTGATGTGCAGTATCTCTGATCGATTGATTTTTTTTTCCATTTTTTTTTTTTTTGGTTTCTTAACAGAATTGAGATACGAAAATTTGTTTTTCTTTAAATTTATTAAGAAAAAGGCGCTCAGTGACTGTAAGTTTGGCTTGTGCTCACTGAATAAAGGCGAGATTCAAGTTTTGAGCAAGAACTCGTAAGATGCTCCGATCAGAGGCTAATATCACCATATTCCAGGCTCCATTTTTCATAAGCGGCTAAACTGGCTGGTGAAACCGACCTGCGGATTCTTTTCAAACTATCTAAAAAATCTTTAATTGTAATATTTCGCACGAGATTCAAGTCCACCTCTTTCACTTGTTCTGGATTTAATTCTGCAATAAATACAACGTTTTTATTAGAGACAAAAAAGATAATTCAGGTAGAATACAATATTAATCGATATTTTTTATATATTTATTTTACTCGCAATCAGCGACCCCGAAAATCCCCCAAGTAACGAATTTGAGATGAATTTGGTCAATTTTTAAAAAACTTGTCCGCCATATTGGATCCGCCATTTTGAATTTTGAAAAATTAACATCAGATTTGTAATTAGCGACCCCAAAAACCTCCTAGCAACAATTTTCAGCCAAATCCAATGAATTTTTCAAAAACGTGTCCCGACATATTGGATCCCCTATTTTGAAATTTTGAAAACTGACATTGGATGTAATGAATTGTCATTTTTAATCCAATCCAGGTCGATAAGGACTCAAAAGTTTCGTAATGAAATAGACTATCAATAAAAAATTTAAAACCTACACATTTTTTACTTTTTGTTGTGGAAAAAATTAGCAGAAATTACTCAAGTGTCTAAAAATCATAAAAATTTCCATGAAATTTGATCTTTTATCGACTGTAACTCCCTTAATTTTTTATGGTGTACAAAAAATAAATTATCTCTCAATATCTCTAAATGTCAAATTCTAACTTTTCATAAATCTAATTTCCCTTTCTTTTCCCCTACCAATTAAACAACACTTTTAAAAATATAAAAAAATAAAAAATAAATAAATAAATAAATTTAAAAAAATAAAATAAAATAAAAAAAATATATAAATAATAATATAGGTAATATAAAGTAAGTATCACATAGACAGTGAAAATTTGCTGAAACTAATGAATTTCAGGATCCCCTGTCAATCTTCCAGGGATGTTGCACCTTTTTATATAAACAAAATGACTTGAATTTAATTAAAACTTCTCCGATCTTTTTTGCGTGTTCCCAAATAAATCAAATGTATAATTCTTTTCGTACAGATATGGACTTATTTGTAGCATCTCAAGCTAAATTTTTGAATCTGTAAAAAAGTATGTTGTCAGTCTACGAGAGCACAATTGATCACGTCACTATTAGCTTAGGTATATATATTCTTTTTATTTCATTTTATTTCCTTTTCTTAATAGTTTAGTTTATTACATTATTTTACTAAATCTTACATAAATTTTTGTTTTTTATTCTTATAATTCTTTTTTGTAACACATTTATGGTTCTTCTTAGGACTGCGGGGATGTATTTTGATAAATAAATATCTCGGTCAAATTTCAACCGATTTTGATGAATTAAGCACCAATTGTTTCAGAAAATTATAATTATGCTATCTAAAATGGTTTGTGATGCGAATACACCTTATTGCTTTTTATGACTATGCAAATCTTGTCCTGGAGTAAAATCTGTGATTGAAAATGTACGCAAAATTTCCGAGACTAATATTATCGAAGAAATTACTTACAATAAATGGATATCAACAGATCGTACATCGCTTGAAACTGTCAGTGTCTCTGCTGAGAAATATTTGGAAGAACTTTCTGAACATTTAATTGATCTTCTTAAACATGATTTCATTGCCAAAAGTCAAAGCAAATCTCATAAGGAAAGCAAACAAAATCTTAAAGAAGGTGAGTTTATAATATTGTTCGATTTTGTTCAGAATCATCAGACCGTTATTCAAAACGCAGTTCAAAGTGAATATTGGAACAAGAAACAAATTAAAATTCTTCCCGCTGTAATTTATTACAAAAAAATAGCAAAAGCGAATGCGAAAGTTATACAATCATTTCTGAAGATTTGAAAAGTAACACAAACGAAGTTAACCTGTTCCTGGAAAAATGGGTGTCTACTGAAAATATGACTTAAAATTCCAGGACATTTTCAGGACATTCCAGGACAGATTTCTTATATTTCCAGGACATTTATATGTGTAACAGGGTTGCCACAAGTCAGGGAAGTCAAGGAATTCAGGGAATAGTCAGGTATTTTTACTAAAAGTACTGGAAGAAATTTAATTTTTAGAATTTATAGGAAAATTCTGAATTTTGGTGTCTTTTTTGTTTGCCTTAAAAACTATGAAATTGCCAAGAATTCTAATACAAACCCTTCAATTTTTTCTATTTTTAACAATAATTTCTTTTTAAATAACTTTTAAATAAACTTCGCATAGATTCAATTATGTTCAAAAATTGTTTTAAATTCTCGTCCAAATTTCAATTATCTTTATAAATAATAAAATTCTTCTCTAAAATTCAATTATTATTAAAAAATTTAATAAAATTCTTGTAAAAATTTCAATTATTTTAAAAAATTTCCTCATTTCAATTATATTTTAAATCTACTATTTTAATAAAATTTTCCAAAAGAATTCTATTATTTAAATAAAATTTTAATAAAAATTTAACAGGAATTCTATTACTTACCAATTTCTTTTATAAATTTCTTCGCATCAATTCAATTATTTGAAACTTTTCAATGAAGTTTATTGAAAGAATTCAAATATATAAAGAAAATTGAAAAAAAATAGTCTGAGAAATTCAATTATTTCGAAAAATTGAAATAAAATTCTTTTAATAATTCTATTATTTAAAAAAATGTTGACAAAATTCTTTCCAAGATTTAGTTCATTAAATTGCAATTTTAATAAAATTTTCCTATACAATTCAATTGATTTTAATACATTTCTTCTTAAGAATTCAATTATTTTCACAAATAATACATTTTTTTGTGGAAATTCAATTATTTAAAAAAATTTGAATAAAATTCTTCGCTAGAAATCAATTATTTTCTTTCTTGAGAATTCAATTATTTTTAAAAATTTTGATAAAATACTTTATAAATTTGAAAAATTATAAAAAAATGGGTCATAGAATATAATTATTTTCGTAAAATACAACATTTTTCTACAAATACAAATATTGTCAAAAATGTTTGTAAAACTCTTCGAAACAATTCAACTATTTTCGTAAAAAATAAAATTCTTCTAAGCAATTCAATTATTTAAAAAATTTTAATAAAATTCTTCCCAAGAATTGAATTTTTTTCAAAAATAAACATTTTCACAGGAATTTAATTATTTAAAATTTTTTTTTTAATTCTTTGTCAGATTTCAATTCTTTTCAATTTTTTAATAAAATTTAATTATTTTTAAAAAGTTTTTAAAAATTCTGAAAAATTCAATTATTTAAAAAAATTTGAATAAAATTCTTCACAAGAAATTAATTATTTTCATAAATAATAATATTTTTCTCTGGAATTCAATTATTTTTACAAATAAAATTCTTCACAGGAATTCAATATTGTTTAACAAGATTTTTAATAAAATTCGTTGCAAGAATTCAATTATTTTTATAAATAACAAAACTTATTGCAGAATTTCAATTATTTTTATAAAATTTTAAATAAAATTATAGAAAATTGCATTTATTCTTATAATTTTTTTTTTTAAATTCGCCGAAAGAATTCAATTGTTATTAAAAATTTTAATAAAATTCTTCATAAAAATTCAATTTTAAAAAACATGCAATTACTGAAAAAATTATTTATTTTTGTATTTAAATAATTGAATTCTCGGAAAACTTTCTAATAAAGATTGATTAAAAAATGAATTTCAGTTAAAATTTTAAATTATAATTGAATATTAAAAACATTATATGTAGTGTGAATTTTTAGAAAATTCCCTGAATTTGAGAATCATAATTCCTATTAGAAAAATAATAATGATTAAATATTTATTTAAAAAAGAAGTTATTAATGTTCTTCAGGGTCAGGGAAAAAGTGAAAATTTTGTCTGGAAATCAGGGAAAAGTCAGGGAAAAACAAAATTAAAATTTTGTGACAACCGTGTGTAATATTATTTCATATTACGATTAACATAATTTAAATTAACCTACTTGAACAAAAATATTTATTTTATTATAAAAAGAGTTAAAAATCAATACTGTAGATATGTACAAGTTTCTTTAATCAAATGACAAATTGAAATTATTTTATTAAGGATCAAAAAAATTATTTTTTTAAATTTGAGTAAAATTTTTAAATTATTGAATATTGAAAAGCTATCCATTAATGAATCCGATGCGATGGCCTATAAGTTGATCAAATGCGCCTAGATCTACATCGAAATTGGTATTTGTCATTCTTGACATAAATATACGGTATTTGCATTTTAAGAATAATTGTGTTTAAATTGAGTTCATCATCCGAGAATAATCATTTTGAAATAATTTGTTATAAAAATTTATATTAGAAAGTGTAACGAAGTAAATCGTCACTTACTCTCCCGAATCTGCAGTAAAAGCTGTTCAGTGAAGATAAGGATTTTTTTAAAATTGAAAAGCATTTTTGTAATAAAGAACAAAGTTTAAAGAAAAATGATCACTACATACCTCTTATGGGTCCAAGGGCTGCATCCTTAGCCAATCCAGTCAAATCACTTCCTGAATATCCTTCCGTTAAAACCGCCATACGATTCAGTTCTTCATGAGAAAGTGGATCGTTGTGCTTTCCCAAAAGTCTCTGTAAAAGGATAACCCTAGTTTTCAAGTCTGGCAGCATTACATAAACACGTTTTGTGAATCTTCTCAAAGCCGCCTCATCTAGTTCCTGCGGTCTATTGGTCGCGGCCATAACAAGGACTCTCTCCTCTGGATTGCAAGGAAGACCATCAAACTCCACAAGAAATTCCGTCTTTAACCGTCTATAAACAAAGAGATTTTTTCGCAAATAAATAAAAGTTTATTAATTATATTTTTAAACATTATTAATCATTCTTAAACTTTTTATTTACTTTTCAATGTATTTGAATAAATTTTAATAGTTAATCCAATTTAATAGTTATTTTTCGAGAAATTTATGGATAAATAGAAGATAAATAGAATATTACATAGGAAAGTTTTAAACCGAAGAATTTAATTAGAATCTTATAGATATCATCAATGTACCTGGAAGCTTCGTGTTCATTATCTCTGCGTTCACTCAATAGAGAATCAACCTCGTCGATAAAAATGACAGATGGCTGCAGTTCTCTCGCTATCGCGAACAAAGCTCGCACCAATTTTTCGCCTTCTCCGACGTATTTCGAAGTAAGACTTGCTGCCGATATAGAAAAAAATGTGGCATTGCATTGAGTCGCAACTGCTCGTGCCAAAAGTGTTTTTCCGTTTCCTGGGGGTCCAAACAGCAAGAGTCCTCGAGATGGAGTTCGCAGGCCTGTAAATAATTCGGGTCGCAGTGAAGGTAAGATAACCATCTCCTGAAGAGCTTGCTTCGCTGTCTGTGAAATCAGAAAAAATAAAGTTTCACTAACATTTATGGAAAATTTTTAAATATTACTCTATCTTTACGTTTTTAATCCTTGTTTTTTAATATCTACAAATAGGATTAATTTTTAAAATATTATCTATATTTTCTACTTGACCTAAAATTATTTAAAATTGAAACTGCTAGATCAAAACCTTAAAGTTAGTTAAACCAGAAGTAACTATCAAGTTTTTCTATACCGCGATCCTACTTCTGATTAACATTCAAGATTTAAAAAAAATACAGGGAAAGAATATTCTCTTGTCCGAAACCTAAAAATCATTTCGTAATGATTGTACAATTATTTTCAGGCATCACAGTACACCTTTTTTCCTCAAAAAAGATGAAAAGGGGAATTTTTTTCCTCAAAAAGGGGATAAAAATTTACTTGTTTATACAACTTGCATATATATAATTTCCTTGATTTTTCCTTGATTTCAAGACAAAATTTTGACTTTTTCCCTAAAGAATATTCTGCAATTCAGTCTAAAAATTATTAGATACTCAAAAAAATGTTCTATTACATTTATTTACAAATTTCTTTAACTGTAAAATTATTCAAAAACAACAATAACTGCTTTTTAAAAAAAAAATATTTAATCATTATTATTTTTCCATAGGAATTAAGATTTTCAAAACATTCAAATTCAAATTTTTTTGAAATTCAACAATTTATGAGAATATTATTATAAAACTCGGAGTGATCACTTTCTTCGTGTTTTAAAATCATTAAAGATAACCGAGTGATAAGATAATTATTTTTTTCTATAAAAAATATTTTTACTGTAACTTCTTCAAAATTATACTCATCATTTCAAATCAATCAATATTTTCTAAATTTTTTAACTAAACTTTTTCTTTAAATCAATTATTTACAATAATTTTTTTTTAAATTCTGAGAATTTTCAAATGTATTTGTTTACAAATCAATTTTACGAAATTTTATCAATTATTCAGAAATTCTTCAATTAAATATATATTTGAAAATAAAAACTTGGAATAATTTCAATTAAACTTTTTGAAAAACAATAATTCTACAGAATTGTTAGTTAAAAATATGAAAAATTCAGATTTTCAAAGATTTCAATTTGAAACTTTTTCAAAATTCAATTATTTCTAAAAATTCACGTTACAATGCTTTTAATATTCAATTATAATCGAAAATTTTAACTGAAATCCATTTTTAAGTTAATTTTTATTAGAAAATTCTACTAGAATTCAATTATTTAAATAAAAAAATAAAGGATTTATATTGAATAATTAAATGTTTCTTAATATTGAATTCTCATAAAAAATTTTGTCAACAAATTTTTAATAAATTAAATTCTTTTGACGAATTTTAATAAAATTTTTAAAAAAAATTACATTTTTCGTGGCATTTGATTAAAATTATACTAAAAATAATTGAAATTCTGCGATGAGTTTGATTATTTATGAAAATAATGGAATTATTGCGAAGAAATTTATAAAAAATTTGTAAATAATAGAATTCTTGTGAAATTTTTGTTTTTATTTATGAAAATAATTAAACGTTTGCATAGAATTTTATTAAAATTTTTCTTAAATAATTGAATTCTTGTGGAAAATTTTATTAAAATCGTAGATATTGAATATCATTGAATTTAGGAAAATTTTTGCAAATAATTGAAATTTTGCCAAGAATTTTATTAAAATTTTTGAAAATAATTCGATTTCTGCGAAGAATTTTATTATTTTTTAAAATAATTGAATTTTTGCAACTATATGAAACTTCTCCAAAATTCAAATTTTTGTTTTTGTGTTTTTAACTAAAACTAGCAACAAATCGCGCGCGGCTAATGTCTTACTACCTTTTTTAAATAAAATTATCAATTTTAAATATAATAAAATTTGAAAATTTTCTAATTTAAATTTTTGTTGAAAATACTAAAAAAAGTTCAATTTTGTAGAATTTAAAAATAATTGCAAAAATTCTTTTTTAAAAAAAATAAAATTCTCCTTATTAAATTCAACTATGTTCAAATCTTGAAAAAAATTTTCATAAAAATCCCAATTATCTTTATAAATAACAAAATTCTTCTTCAAAGTTCAATTATTTTCAGAAATTTTTCTAATTTTAATGATTTTCAATATCTACGATTTTAATAAAATATTTCCCAGAACGAATTCAATTATTTAAAAAAAAATTTTAATTTTAAATTTTAGAAAATGACTATTTTGAATGAATGAATTAAAATAAAAATTTAAGAGGAATTCTATTATTTACAAATTTTTTATAAATTTCTTCGGAATTATTCAATTATTTTCATGAAGAATAACATTTTTTTAACCAGGAATTCAATTATTTTCATAAATAATAATAAATAATAATATCAAAATTCAATTATTTTTAATATCTCCTATTTCAATAAAAATTCACAAAAGAATTCAATTATTTAAAAAGAAATATAATATTAATAAAATTCATCGCAAAAATTAAAGTATTTTTCATAAATAATAAAGTTCTTCTCAGGTATTCAATTATTTTTAATACAATTATTAAAAAATTCGATTGTATTTAATAAATTAAAGAAATTTTTCAAAAAAATTCAATTATTTTCCAAAAATTTTAAATAAAATTCAAGAATTAAATGCTTAATTTCAATTATTAAAAAAGAGGATTATTATAAAAACTTGAAAGAAATTATTCATATAGAATTCAATTACTTTGAAAACTTGGAATTAAAATGATTAAAGAAAGTCCATTATTTTAAAGAAACTCAAAGAAATTCTTCAAACGAATTTAATTAAGATTATGTAAAATTTTAATAAAATTCTTCCTAAATTCAATTATTCTCATAAACAATAAAATTCTTCGAAGAAATTCAATTAGTATCAAATTTTTTGATAAAATTCTTTGCAAGAATTCAATGATTTGCAATTTTTTTCTCAATAATTTACTTGTTTTCATAAACAATAAAATTCTTCGAAGAAATTCAATTATTATCAAATTTTTTGATAAAATTCTTTGCAAGAATTCAAAATTTATAAAACATTTGCAAATGATTGATCATTTGCAAATGTTTTATAAATTTTTTCGCAATAATTCAATTATTTCACAAAAAAATTAATAAAAGTTTTTCATAAGAATTCAATTATTTTTGAAAATTTTAATAAAATTCGTTGCAAAAATAAAATTTTTCGAAACAATTCAATTATTTTAAAAAACTTTGAAAAAATTTCAATTATTTTCAAAAATTTTCCTCAATTCAATGATTTTTATAATATCTACTGAAATTTTTCAAAAGAATTTAATTATAAAAAATTTTATTGAAATTCTGCGCAAACATTTAATTATATTTATAAAATAATTAAAATTTCACACGGAATTCAATTATTTTCATAAATAATAAAATTTTTTTAGGAATTCAATTATTATTTTCATAAAAAATAATTTAAAATTCTAGAAAAGAATAATTTAATTAAAATGATGAAAATAATGTTGATGAAATTACAGTAACAATATTCTTATAATGTAAAATAATGATTTTATCTCTCGGTCATCTTTAACAACACTTTTATAAGTTGTTTAATTTAAAAAAGGTTTGAATTTTGAATTTTTGAATGTCTTAATTCCTGTGGAAAATCCTGTTCCAAAGATAAGATTAAAATATAAATTGTGCAAATATTTTTCTTCTTTTTCTAAAACAAAATAATAATTTTCTTAAAAAAATTGTTATTGAAAAAGAAAATAATGGAAAATAAATAAATTTTCTATTTCTTGATCACAGTTGTTTAATAATTTTCTAATTTTTTTAGAAGTAAAGAACAAAAACTATTTCAATTTGACAAAACGTAATATTTAACAAAATTTTAGTCTTTTAATGAAAAGAAGTAAAAAAAATTCTGATGATTTCTATTTTCTATCTAAAGTTGACAAAAAACAAAAGTATAAACAAAAGACAACTTCAGAAAAAGTGAATGAAAGAATGAAAGAACATTCAAATTAATATAGTTAATTAATTAATTAATTAATTAATTAATTCCTCGATAAATTTATTATTTTTAATAATTAATTATAAATATATATATTAAAAAATTTAACTAATTTTAGAATTATTTAAATTTTGAAAATTTTTGCAAAAATGTAAGATCTTTAGAATTTCTAATGAAATTCATTCAAAATTGAAATTTTATAAAATTTTGAAGTTAAAATCTTTTCAAGTTCATCTATTTATGAAAATTGTAAACGAAACTATTTTAAAGTTGAATTAATTTTGAAATGTATAAATAAAATTTTATTTATTATTCATTAAATAATTTCTAAGTTATAATTTTATGATAGTTCTTCAAGAATTAAGTTATGAAATTATTGTCAAAAATGGAAAAAATTGAAGGTTTTATATTAGAATTTTTGTTTTTTCTAGAAAAAACTATTAATAATAATATTTGAATTATTTGAATGTTAATTAATTATTTTTCTAGAGGTTTGCATTGTGTTGAATGAACCACCTTATAATTTATAAAATTCTTTATACGACATCTATATTATTTAAATTATTAACATAAAAAACATATTTATATTATGTTGTGGTGTTAATAATCTAAATCAGATATAAAACGCACTGAATTCTATAACTTTGAGTCTAAATTTTATGCGATTACACTTTGAAAAAAATTTCAAAAAAAGAAAAACTTGTTTATTTTTGATTGGAAAAAGGTGAAAAAGGGGATACAATTGATATAAGGGGACAAAAGGGGAAAAGGGGACCAACTGTGGTGCCTGAATTATTTTAAATTTCTCTTTTTCATTAACCTCTTGTCCAACGATATCATCCCATTGCACGGCAGTTCCACCTTCCAAAATTTCATCCAATATAACATTGGCGAGTTTGGGATCGACTCCCTTTAAATTTGGAAGCTTTCTCGTTGGAGTTCCTCGATTGCTGCTGGTTGCACCGGGAGTTCCCGGTCTTCTAATTGGCGAGCCATTGCCAGGAACAGACAATTGCCTCTTAACAGCGGGAGGTGTTGATGATGGTTTTATAGGAACATTTCTGTGACAAGGTAAAGAAGGCGTCGATCTTCCCATACTTCGCGGTAAAGTTTGACTCTTACTCATTACAGCACCAGAAATTCGTTTTCCAGGAATCGTCAATTTTCTCCCTGACGCTGGAAAGAGAAAGACAATTATACATCAATGTCACTTGGTTGCTTTTTCACTCATTCTTTTCTTTTGCAATCCCTTAAAAAAATTCAACTATTTTTAAGCTATAATCTAAATTCCTTTCACAAATTTAACATTTTCTTACGGAAGCAGTGTTTTCAAATTTGTTCATTATCATTGTCAGCGTTTACAACAAATTTTTTAAGGTGCTTCGTAAAAAACTTTGCAGCTTGAACACGAAACAGCAACTTGCATGAAAATTTTTTGCTAAATAAAAATGATTATAAGTCAGAATTCCATTAAATGTAATCGATAAAGAATTTGGATCTATCGAAATTCTGAAACAAAAATTCTAATAAACTATTTATTTACACTCGTTAGTTTTATTTAACAAAAAATTCTGAACAGATCTATTATATGCAAAGTTTTGTCAATTAGTAATTCAGTAAAATAAACATTTAGGCATGTCTAAATTGAAATTCGCCCGAAGAAATAATAATCATAGGATGATTCTAATTCACCATTAGTAATTCTATTTACTTTTCTTGTATCTATCTCTTTATTAATACACAAATATTATTCGCAGCGAACAAAAATTTAAAAAAAAAAACAGCGATCATGCATATGTAAGAAGAAAATGCGGTGCATTGTGAGAAAACGAAAGAGGAAAAAATTAAAAGATAATAGATAAATAAACGAGAATAAAAATACCTTCGGCCATGCGAGAATGAGAATTTTTCGGAGATCGAGGCCTCTGTGGTGGCTTTGGTATTTGTGTATTATTATATTGTCCAGTGTTTAATGTTAGTGACTGTGTGTGAATGTGATTTGTATTTTTTGTTTGTTTTAATTTATTGTGATTTAATTGTAAATTGCGTCTTTTCCTCAAATGATTTCCAGGACGTTCCTCAGAAACGTCTTCACTCTCATGGTCTGATCCTTGATTCTGGCTGGCAATCTCCATCTTTTTCAGCTCGCAAACACTCACTACAAAATAAAAAGAAAAAAAAGAGAAAAACATTCCCCGCCATGCTGCGCAACACGACTACAACAACAACAACAACGCAATTAACGTACGTTAATGACATTTAATTTATTTACTAAACAAGAATTAAAGGTAGTTCACATCTATAAAAAACACCATGGTAAATTAAAAGAATTAAATTAATAAGCTGATTCGAAAACAAAATAACAAAAAAAGTAAATAATATTAACTAAATGAGAAAAGAAACATAAATGTACAATGTATGGGGGAAAAATGGTGAAGGGTTCCCATTTGAAAATAAAATTATTTCAGAATTTTGTAAATAGTTAAATAAATATTGTAGTCCCTACATTTGAACATAATGTGGCTCTAAATTTTCACATCTTTTACATTTTGTGTTAATATAAACTATCTAAAGATAATGTGAATTTTATTATTGGGTTTTCAAAAGATTTTAATGTAAAAATTTTTAAAGTAATTTTTTAGTGTAAAATCGAATTAGTAGGTATAATTTTGAAAATTAATTTATGAAGTTTTTTTTAAACCAAATCTGTAAGTAACAAAACTTTGCAACCTAATGACGCATTGATATAAATATTTTATTATTAAACATTTGACATTTATGTCTAAATTTAAAAATATGTATGTTTCACGTAAGCACACGTGTTATTGAAATATTGAACCGGTAGAAGAATGAGTACAAGAGGCCGAAGGTTGTATTTGTCTCACAAATAAACTTATCCAAGTGCTTCTCACCGTTTGAAATAAAACTTGGTATATGTATACTTCAATGGTTATCTTTTTAACTCATAAATTCTAACAGAAAACATATCGAGTCAAATGATGGTTAAATAATTTTATGTAAAAAATTTTTAAAAAACACTAAACATTTTTTTCGTCTTTTTATTCCGAGTTCAGAAAGAAATTATTATTATTATATCATGATATACATTATTTACACTGCCCTGCATGGGTTTAGTAAATAAAACGCGACGTTAGTGTAGGTGCAGGTGAGAAAACTCGCAGCAGAAATATGACATCTCTCAAACCATTAGTTTTCTGTAACGGTTACATTGTGCTCCGAACCTGACTTTTTGCAGACGAAAATCCCGTCATTTTTACGAATTGTCATTTATGCGAACTGACAATTCCAGGCCTCGGATCGACTTTAACGAGAAAAAAAAGTCGCTTTAGTCGATTAAAATTTAATTTAGTGTTGTCACAAATATTTTATTTTCTAATTCCCTGATTCTTCTCACTGATTTCTAAATTCAATTAATCAAAACTTGTATATAATTTTGCTAAATAAAATATTTAAATACTTCTTATTTCTTTTTTTACCAGGAAATAAAATTTAAAAAATTTCAATTATTTCTGAAATTTAATAATTTCTAAAAATTAAAACTATAACCCTTACAAGAATTCAATTATTTTCTACAATTTTTAACTAAACTTCATCTCTAAATCAATTATCTATATTACTTTTTAATATTTTTCCGAAAGTTCTTCAAGAATTCAATTATTTAAATACAAAAATTCAATTTTTATAATAATTGAAACCGTTCATTTTTCTTTTTAAAGATATTAAGGTAGAATATATTGAAAAAATTTTAATAAATAAATTCGTAAAATTAATTTTTTTTAAATATTTCTAAATAATTTTTGAAAGACGCAATAGTTTTACAATTACATAACAATTAAAAAATTTTTTTTAAAAATTGAAATTTGGTAAAATCTTTTTAAAAAATAATTTAAATTTAGTAAAATCTTTGAAAAATAGGTAATTAAAATTTGCAATGAATTTTAATTAAATTCCTTAAAATAATTAAATTTTGCAAAGAGTTTTATTAAAATTATAGATGAATTAAAATTTTAATAAAACTCCAGAAAAAATTTAATTTTGCAAAGAGTTTTATTAAAATTCATGAAAATAATTGAATTTTTCAATAAATTTTTTTAAAAATTCCTGAAAATTGAATTTGGACAAAAATTTTATTTAAATTTCTGAAAATAATTGAATTTTGCAAAGAGTTTTATTAAAATTATAGATGAATTAGAATTTTAATAAAATTCCAGAAAAAAAATTGAATTTTGCAATAAATTTTTTTAGCAATTCCCAAAAAACTGGAATTTAGACATAAATTTTATTAAAATTCATGATAATAATTGAATTTTACAACTAGTTTTAATAAAATTCCCTAAAAAAATTAAATTTTGCAAAAAAATTTATTAAGTACATAAAGAATTGAGTTTTTAAAAAATATTAAATAAATAATCAAATTTTTGATGAATTTTAATTATAAATAATTTCTCAAAAATTCTAAAATAGTAAATTTAAAAAAATTTTAAATTACTTTGTCAGAGAATTACTTTTTTCAAAACTATTTTAATATTTTCATTATTTATCGAATTTACACTTGAAGATTATTCATTAAAATTTAAAAAAATTAATTTATTTCCAAAATTTTCAATAAAAATTGTGTAATAGTTAATTTTTAAAAATTATAATAAAATACTTGAAAAGAAGGATTTATTTTCAATTAATTTTACTAAATTTCAATTATTCAAAATCTTTTTAATTTTATGTTTCAAAAATTTAATTAGAAAAAATTTTCAAAAATAATTTTTGAAAGATTTATCTACAGCTATTTTTTATACTGCGCGTAAAAATCGAAAAAAGTTTCAGTTTATACTAAAAATATGGTATTTTGTCGCAAAATTTGGAAGAAAAGACGAAAAAGTCGCAATTTTTTAATATAAGTCGATAAAAGTCGCATTACTTGAAAATAGTCGAAAAAAGTCGAAAAAATCATAATATCCGAGGCCTGCAATTCGCAAAAATGAATTTTTGCAAAATTTTGCAAAAATTTAAATTAAATAAAATTTTTTTATTTAATTTTTTTTTATTTTTATTAAATAAAATTTAATTTTACAAAAATGCAATTCGAAAAAATAACAATTCGAAAAAATGTGTCAGTTCGCATAAATGACAATTCGGAAGTGCCTAAAGTAATCTGATAATTTTTGTTTTAAGATTTTTTATGTTTAACCTTTTTTAAAAAAAGATACCTAGATTTTAAAATAACTCTTAATTACACATATTGTTGATATAGTCTTTATAAATTTCGTTTTTACAATTTTATTATCATTTGAAATAATAAAAAACATGTAAATAATTTTATTTAAAAATTTATGAGTCTGAAGTAAAAGTTGGTTTAAAAATGTGCTTTAGAAATGACAGACAGAAAACAGATATAATCAAGCAAAAAAATATAAATTATAAGTAATAAGCAAAAAGGTTATTCGGAATATTTTCGCCGCTTGAAGAAAATGTCATTTAAATATCAAACTGATTCTTTAGAATGACAGATTTAATGTGATCAATTACAGTCACCTTATTAA
This sequence comes from Leptopilina heterotoma, assembly GCF_015476425.1. Lineage (NCBI taxonomy): Eukaryota > Metazoa > Arthropoda > Insecta > Hymenoptera > Figitidae > Leptopilina > Leptopilina heterotoma. The sequence goes on from NW_025111153.1 coordinate 797,131, forward strand.
AAATTCAATTGTTCAATGGATATTCTAAAATAACTTTCCGACTCTATTATATGTAAATCTTTTCGTTTTCGAGGTCAAATAATAATATTCATGAAAGTGCGAGAATCGTGAACATTGGAAATGAAGTTTTATTAATTTCAAGTGAAATGATTTTTGGCTTATATACATGCTCAGCACAAAAAACATTACGATCGGCTATTTCAAAAACAAACATTTAACAACAGAATTTGCAATTAATGTTCAAAAATCTGAAATCTTTTTTGTTTAAAAAAAATTATTTTTATCAATAGAGTACTTTGTTAAAAATCAAAACACCCAAAAAAAAGTAATTTCATATTGAGAGAAAAAATCCTTTCAATTTATCCTCCAAAATAAAAGTATTCCACTTTTATGTAGAATATTTTTATTCCATGATGGTTAATGATAAAAAAAAAATTTTTTTATTCCATGATGGTTTATAAAAAAAAATTTTTAAGGTTCTGATGTCGAAAACATTGAATTAAGTATTTGAAGAATTTGAAATTTCTTTTTCAATTAGTAAATGAAAATTACTTTTTTTAGGGTGTATGACATAAATAACAGTACAAAAATAATTGAAAATAATTTTTAAAATGTTTTCATATTTACAAACTTTTAATTCAAAACCCTGAATAAATATGTAAAATTGTTTTTAAATTTTGCTTTCTTTACATTATAATAAAAAATTATTTAGTAGAAAACTAAAATACAATTAATTTTAACATCAATTTTGAAAAAAACAAAAATCAAAAGCTTGAAACAAAAAAATGTTTTCAATATAATTTTTTTTTTTAAAGAATAAAATAATTTAAAATAAAAAAAATTAAGTTTGGTTAAATACCTAACTAATTTTTGAAATTAATATTTACATTCTCTTTCTGATTTCAGATAATTGCAGAGCGAAATTTCATGTACTTTTCTACGATTTCCAAAAAAGGCCTCAACGAATTGTTTCGAAACATTATGTGAAGGAGAGAAAATGGAACTTTAAAGAATCGATAAGGAATTTAGGTTTCGGTAATTAAAAGTCAATGGTTTGGAAATCGAAGAAAACTTGTTTTTCAATAAGGAATATAAGCAATTTACCTAGAAAATCGAGTCTGTCCTTGGCCATTGCCAAATTGGTTCGCATTTTTTCATGAAGTCTCTGTGCACGTTCCCAAACTTCCCCTCGGCCACCGTAACATTCGACAGCAATTCCCTTTTCCAATTCTCCAATTCCTTTCTTATAAAGTTCAATGGCCATTTCCTTGTGACCTGCAAAAAATACAGAAAAAAATAAAATTTAATTGTTTTCCTTTTTTATATACCTAACAATCGAATTATTCGAATTAGAGAAAGAAAATTAGTGAAGTAGTTTTCCTTGACTGATATTTATTGACAATCGTAGGTGAATTCTCGGAAAGTAATAAATATTGATTTTTCTATATCGGTGCATCTTCGTTAAATCATCACTTTTACTTCCCCAACTTGATAAGTTTAAAAATTATTTTCTAATCTACTTAAAACTTCGTACAGATATTCTTCAATAATTTGTTGAACATAAAAAATTAGCTTTGAAATTCAATATGTTTTACTTTATTTTTATTTTTTGAAAATTTTTATTAATAAATTTAGTTGAAATCGTTAAACGTTTTTTTGTAAAAAATAACAAAATGACTTCAATTTTTTATAATAATTGAAACTGTCCATTTTTTTTAAAGATATTAAAGTAGAATATTATCAAAAATATTAATAAAGAAATTCTTAAAATTAATTTTTTTTAAATATTTTAAAATAATTTTTGAAAGACAATTTATGTATATAGGTACAATTAAATACAATTAAATACATGTCAAAAAATATTGAAATTTGTTAAAATCTTTAAAAAAATAATTGTTTGGTGAAATCTTTGAAAAATAATTGAAACTTGATAAAACCTTTAAAAAATAATTGAAATTTGATAAAATCTTTGAAAAATAATTAAGTTTTTAAAAAATATTTTTAAAAAAATCAAATTTTGGAAGAATTTTAATTATAAACGATTTCTCTGAAATTTTAATAAATCCAAAAAAAGTAAACTTTAAAAAATTTTAATATAATTTGTTCGAAGGTAATTGAACCTTAAAAAATTGTGATAAAACAATTCTAAGAATTAGTTTTTTATAAATATTGTAATGTAATTTTTTTAAAATAATTGAATTTATAAAAAAAAAGTTTTGTATAATTTAAAAAAAAAATTTTAATAATTTTTTTGAAGAATTTTAATTAAAAATTTTGATTATTTTCTCCAAAATGTTAAAAATAATTCTAAAAAATTTTAATGTTATTATTTTTTGTTATGTATTTGCATTTTTGGAAATATGTATTCGAAAATATTGAAAATAATTATTGAATTTTAAAAATTAGAATGAAAAAATTCTGAGAATTACTTTTTTCAAAAATATTTTAATATAATTTTTAGAAATTAATTTTCATTAATTTTCATATTTATTAAATTTACACTTGAAGATTTTTTATTTAAATTTTTCAGAATTAAATTATTTTCAAAATTTTGCAAATTGAAATTCTTCAAAAGTTGATTTTTTTTTAAATTTATAATAAAATACTTAAAAAAATCAATTATTTTCAATTAAATTTTACAAAATTTCAATTATTCTGAAGCTTTTCAATTGTATATTTCAAAAATTTAATTAGAAAAATTATTTAAAAATAATTTAATTTGTGAGATTTGTCTATTATACTTTTCACACTAATAAAAACCGAAGTAAGTTGCAGTTCATACTATAAATGTGGTAATTTGTCGAAAAATTTGTAAGAAAAAGTCGCAATTTTTTAATATAAGTCGATAAAAGTCGCATTATTTGAAAATAGTCGAAAAAAGTCGAAAAAGTCATAATATCCAAGGCCTGCGAAAGTTTTAATGAAAAATCTTCAAACAAAAATTTGAAAATGAAAAATTTATCGAAAATTATCTTTAAACAATTAATTTATTACTGAAAAACATTATCGTCAAATTGAACAACTCAAAAGAATATTATTATAAAACATAAAGATGAGCGACTGACAAAATAATTATTTTATTATTATAAGAATATTGTTACTGTAATTTTTTCAAAATTATTAGTATCATTTCAATTCAATTAACATTTTCTTGAATTTTTAACTAAAATTCTACTTTAAATCAATAACATCAATTATTATTATTCAATTAAACTTTTTCGAAAAAATTAATTCTACAGAATTGTTAGTTAAAAGTACGAAAAATAATAATTTAATTCTACGAGAAATCAATTATTTAAATACAAAAATAAATAATATTGAATGTTTCTTAGAATTTCATTTTTAGGAAGAATTGTATTAACAACTTTTAAAAATATTTCAGTTTTTTTAAGGAACTTAATTAAACTTTTAATGAAATTTATTATATTAAAAAATTTTATAACAATTTTTGAAAATAATTGAAAACTTTTTGAAGAATTTTATTAAATTTTTTTAAAATAATTGAATTCTTGAGAAGAATTTAAATAATAATTTTTTAAAACAATTAATTTCATGATAAGAATTTTATTAAAATTTTTGAAAATAATTGACTTCTTGAAAAGAATTTTTAAAAAAATTTTAAAATAATTTAATTTCTGTAAAGTATTTTATTACTTTTCAAAAGAATTGAATTCTTGTAATATATTTTGATATTTATCAAAATAATTGAATTTTGAAAGAGAATGTTATTAAAATTCCTTAGAATAATTGATTTTATGGGAAGAATTTATGCGATTTTGTTGTTTATCAAGCTAATTGAATTCTTTTGCAAAATTACTTAAAAATTTTTGAAAATAATTGATTTTCTGCGACGAAATAAATGTTATTTATGAAAATATTTGAATTATTGCAACGAATTTTATTGTTTTATTGAATAATTGAATGTTTCTTAAAATTGAATTCTTTCCTCAAGTTTTAATAACATTTTTAATAATAGTTGCATTTTTCAAAAAATTTATATAAAATTGTATTAAAAATATTTGAAATTCTGCGATGAAAATAATTGAATTCGTAAATGAAATTTTATTATTTATGAAAATAATTGAATCTTTTAGTAGTATTGTATAAAAAAATTTTTTCTATAATTGAATTTGTTGATTTATGAAAATAGTAAATATCGAAAATTATTGAATTGCAAAAAACTTTTGAAAGTAATTGAACTTTTGCAAAGATGTTTATAAATTTTTGAAAAAATAATTGAATATTTGGCGAAAAATTTTGCTATTTGTAAAGATAATTGAATTCTTGACGAGATATTCGTGAAAATTTTTTTAAATAATTGAATTTCTTCGAAGAATTTTATTACTTTTGAAAATAATTGAATTCTTGGAATGAATATTGTAATTTATAAAAATAATTGAATTTTGTAAAGAATTTTGTTATTTATCAAGATAATTTCATTAAATCTTTTGTAATAATTAAATAATATTAAAAAAAACAACCAACTTCTAAACATAATTGAGACTTGACTTCACCAAAATACTAATCTTACAAATTTTATAAATTTCGTGAAAAATTTCATCGATCATAAGTTTCAAGATTTGAAACTTTCAAAACAAAAGTTTCCAATTGAAAGTTTCAACGGCACTCTACTAAATTTGGTGTAAATTCATCATTAAAAGATAAAAGAAAAAAATAGGGGAAATTTTCAAAATAGTGTTCGTTTAGGGGCCAAAACTAAAAAAAGAGGACTTTAGGGAAATAGGGAACAGACTGTGAAACCTGAAAATAGTTTGCCCGGAAAACTATCTCCTTGAATAAAAGGCACCTTTTGAAAGACGCCACCTACAATTGTAAAAATTAACTAAAAATATTCAAAAAATTTTTTTTTCAATTCTCTTCTTGTAATATGTAATAACATCCAAAAGGATGCAATAACTATAATACATTTTTTACGACAAGAGTTTGAAAAAGTGTGTTTTTTACCAATTCTTTCTTTTATTCAATCTTTATGATTTTTTTATTTGTTTATTTATTTATATTTAAAAATGTTTTTTTTCCATTTCAACAAAAGAAAGAAAGAAAATATGATTTTTTCAATTTGAAGAAATCAATGAATAATTATCGACATATCGATAGAAAAAAAATTCAATGGTTTTCCACCAACACTATTTCATAATTAAATAATTATTTTACTTAAAAACAATATTTTATATTATATGTAAGTGACATGTAATTTTTTTTATCAAAATTGGTACGAATCTGAAAAATAGAAAATTACACAAAAGTTAATGAATTATAATTTTTAGGTAAAATGCTAAATTCCACGTTGATTTCTTTTAGTGTTTCAAAAAATTTATAGAAAACCTAAAATAATTGAAAATTAAATTTATTAAAAATTTTGATAAATAGATATTGATATAAGTAAGTCTTGAAATTTCTCGAATTTTTTTTTACTATTTTTTATGGTAATTTTTCCTCTTATCTTTTTCTTGGTGATACTAGGTATTTAATAAGTATTTTGAAAAAGAAACCCAAAGTTTTTTGTTTAAAAGCAATTTTTGTTTACGAAATTAATTTCAATTAATAATATTTTACATATAAATTGTAAAAGAAAATTTTTCTCATTTCGAATTTAAATGATTTATTTTTATCTACTAAAATGTTATTAATTGAAGGAGAATGAAAAAAAAATTACCTTCATTTTCCTCGTCAATTTTAAGAGCTTTGCTAATAAACTCAAAGGCCCGTCGATGATGATGTTTTTGTTTGGCGAGAAGAGGATCACCGGGTCCTGGACCCGTTCTCTTGACAATTTGTGACATCCCCTCGTCCTCTCTTGTTGAAACTTGAAGTAAATTTTCCGCCGTCTCACGATCAACGACAATTTCCAATTGACAGGTATTTTTCGTCACTTGTCTACGTCGAATAAGATACGACGTCGAGGCATATAAATATTTAAAAACAACAAATAACTGATAAATTAGGGAGCGAAGAATATTGAAAAGAAAAATTAACGGAAACGAAACAACATAGAGATTTCTTTTATGTATCGAGGGTGGATTTTGACTGCCTTCACCAAAACGATTACTATAACTTATCGTTGTTGTTGTTGTTCTGTCACTATTTTCAGCTTTTGTTACGCGCAATTTTTTCGGTGATCTACTACTTGATTTTCGTATCGAACGTCCCCCGCCATCACTGTAAGACATTTCCCGAAACAATTTGACACAACACCCAAACAACCCGAAGCAAGAAACCGCTCTGACATACCCGTGTCGTCGAGGCGAAAAATTTCAAAACACAAGTCTAAAATGATTCTCCCATGATTTTCATCATTGTAACGGTGAACCTAACCTCAAAAACAAACGGTTTGCATTGCACAACACTTATTATTGACACGATGTTTCTTTATTCAAAATAGATTGCAAAGACTAATTAAACAGTACCCTCTTTTTTTCTACATGTATTAGCACTACAACTTTGTTCACTTGTGAACGTGTCTATTAACTTTATACGCAGAAGCACTGCGACTTCTTGTTGGATATTCTCACATACATTTCCCATTGGGAATCGCGCGCTCATTCTTAGGAAAAAAGTATTTTATTTCCATTCTAAATAAACTCGCACTTTACGAACACTAACGTTAATTAATTTACAAAACTCGAAAATATAATGTTTTTAATTTCGACAGTTAGAAAACACATTCGACAATATTTTACTATAGCCAAACAAAAGTGCGGCGCTGTTTACACTTTACAATTATTGTCGAGAAGGTGAGAAAGCCTTACAAAAGATTAGATTAGGGATGTTTTTTATTTACTCAAAAAAAAAATTACTCGGAACAAAGATCATCGGAGAATTTATTCTTTTCGGCTCGGAGTAAATTTGGTAAATAATACAAGTTTAAAATATTAATAAACTTTTGTACATACCTAAAAACACAAGTTCATTGGTCACATAAATTTTAAAATTTGTATATTGAATTCTCACTTTAAGTAAATAAATAAAATTAACAATTGATATACAAAATAAAATTATTGTTGTTTTTGATTTGAATTGCCTTCAAAAGAATTTTAAATATCAGTAGGAATTTAAATTTTAAATGCTACGAATTTTATGACCCAATAGAAATTAAATTGAAGTTGAGTGGGGGAAAGTACATAAAGGTCAACGCACAACTGCTTTGTGAAAGTCGTTCGCGAACGCAAAGCATGAGTTGGAAAATGACAGAGACATATATTTATGTCCTTTTCTATTTCATATTCATTCATGAATGTGAGAGAGATGGAGATATATATTGGATATATTTGCACTCATGGCCGCACAGTGTGTTATTTTTGCATTTTCGCGTTCAAAAGCTAATTTCTCTTGAAGGAATTGACCGAAAACCGAAATGAATGAACCTTGGACGAAAATAAAGCTAAATAAATATAGAATAGAGGAAAATTATAGAGAATCCTTGATCTAATTTTTTGAGCTCCTGGGAGTTGAGTGAAGTTAGCATTTTTTATGAAAAGTGACAAATTAGAGTATAAAAAACTGTAAATCATGATAAAACTTAATAAAACAACTTTTTTGTAATCATTCAGGATCACTGAATACAAAAATAAAGTTGGTGTTTCGAAATTCAAAATGGCGGATGAAATTTTCAAAATTTAAAAAAACTTCTAATTTATCCAAATTGTGGTATTTTAATGTTTTCGATGTCGCTGAATCAAAATATGATGGTAAACTTAAAAAATTCAAAATGGCGGACCCAATATGGCGGACAAAATTTTTTGAAAATGCTTCGGTTTCAATAAGACTTGGTACTTTTACATTTTCGAGGTCGCTGAATCCAAATATGATGGTAAAATTCAAAATGGAGCATCAAATTTGAATTTTGCATTAGAAAAACAAAAAATATTGAGTAATTTTGAAATCAAAGCACTTTTAACAATTTTTGCCCGCCATATTGGGTCCGTCATTTTGAATTTTTTAATTTTACCATCATATTTGGATTCAGCGACCTCGAAAATGTAAAAGTACCAAGTTTTTTTGAAATCGAAGCATTTTCAAAAAATTTTGTCCGCCATATTGGGTCTGCCATTTTGAATTTTTAAATTTTACCATCATATTTCGATTCAGCGACCTCTAAAACATTAAAATACCACAATTTGGATAAATTAGAAGTTTTTTTTAAATTTTGAAAATTTCATCCGTCATTTTGAATTTCGGAACACCAACTTTATTTTTGTATTCAGTGATCCTGAATGATTACAAAAAAGTTGTTTTATTAAGTTTTATCATGATTTACAGGTTTTTATACTCTAATTTGTCATTTTTTCATAAAAAATGCTAACTTCACTCAACTCCCAGGAGCTCAAAAAATTAGATCAAGGATTCTCTATAATTTTCCTCTATTCTACATATTTATTTAGCTTTATTTTGGTCCAAGGTTTATTCATTTTGGTCAATTCCTTCAAGAGAAATTAGGTTTTGAACGCGAAAATGCAAAAATAACACTGTGTGTGTGGCCTAGTTACAAAACGTAACGCAAAACGTTGCCATGTGATTGCACCTTTAAAGTTTCCGATTTTGCGTTTCCAGCATTGGTTGTTCAATATTGTGTATTGGCCTTACTATTACTTGACCAATGACGTCACGAAAATATTGAAAATTGAGGTCATACCGCCAGAATATTAAAAAATACATCGAACAGATAAGAAATTTTTTTAGAGAACAATATTTTATTTTTAAATCTTAATAGAGACTATTTTTGTTTTAAAAAAAGACATAACTTTAGAGGAAAAATCATTTTTTTGTTTTGAGAGAGAAAAAAATAAAATTTTTTCGGGTCGACAGCTGATAAAGTAGAAAGACCGCTGATTGGCAGAATCAAGTTCAGCCATTTTTTAACAACATTCAGTTTTCTACGCGCTATCACGACGACGTAGGTTTTTTGCTGTTTCGCATCATTCTGAATTTTGAGACATTGTTTTTAGACCGAGATGTCGACCTTGAGCGGAGACGAGGCTGAAATTGTTCAAGAAGATGCAGGTAGGAATTATAAAATAAATCAATTTATTTTCTCCTCACAAGGAATATTTATAATTTAGTTATATCAAAAAGCGGTGATCGTGATCCTGAACAACCGGCACCTCGCCATAGCTCGTAATCGACCCGCCATTAACTATAAGTGGCGTCACACCATTATAAATTTGGTATTTTATTTACAATTTAAATTTTTAAATCACAATTCTCAATGTTTTAGCAGTTTTCATAATATAACCTCAAATTAGAAAATAAAATTTTTTACAATTAGAATTAAAATTTCTTGCACCGAAAAGGTTATGTTCGGTCGGACATTGTGATAACCTGGAAATTTATTTGGAAGAAAATGTAAATATAATTTAATATAGAAAATTCTTTCAAAGTAAAATTTCAGGTTAAACAAATTATTTGTCTTTTAAATGTAAATTTTTTTAGGTGTTATTTAAAGAGTGTTTTGGGGATTAAGAGATTATTGATTTTTTCACCACTGGTAACTATTGTTTGTTCAATAATCAATGTCTAAATTATCTTTTATGACATTTTCATGAAAATCGAATATTATCTTATTTTTGAATTTTTCGTGTTTATTTTTATGGTTTTAGTGCGAAGAACGAGGTCAGGCAGAGCTACAAGAAAAGTTGCTGCAGCAACACCGGTAAAGAAAGTGGTGAAGAAAGTTACACGATCTGCTCGTTCACCAAGAAAAACACAGGAAGTAGAGGAAGATGTAAGGCTGAATTTTAGATTTATTGTTACTTCGTTCTTTTGTTTTTGTTAATTTATTTTTTTTTACTATTTTATTTATTCATTTTACTAAGGGAAATAAAATTATTTACGTTTAATAACTGAGTATAATTACAAATTTTTACAATTTTTTTATTATTCCTTTAGTGCAGATTTTGATATAAACAGAATGAGCGCAGGTCGAAGAATTTTTAAAAATTCTTCCAAAGTCGAAATTTTAATCCAGGATTGCTACAAATAAGGAAAAAATTTGAATTTCTAGAATTGATAAAAATTCTGGTCTTTGGTATCCAAGCAACTATTGAAAATAACAAAAAAACATTAAATTCTTCTTGAATTTTTTTTTCACCTCTATATAAACTTTTTGAGTCATCTCGAATTTCAATACAAATTTTTCTGATAATAATTAAACTTTACAGAATATGAAATTCAATTTATTTGGAGAAAGAAATTTTATACTTGAAAATCAAAGCATAAATTTCAAAAATTTTATCTAGTGTTAAAAATAACAGTATTTTTCAATAATAATAATAATAATTAAAATTTGCGAAAGCTTTAAAAAGCATAATTTAATAACTTGACGTACAATTTTGTACTGGTATTTTTAAATATTTTATTTATAAAAAATTGTCAATTCTGTAAGAATTAGCAAAAAGTAACAATTAGCTTTTTAAAAAGTTTGTCCAGTAAAATTAGTTTTACTTGGAACATTTTTTTAACATTTCAATGTTTTATCTAAATGTAAAGCTACTACAACAATGAATGAAAAAAAAGTTTCAAATTATAAATTCATTTTTAAAATTGAGTATATTTTTTATAAATTTTATTCTGTAAATGAACAAATTTTCCAAATACAAAGCATAAAAAATATTTTTAAGAACATAAGTATAGCATAACTATTGAAGAGTGGCTTGACAAAAGGGGTCAAGCGAGAATTTTATGATTTTACAGGAATAAATCGTCTCAATGAAAAGCAATAAGTTTCCTATCCCTAAATTTATTTAAAATAATTTAATTTTTGAAAAACCCATAAAATTGTTATTTAATGCCCAGGGTGGCCGCTGGACCGGGAAACCGGGAAATGACAGTGAATTTTGATCTTTACCGGGATTTTGGAAATTTTTTTTTAAAAACACATTATTTTGTGCGAAAAAATAGAAATATTTATTTTAAGACTTATTAATTATATTTCATTAAAAAAGATTGAATGATCTTCTACAAAATTTATTTATTTCGTCATGGAATTTTATCAAAAGAACTATAAAAATATTCAATTTCTAGAATTTATAAGAAAATTATGAATTTTGATTGTCCAACTTAACAGACTTAGAAAAAGCAAATATTAAATTTGTCAAAAAAATTTTAAAAAGAAAAAATTTCACATCCTATAAAATAGTGAAAAATAAATCAATTTAAAAATTTTGTTTGCAATAATATTATAACAAAATAAATAAGAATTATTAAAAATTTGAACTAATTAGAACAAAAGTGATACGAAATTTATAAAAATTAATTTTTAAATAATAAATAAAGTAAATAAAAAATAAAAATAAATAAAATTTCTTTTCTTAGAATAGTACATTGTACAACTAGTGGCGAAAGTGTGATTTTTCTCGAGTGATTGCTGCTCTCGCTACGCTCGAGCCGCAAACTTCACTCTCGAAAAATCATTCTTTCACCACGAGTTGTGCACTACGTTTTCTCCAACGCCTTGCGAGGAAAGCTTTCTTCGTGAGTTTCGTATACTTTTAATTTAAAATGTTCTTATGTTTAATATAATAAAAGACGAATGTTTTGAGTGGGGAAGAAGTTAGATACAAAATAAATCTCGGTCAAAGAACAAGAAAAAAGAATAAATTCATGATTTACTTTCGCCACGCCAAATTTACTTTCGCCACGCTGAATTTATCCCAGTAAACGAAAACTAATTGAAATGAATTAAAAAGAATTCACAAAGAGCTTTCGTGAATCCCGCTTTGTGACAAATACGAATTGGAGCCATGATGCAATTTTCCTGAATTCGTGAAACTGTATTGAACTTCCGAACCTTCTATCCGTTCCAATTCACTGGACAAGTTTTGAGCCTTTAATTTTTTTCAATTCGTTAGCACGAATTCAATGCATTCCTTGGCCATTTCTTTCGAATGCGAATTCGTTTGGACAAATTGGTACATATTGAATTAAATTCAATTGAATATACAAAGAGCTTGAGTGAATCCCGCTTTGTGACAAATACGAATTGGAGCCTACCAAAAATGTTAATTCGTTTCAATTCATTTGAATTAGTTTTTTTTTACTGGGTACTTTCGCCACGCCAAATTTTACTTTCGCCACGCTCTTCTGAGCAGTTGAGAAAAGTTCTACTTTCGCCACACTTTTCTACCAAGAAAAGTACTCCTTTCAGAGCAAGTGTTGGAGAAAATAAATTTTTTAAAAATTGTATTTTCAGGGTGGCCACCGGACCTTGAAACCTTGAAAACCTTAAAATGGACGTGAATTTTGTCAAACCTTGAAAAAACCGTGAATTGGACGTGAATTTTTTTAAAAACCTTGAATTTTAGTGTTATATATATTATTAAAACTGAAAAAAAATTTTTTGACTATTTTCAAAATTTTTTTTTTGAAAAAATTAAAATTTTTCAGGGTTTCCACAGGTCAGAAAAATCAGGGAATTCAGGGAAAAATCAGAGATTTTTATTTAAGTAACTGGAAAAAATTGAATTTTGAAGAAGTTACAAATGATTGCATAAATTCAATTATTTTTAAAAGTAATAAAATTCTTAGCAGAAATTCAATTATGTTTGAAAATGAAAAAAAATTCTCATAAAAATTCAATTATCTTTAAAAATAATAAAATTCTTCTCCAAATTTCAATTATTTTCAAAAATTTTAATAAAATTCTTGGCAAAATTTCAATTATTTTCAAAAAATTTTTCTCAATTCAACGATTTTCAATATCTACAGTTTTAATAAAATTTTTCAGAAGAATTCAATTATTAAAAAAAAAAATTTTGATAAAATTCTAAGCAAACTTTGCAATAATTCAATTATTTTTATAAATAATAACATTTTTTACAAAAATTCAATTATTTTCATAAATAATAAAATTCATCATAGAATTTCAATTGTTTAATACAATTTCAATTGAATTCCTCGAAAAATTTTATTATTCTTGAAAATTTTATTAAAATTTCTTGACAAAAATCAAATTTGTTGATAAAATTCTTTATGTTAATTTAGTTTCGAAAAACATTCATTTATTCAATAAATTATTTATTTTTGTATTTAAATAATTGAATTCTTGTAGAATTTTCCAATAAGAATTGATTTTGAAATGAATATTAGTTAAAATTTTAGATAATAATTGAATATTAAAAGCATTATAGCATGAATTTTTTAAAATACATAATTGATAAAATACATAAAACATAATTGAATTCTTTCGAAGAATTTTAACAAAATTTTTAAAAATAGTGACATTTTTCGAAGAATTTACTTAAAATTGTATTAAAAATAATTGAAATCCTGTGAAGAATTTTATTAATTTATGAAAGTAATTGAATTCTTGCAATGAATTTTTTCAATTTTTTTTAAAATTATTAAAATAATGTAAAGAATCTTATTACAGTAGAGACTCCATTATCCGGACTAATGGATGCAGGCACTTGTCCGGATAATCAAAAATCCGGATAATCGAGTAAAGTACGAATTAAACAAATTTTTGATTCATAATTTTATGTATTTATTTGCATATATGTATTAAAATAAGACAGAAACAAACTAAACTTTTAAAGTCAACATTAATAAATATTTAGTTAGAAATATTTCAAAATATTTACATAACCATTTTCTTAAAATAATTAAAACACTTTAAAACGCAACATTTCGTGTAAATAAATTTAAAATAGAAGTTAATTAACGGCTTGAGACCTTATAAACTTTATATTAAAAAAAAAATTTTTATTTTAAATTTGTCCGGATAATCGAATATCCGGATAATAGGGGTCCGGATAATGGAGTCTCTACTGTATTTATGAAAATAATTGAATTCCTGCATCGAATTTTATTACATTTTTCTTAAATAATTGAATTCTTTTCAGAACTTGTATTAAAAAAGTAGATTGTGAAAATATTTGAATTTCAATGAAGAATTTAATTATATTCGTGAAATGTAATTAAATTCTTATAAAAAAATTAAGAGAATAATTCCATTTTTCTAGGAATTTACTTTAAATTGTATTATAAATAATTGAAATCCTCAGAAAAATTTTATACTTTATGAAAATAATGGAATTCTTACAACGAATTTTATCAATTTTTTTTAAATAATTGAATTCATGTGGAAAATTTTATTAAGGGAAGTGTTCCGGTTGTGGGCACCCTTTTGTTTTTGCCTCATAACATTTGTCCATGTGCATATTATACAAATATATGTGTACGAATTTAAAGCTAGAGGTCTAAGGTGACTGTCAGTGAAGGAATTAAATTGATTCCTTTAAATAAAAAAGTTTTATTAGAAATTTAGTGAAATGGGAATTTTTTGACAAAAAAAATTTTGCACCCGGTTGTGGGCACCCTTGAAAAATCCGCTAAAAATGGAAAAATATTAAAGGAAACCAACACAAATAAAGAAGAAATGAAAGTTTCTTTATTTTAAGAGAATTTGCCGGGATAAAGAACAAAAATGATGACACGTTTTCACACTATGCTCATCGCTAACAAAAGCATAATGCTTCATGTGAAGTAGCTAGTACGCATACCATACCGCACTTCTAATGCACTGAACGACTATATTCATCGCATTTAATGGAGTTTGCGGCTGTCACTTTCCTTGGCAGAAAGTTTAGATAGATGAGACAGTAGTCCTCATCATTGTCAGATGGTAGAGCCTCCTTAACATAAAGGTGCCCACAACCGGGAATGACAGTCATTTCTTAAAAAGACCAACACATTTTGTGATGCAGAATTTTGGTTAAACACGAAGGTAAATCACAAAATATAATGACAACACTGCAAAAAAAAAATTAAACCCTTCTTTTCTGAACGAATCTACACCCATATGTTGCTCTTCGAAAACAATACAAAATTACTTTTTTATTTATTTAATGCAAATTTTCTTTATTATGCTCACAGCTATTACACAAATGCATATATTTGTTTCGTTATCAATACGAAAAGTCCGTATTGTCAACGAACACGACTTGCAATACTTAGTTCAGTAAAGTCTGCTTACCGTCGAAGTTTACGTAGGGGTGCCCACAACCGGAGGGTGCCCACAACCGGCGCACTTCCCCTACTTGTAAAAATAATTGAATTTATGCAACGAATTTTATTACATTTTATTTAAATAATTATATTCTTTTGAAAACTTGTATTAAAAATGTAAATTTTGAAAATTTTTGAATTTCAGCAAAGAATTCCATTATTTGTGAAATGTACCTAATTTAATTCTTGCAAAAAGTTTTTTAAGATAATTTTATTTTTTGAGAAATTTATTTAAAATTGTATTAAAAAGAAATTGAATTCCTGCAACGAATTTTATTATAATTTTTGTAAATAATTTAATTTTTTTTTTTGAAAAATTTTATGGAAATTAAAATTTTTGTAAAACATGAAGATATCAATCACTTCGAGTCGAAGACTCGGAGTAATTGGTATCTTCATGTTTTATAATAATATTTTTATAAGTTGTTGAATTTTAAACATGTTTGAATTTGAATGTTTTGAAGAATTTTAATTCCTATGGAAAAATAATAATTAAATACTTATTTAAAAATTTAGTTATTGATGTTTGCGAATAATTTTACAATTTAAGAAGTTCGTAAGTAAATGTAACAGAAAGTTTTTTTGAAGGTCTGTGAAGCTGGCCGAACCACTTTTATAAAAATGAATTTAAATTATACCATTAATTAGTGCTCAATTAGTGCTATTTTTGTACCATATTGCCGAATTTAGTGCTCAATGTTTATTTAAAAAAAACAATGGTTCTGCTGAGTGAACGTTCCGCTGGCCGGACCATAACGAAAAACGCTTTAAAAACGCCAACAGAATATTTATAAATAGCCTATTATTTAGTGCTCAATTAGTGCTCAAAGATTAACAAAATAAAAAATTGTTTATTAATTATTTATTTATAAAAAACATTTCTTCGAAAGAGTGAACACGTTAAAAATGTTTTAAATTCGTTTTATAATTCGTTTTCTTAGCCTATAATTTAGTGCTCAAATAGTGTTCGCAGATTAAGAAAATAAAAAATTTTTTTTATTAATTATTTATTTAAAAGAAAAACTTATTCAAATGAGTGAGCGAACCGCTATCCGCACCATTACGAAAAACACATTAAAAACGCCAACAAAATAGTTATCAATAGCATATTATTTAGTGCTCAACTAGTGCTGAAAGATTAACACAATTCAAAATTTGTTTATTAATTATTTATTTAAAAAACTAACTTATTAGCTTATTACTAACTCAGCGATCCGCTGGCCGGACCATAACGAAAAACACGTTAAAAACGCCAACAGAATATTTACAATTAGCCTATTATTTAGTGCTCAATTAGTGCTCAAAGATTAACACAATTCAAAATTTGTTTATTAATTATTTATTTATAAAAAACATTTCTTCAATAGTTCTAGAGTTCCTGATAGTTTTTAGAAATAGTTCCGGCGATTAAATAGTAAAAAATAAGTTTTTTCATAATAGGGGGCCAACTTCACGCAGTCCCTCACTATTGAAAAAGTGGATTTATAATTAGAGTTTTGAGTTGTTCTAATAGAGTTCTAGAGTTCCCTACATTTTATTCGAATAGTTCAGCCATGTAAAGTTGGCACTACTTTTTTGAAAAATCAAAAATTTTACAAGAGTTCTGGGCACTTTTGCAATAGTTCTAGAGTTCTCTAACGATTATTTAAATAGTTCTGATAATTAACAATAAAAAAAGCGACAATGAAAAATCATAGTGCTAACTTTGCATAGCACTATGATTTTTGCAAAAAAGAGTTCTGACCTAATATTCTGAAAGAGAATAAAGAGTTCTAGAGTTCTTTACTAAAAAAACAAGAGTTCTGCAAAATTTCAAAAGTTATTAACAAATTAAAAAAAGATATGAAAATAATATTTTGCAAGTTCTGAATAGAGTTCTGGCATCGTTGCGAAGAGTTCTATAAGTATGTCTAATGACATTTTGTTCTAAATCCAAAATCAAAAAAGTTACGGGACTATGAAGTTTTCTAAAATTTTCAAAATTTAAAATTCAGAGTTCTGAGAGTTTTGTAAAGAGTTCTGGCATCGTCATAAAGAGTTGTATAAGTATTTCTTGTGACATTTTGTTTTAAATCCAAAATCAAAAAAGTTACAGGACTTTGAAATTTTCAAAATTTTAAAATTCAGAGTTCTGAGAGTTCTGAAAAGAGTTCTGGCATCATCATAAAAAGTTCTATAAGTATTCCTAATGACATTTTGTTTTAAATCCAAAATCAAAAAAGTTACAGGACTTTGAAGATTTCAAGAAATTAAAAAAATTAAAAATTCAGAATTCTGAGAATTTAATGTTTAATAATTTTGGGACAATCATGTTGCACTTTCTTCAAACAGTTAAGTCCTGTAACTTTTTTGATTTTGGATTTAAAACAAAATGTCATTAGGAATACTAACTTATAGAACTCTTTATTATGATGCCAGAACTCTAATCATAACTCTGAATTTTTAAATTTTTTGAAAATTTTAAAGTTCTGTAATTTTTTGGATTCTAGATTTAAAACAAAGTGTCATAAGGAATACTTATAGAACTCTTTTTAATGATGCCAGAACTCTTTTCAGAACTTTCAGAACTCTGAATTTTAAAATTTTTAAAATTTATGAAAATTTCAAAGTCCTCTAACTTTTTTGATTTTGGATTTAAAACAAAATGTCATTAAGAATACCTATAGAACTCTTTATGATTATGCTAGAACTCTTTTCAGAACTCTCAGAACTCTGACTTTTCAAATTTTAAAATTTTTTTAAAATTTCAATGTCCTGTAACTTTTTTGATTTTGGATTTAAAACAAAATGTCATTAGGAATACTTATAGAACTTTTTATGATGATGCCAGAACTCTTTTCAGAACTCTCAGAACTCTGAATTTTAAAATTTTGAAAATTTATGAAAATTTCAAAGTCCTGTAACTTTTTTGATTTTGGATTTAAAACAAAATGTCACTAGAAATACTTATACAACTCTTTATGACGATGCGAGAACTCTTTACAAAACTCTCAGAACTCTGAATTTTAAATTTTGAAAATTTTAGAAAACTTCATAGTCCCGTAACTTTTTTGATTTTGGATTTAGAACAAAATGTCATTAGACATACTTATAGAACTCTTCGCAACGATGCCAGAACTCTATTCAGAACTTGCAAAATATTATTTTCATATCTTTTTTTAATTTGTTAATAACTTTTGAAATTTTGCAGAACTCTTGTTTTTTTAGTAAAGAACTCTAGAACTCTTTATTCTCTTTCAGAATATTAGGTCAGAACTCTTTTTTTCAAAAATCATAGTGCTATGCAAAGTTAGAACTATGATTTTTCATTGTCGCTTTTTTTATTGTTAATCATCAGAACTATTTAAATAATCGTTAGAGAACTCTAGAACTATTACCAAAGTGCCTAGAACTCTTGTAAAATTTTTGATTTTTTAAAAAAGTAGTGCCAACTTTACATGACTGAATAGTTCTGATAATCCGAAGTCATAAAAAAATAATTGAAAACACGAGAATTTTTCAAAAAATCTAAAATGTTACGTTACAATTTTCTTAAGACCCAAAAACTACTGAATTACAAGACTTTAAAGTTTCAAAAAAATTCATTTTTTTGTTAAATTTAGAGTTCTAAGAGTTCTGATGAGAGTTCTGCGAGCCCCCAATAGTGTTCGATAAAAAACCCTGAAACCAATTTTTTCAAAACCTAAAAACTATTAAACTACAAGACTTTTATGATCAAAAGAAATTTGGTTTTTTTAAATTGAAAGTTCTATGAGTTCTAATCAGAGTTTTGTGAACCCCAAATCTTCAGACAACTACCAATTGCTTGGTCAATAAGCTTTGTTTTACATATATAATTACGCACCATTATGTATATCAACCTAAAAAGAACAATTAAACACTTTTTTAAAATTTGCAATGGCATTAACAGGATTTTACCGTGCCGTATTATCTCTATAACTATCCTTGCCCCTTGAGCGCATATTTCAGTTTTTTCTAAATTTTAAGGAACGACGTGAATTAATTTGAAAATAAATACAATATTCGTGTTCAGCAGTAAATTCCACTCCGAAAAACACTTACGTAAATAAATATTCTGAAACTCTAATATAGAAAACAATATGATAAACATAACGTTGACATTTTAGCAAAATAGACTATTTTCAAAAATAAACTCCTAACTTCGCAAATGGTGACAGATTTGACTTCCAATTTTTACTATCATCTTTTGGTGTTAAAATGCGAATATACCATGAATTACTCGATTTTTGAGCATAAGCAAAAACTTACTATCCTTGCCCCATCCTCCCCTGTATAAAAAAATAAAAGTAAAAAAATATATAAAAATTTTAATAAACTATAAAAATTAAATTCATCAGCTAATGTCAGGGTATTTAACGACATTTGATTTTACCAAAAATTATCATACTGATGTCAGATTAACCCCTTAAGTTGTAGTTAAATAAAAGTCAAATTACACATAGATTATGACGTAACTAAATGAGAGAGTAAAAAATGAAACGTCAAAATTAGGTCAAAATGATAGGTGTAAGAGCAAACACAATTATAAAATTACCTTACATTGTTAGGTCAGATGGCAAACTTCACCTCATCATTAAGTCTGCGCGCGGAAATTGTTTGACAAATTTTGACGTCTAGGTCAAAACTGCCCTCAAACTTGACCTAAATTTTGAGGGTAGCGGGAATTCTTTGTCAAATTTTGATGCGTAGGTCAAAACTGCCCTCAAAATTGACCTACATTTTGAGGGTAGCGAAAATTGTTTGTCAAATATTGACGTCTAGGTCAAAACAGTCCTCAAAATTGACCTAAATTTTGAGGGGAAAACTACAGGTCAACTCTCGACCTGTAGGTCAAAAAATCTTGAAACAGCGGCGGCGATATCTTTTTGTAATATAGAGAGATAATATTATATAATATATTATTATATATTATAATCAGCGACCCTAGAAACCTTAAGGTACCAAGTTTCATAAAAATCCATTAAAAATTTTTTCAACAAACTTTTGGCCCGAACAGTGGAAATCTCGTTGATAGCCAAGGGGTTAATTTGTTAATAACTTTCGAAATTTTGCAGAACTCTTGTTCTTTTGGTAGAGAACTGTAGAACTCTTTATTCTCTTTCAGAATATGAGAACAAAACTCTTTTTTGCATAAATAATAGTTCTATGCAAAGTTAACACCAAGTTTTTTCATTGTCGCTTTTTTTGTCAATCATCAGAACTATTTAAATAATAATCGTTATAGAACTCGAGAACTATTGCTAAAGTGCCCAGAACTCTTGTTAAAATTTTGATTTTTTTAAAAAGTAGTGCCAACTTTACATGACTAAGTGTTTGAACTTATTCAATTATTCAAAAACAAATTAATTTCAAACCTTAAAGTCTTGTAATTCAGTAGTTTTTGGGTTTTGAGAAAATTGTTATTAGGGTTTTTTCTCGAACTCCATGGGTGGCTCACAGAACTCTGATCAGAACTACAAGAACTCTTAATTTAAAAAAAACAAATTTTTTTGAATCTTCAATGTCTTGTAGTTCAGTAGTTTTTAGGTTTTGAAAAAATTCTTATTAGGGTTTTTTATCAAACACTATTGGGGGTTCACAAAACTCTGATTAGAACTCATAGAACTTTCAATTTAAAAAAACCAAATTTCTTTTGAAACATAAAAGTCTTGTAGTTTAATAGTTTTTAGGTTTTGAAAAAATTGGTTTCAGGGTTTTTTATCGAACACTATTGGGGGCTCGCAGAACTCTCATCAGAACTCTTAGAACTCTAAATTTAACAAAAAAATGAATTTTTTTGAAACTTTAAAGTCTTGTAATTCAGTAGTTTTTGGGTCTTAAGAAAATTGTTACCTATTATAGTTATTTTATCGAACAGTATTGGGGGCTCACAGAAATCTGATTAGAACTCTTGTAACGTAACATTTTAGATTTTTTGAAAAGGAAGGGAACTCTAGAACTCTATTAAAACAACTCAAAACTCTAATTATAAATCCACTTTTTCAATAGTGAGGGACTGCGTGAAGTTGGCCCCCTATTATGAAAAAACTTATTTTTTACTATTTAATTGCCGGAACTATTTCTAAAAACTATCAGGAACTCTAGAACTATTGAAGAAATGTTTTTTATAAATAAATAATTAATAAACAAATTTTGAATTGTGTTAATCTTTGAGCACTAATTGAGCACTAAATAATAGGCTAATTGTAAATATTCTGTTGGCGTTTTTAACGTGTTTTTCGTTATGGTCCGGCCAGCGGATCGCTGAGTTAGTAATAAGCTAATAAGTTAGTTTTTTAAATAAATAATTAATAAACAAATTTTGAATTGTGTTAATCTTTCAGCACTAATTGAGCACTAAATAATATGCTATTGATAACTATTTTGTTGGCGTTTTTAATGTGTTTTTCGTAATTGTGCGGATAGCGGTTCGCTCACTCATTTGAATAAGTTTTTCTTTTAAATAAATAATTAATAAAAAAAATTTTTTATTTTCTTAATCTGCGAACACTATTTGAGCACTAAATTATAGGCTAAGAAAACGAATTATAAAACGAATTTAAAACATTTTTAACGTGTTCACTCTTTCGAAGAAATGTTTTCTATAAATAAATAATTAATAAACAATTTTTTATTGTGTTAATATTTAAGCACTAATTGAGCACTAAATTTTAGGGTATTGATAAATATTTTGTTGTGATTTTTGACGTGTCTGTCGTAATGGTGCGGTTGGCGGATTAGTCACTCAATCGAAAAAAAATTTTTTGTTAAATAAATAATTAATTAAAAAATTTTTTATTTTGTTAATCTTTGAGCACTAATTGAGCACTAAATAATAGGCTATTTATAAATATTCTGTTGGCGTTTTTAAAGCGTTTTTCGTTATAGTCCGGCCAGCGGAACGTTCACTCAGCAGAACCATTGTTTTTTTTTAAATAAACATTGAGCACTAAATTCGGCAATATGGTACAAAAATAGCACTAATTGAGCACTAATTAATGGTATAATTTAAATTCATTTTTATAAAAGTGGTTCGGCCAGCTTCACAGACCTTTTTTTTGAGTATCTAATAATTTTTAGAATGAATCAGAATATTCTTTATGGTCAGGGAAAAAGTGAAAATTTTGTCTGGAAATCAGGAAAAAGTCAGGGAAAAATAAAATTAAATATTTGTGGCAACCCTGAATTTTTTAAAATCTATACGATTGATTGTTCAGAATCGTAAGAAAAGCCTATAAAAAATCCGGCAATAAAAAATAATAATAAATGTGGAAGTAGTTGAATTTTTTAAGTATTAGAAAAATCTAGCTTTAATAGTATGACACTACCTATACTAATTTCGCATGACTATAGTCACGCTTCAAACGCATGAATTCATACCCAAAAACCATGGGTCCACGCTTCACCATGGTTTTTCGGTATGTTTTCATGCGTTTGAAGCGTGACTATAGTCCATGCGAAATTAGTATAGGTAGTGTCATACTATTAAAGCTAGATTTTTCTCTCCGTGTATCAATCAGTTTTTTTTACAATTATTCATAATAATCAAATTTTTCTATATTTTAGAATGTTAAATTAATATTACTAATATATATAGATTAAATTTTAAAAATTTTCAAATTGAAGTTTTAGGAAAGTTGAATTTTAAAAGATTTTAATTAAAAATTCTGAATAAGTTAGTTTTTTGAAATATTTTCATTCACATTTTTTCAAATTGAGCTCCCGCGGGCAATATCTCGATCTGCGCTTGAACTGAAAAATCCAAGCCAGTCAAGCCGTCAACAAATGAAAACAAATAAAAGTCGGAATTTTTAATTTTAAAACATACTACCGTATAGAGCATAAAAATGCGCAACTTTTTTGTCTTTGAAATTTTTTTGTAGGACTTTTATTTTAATAAATATGGAAAAATAATGGATAATAATTAAATATTTATTTCAAAAAATCTATTTAAGTTCAAAATTATTTTTAGTATTAAAGATATTCAAAAAAATGTATTATAAACATATTTTGGAGTTTCAATTATTTTTAGAGTAAACTAAAATATTTTTAGGGTTTGGAAAAGAGTCAAAGTTTTGTCTAAAAATCAGGAAATTCTTTCACTCTTTCTCTACTATGCACACTGCAGCGCGCCTTATAATCTTCGCCTGTGTTTCAATG
The DNA here is from genome assembly GCF_015476425.1 of Leptopilina heterotoma. Classification (NCBI taxonomy): domain Eukaryota; kingdom Metazoa; phylum Arthropoda; class Insecta; order Hymenoptera; family Figitidae; genus Leptopilina; species Leptopilina heterotoma. Next base: position 820,315 of record NW_025111153.1, read on the forward strand.
CTCTTTACAGTGACATTTGGAACTAAGGCCCTCTATACACTATACGCAACACCCTAAGATGCTTGATATAAATGAATTAATGTACTTTTACTGGACTGAGTCCAGTTTTTTCAATATTGACTCCCAGTTTTTCAAACTCTATTTTTCTCAGTGCACGAGTCTTCAATTTCAGGGATGTATTAAGAAAATATATCCCCCAAAAGAAAGACAATATCAGGCTCTCAGTTGATTCAATTGAGAGGCTGGATAAGTGAATGGCGCGTATCCCTTTATAGCATCCAGCCTAGGGTGTCCCAAAAAAATAAAAAGTTTTTTTTTATTGGGTCTCATCCCCTAAAAATCTTTCAATTTGAGTAAAAATAAGAACACAATATTTGGAAATAAAAAATTTTAATATTAACCCGTGGTTCAGAGCCTTTGGACCATAAAAACGTTAAAAATTTAGTGTTTTTTCATTTTTAACATAAATATAAATGTCAAAATATAATGATTAGGGTGTCATTGTAAAGGCAATTAAATTACCTTTCGATCCATACGTCATAGTATAAGATTCAATGAAAATTAAGAGTGTTACAGTTGATTAAAGATCAAATTTCATGAAAATTTTGATGATTTTTAGACATTTAAGTAACTAGTACTTTTTTTACATTAAAAAGTAAAAAATATTTAGATTTTAATTTTTTTATTGAGAGTCTGTAACATTACAAAAATCCGTAATTTAATCGTCGATTAAATTCGTCTCAAAATCCGTTACCCGATTTTGAGACGAATTCGATCGACTTTTATGAAGTTCTCCGCCATTTTGAAATTTGAAAAACTGATATTAGACTCTAAATCAGCGACTTCAGTATTTTTTTATTACTGATTTTAGTAAGTTTAGTGGTTATATCTAAATTTATTGTTTCAATTTTTGCTCCAAATGTTAAAGGAATGATAAGAATGAAAAAAATAGTTTCGTTCACTAAATCTAGTCTATAATTGTCATTTTCAATCAAATCGAGGTCCACAAGGGCTAAAAAATTTTGTAATGTTACAGACTCTCAATAAAGAAATTAAAACCTAAATATTTTTTACTGTTCAATGTAAAAAAGTACAAGTTACTTAAGTGTCTAAAAAATAAAAATCATCAAAATTTTCATGAAATTTGATCTTTAATCGACTGTAACACTCTTAATTTTCATTGAATCTTATACTATGACATATGGATCAAAAGGTAATTTAATTATCTTTACAATGACACCCTATTCATTATATTTTGACATTTATATTTATGTTAAAAATGAAAAAACACTACATTTTTAGCGTTTTTATGGTTCAAAGGCTCTGAACCACGGGTTAATATTAAAAATTTTTATTTCCAAATATTGTGTTCTTATTTTTACACAATTTGAAAGAATTTTAGGGGATGAGACCCAATAAAAAAAAACTTTTTATTTTTTTGGGACACCCTAATCCAGCCCCTCAATTGTTTAATAATTTCTTACTAAAAACAGAGACTTCTCGGAAATTACATTTTCCTACTTTTGCACAGTGCTACGAATCGCGAATCTAGCTGGACAAAATTTATAACTCAAACAATTTTGAATGATTTTTTAAAGGACTTCGTATCTAGAGATTTTCAAGGTCGTTGATTCTTGATTATGAATCTGAAGTCAGATTTTGAAAATTCAAACGGACCCAATATGGCGGCAAAAAAAATTATTAAATATATTCCATTTTCGCATGACTTAGTATCTTGGGATTTTAGGGGTCACTGGTACAAATCTGAATTAAGTTTTTATAAATTAAAAATGCGGATCCAATACGACAGCAATAAAAAAAATCATTAAAAGCTCTATAGCCTCGAACGACAATATCTCAACTCTGGCGCAGTTTAAGTTTAAATTAAGCTTGAATTAGAAGATTTTTAATTATGATTAAAATTTTGGAATTCTATTCCATTTTCGCGGTTCTTAGTATCTAGGGGTTTTAAATAGTATTGCAGGCTTCACAGTCTGTCCCCTATTTCCCTAAAAGTCCCCTTTTTTTAATTTTGGCCCCTAAACGTACCCTATTTTGAAAATTTCCCCTATTTTTTCGTCGCAGGAAATCATTTATTTTCAATAATTTTTAAGTAATTTTGCAAAAGAATTCAATTATCTTGATAACCAACAATATTCTCCCTCAAAAAATCTATTATTTTAAGAATTTTTAAATAAATTCTTTTCCAAAATTCAATTATTTTGATAATGATCAAAATTATTCTCAAAAATTCAATTATTGTCAAAAATTTTAATTAAATTCTTGGCAAAATTTCAATTATTCAAACAAAATTTAATAAAATACTTTGCACGAATTCAATTATTTTTATAAATTTTAATGAATATCTTGTCAAGAATTCAATTATTTTTTTTATAAATAACAAAATTTGTTTGCCAAAAATTCAATTATTTTTAAAAATTTAAATAAAATTCTTTGAAAAATTTCAATTATTTTCAAAAGTTTTTCGCAATTCAATGTTTTTAAATATTTACTATTTCATAAAATTTATCAATAGATTTAATTATAGAAAAAACTTGTTGATACAATTCTACGAAAAGATTCAATTATTTTCATAAATAATAAACTTTCATTTACGAATTAAATTATTTTCATAAATAATAAAATTTCATTTACGAATTCAATTATTTTCATCGCAGAATTTCAAATATTTTTAATACAATTTTATATAAATTCCTTGAAAAATGCAATTATTATTAAAAATGTTATTAAAACTTGTGGAAAGAATTCAATTTTAAGAAACATTCAATAAATTATTCAATAAAACAATCAAATTCGTTGCAATAATTCAAATATTTTCATAAATAACATTTAAATCGTCGCAAGAAAATCAATTATTTTCAAAATTTTTTAAGTAATTTTGCAAAAGAATTCAATTAGCTTGATAAACAACAAAATCGCATAAATTCTTCCCATAAAATCAATTATTCTAAGGAATTTTAATAAAATTCTTTTCCAAAATTCAATTATTTTTATAAATATCAAAATTCATCACAAGAATTCAATTCTTTTGAAAAGTAATAAAATACTTTGCAGAAATTAAATTATTTTCAAACTTATCGTCGAAAATTTTTTAAAAATTCTTCTCAAGAAGTCAATTATTTTCCAAAATTGTTATAAAATTCTTTAATATAATAAATTTCATTAAAATTTTAATTAAATTCCTTAAAAGAAATTAAATATTTTCAAAAGTTGTTAATACAATTCTTCGTAAAAATTAAATTTTAAGAAACATTCAATATTATTTATTTTTGTACTTAAATAATTGATTTCTCGTAGAATTAAATTAATATTTTTCGTACTTTTAACTAACAATTCTGTAGAATTAATTTTTTTGAAAAAGTTTAATTGAATAATAATAATTGATGTTATTGATTTAAAGTAGAATTTTAGTTAAAATTCTAGAAAATGTTAATTGAATTGAAATGATACAAATAATTGTGAAGAAATTTAAAAAGGTTTGAATCTGAAATTTTTGAACATCTTAATTCCAATGAAATAAAATGATTATACTATTGATGTTTTCGAATAATTTCACTTTTGAAGAAATTTGTAAATAAATTTAATAAAACATTTTTTTGAGTATCTAATAATTTTTAGACTGAATCGGAATATTCTTTAGGGCCAGGGAAAAAGTGAAAGTTGTGTTTGGAAATCAGGGAAAAGTCAGGGAAAAATAAAGTTAAATTTTTGTGGCAACCCTGTATAAATAAATTATACCTATTTTTATCTTTATTTAAACAATTTTTATGGTCCCCTAAAAGTCCCCTATTTTTTAATTTTCAGTCTCCTATTTCCACTAAAATACTTTTTAGGGGCACTGTGAAGCCTAGCCCCAAGATAACTAAGTGTGATCCGACATTTTTGATTTTTTAAATTTTGATCTCTTGCTCATTTACAGAAACAAAAAATATCCCTAAGTACTAAATATGTGAGAATGGTTTTCAATTAAATAAATAATATAAAATTGCTCAGTTTATTTAAATATAATTTTTTTCCGCAATACAAGCGACACTTTCGAAGGTTCGCCACAGACTGGTCACTATTTTGATTTTTTTACAGGCCAAGGGCACTAGTGTCAATTCGGAAATGATATAATTAAAATTAAAAATTTTTTACAAATATGCGAAAATTGCAGTCTGTAGATTTGTAAAAACTATATTTATCTTTTGAGCCACAACACTCATTTAGAAGTTAAAAGTTTATTTTTAAAAAAAATTAGGCGAGTAAAAATTTAAATTCATCTCCGAAGTCTACGTTTCACTGAAAGAATTTTAGGCAGGCTGCTGGCTTTTCATGTCCGAAATTAGTGCCCCTTGCACAGGGCTCGCAGCTGACCTTTCGGGAGTAGATTCTCGCCTTTTTGAGGTTAATTGCGAGCTTGAGGCAGCGAGCTCTAGCGGCACTCATGTAAAGCTGTGTAAAGCCTGCAGCCTGCCCAAAATTCTTTCAATGTTTAGTAATAAATTTTTCTTTATAATTTGTTTTAGAATGAAACAACTGTGATTGAAGGAGATTCGGACGAAATTCCAGCCAACGGTGTTCAAGCAGTAGAACAACAAGAGGAAGAGGAAGTTCCAGTGGAAAGTCTACAAGAAGATAGTAAAGACATGAAGGAGAATGAGCTTGATTTGAACATGGAAGTAGATTCTGAATCTGTTCCTGAACTTGAATCGCCACCTCCTCCCATTGTCAGCAATGTTCAAACTGCAACTGCCATTCATTCAACTCTAAAAGTTAAAGAATCTCCACAGAATTTGGTAAGAAATCATTTTTAGTTAACAATATTAATTAAATTCAATTTCTTTTTTTTATTTAAACCAAAAAATGCTACATAACTTTTTTATAAGTGGATATTTGAGATGAAGTCGATTTTTACACGAAATGTTGTTTTCCTTGTTTTTAGGAGGAAAGTTCAGATAATGTCGAGACAAACAACAAAAGCGTTAAGGAAGTTGACATTACAGAGGATATTGTGGAGGATATTAAGTCTGAGGTTACAACCGAAGTGATTAAAGCGGAAACTGCCGATATCGAGACAATAGAAGAATTAGAACCAAGTTCACTTATGGAAGTTGAAGAAGAAACTCAGAAAGAAAATGAGGAAAAAGAGGTTGAACCTGTTGTTGAGACTCCAGAGATTAAGGAAGAGAATTTAAAAAAAGAAGAAGTTGCGAATGAAGTTGAACCCGATACTGACATTAAGGCAGAAGAGACAGAAGAAATGGAAGAAACGCCAGATAATGAACCAACCAATAATGAAACAACTGAGGATTCAGAAATGATAAATAATTCCGAAGTAGAAAAGAAAATTGAGCCAGACACTGAGGCTGTTTCTGAGGATGAATTGCCAACTGAGGCCGCCGCCAAAGTATGTTTTAATCACTTTTAACTTTTTCAAATTTATTAAAAATTTATTCAGTAAACGCAGGGCTCGAACTAGGTTCGTAAATTTGCTTCAAGTCCGTAAAAGTTAGTTTTTTTTTTTAAAAAAAAAGGTCCGTAAAGTCCGTAATTTTTATTGAAAAATGACGAAAAGTCGGTAAATTTTACCATATAATTTGGAGAATTTTAGAGAAATTATAAATGATTGCAGAAATTCAATTATTTTTAAAATTAATAAAATTCTTCACAAAAATGCAATTAAGGTAAAAGTCCCAATTATGGGACGCTGTTTAAGCTAAACTAAATTTCTATGATAAATTTCTTGGAATTAGGAGTGTTAATATGAATAATTAGGGTATAGATTGAAAGATTGATATGTTAGGAATAATATTTAGACCCTAAAATGGTTATTTTTCATGAAATAAAAATAATATTAATTAAATTATGAAACTCTGCACTGCACTAATTATGGGACGATGATTTCTGTATGTACGGGTGTCCCATAATGAATGTTCCTATTATGAGACATTTATTTAATTCAATAAGTAATTAGAATTCTATTGACTTATCTTAATAATTTGAATATTAATTATAAAGAATAAAATACAGTAAACAAATTCTGGTTTAATAAATAATTATAAAACTAATTTTTCTGGTAGAAAATTAATGTGAAAATACTGAAAATTTTTGAGGTTATGTTTGCTGTGTGTCTCATAATAGGGACATGCAAATTATAAGTGTACCTAATGTGAGACGGTAGTCTGACGAAAAACCTGGCTACCTTAATTTAAAAGCTAAAATGCAAATAAACATTTCTTATTAAATTAAATGCTATACACAAATAATTATTCTTTTAACGTGTAAAATTTTTTGAAATAAGTAGAAATTTCTTCTGACCAATTTTAATTGCATTTATTTTATTTTTTGTAATACTGTCTCATAATAGGGATAAAATTGTAAATTGTCCCATAATTGGGACCTTTACCTTATGTTAAAATTTTTTTTTAAATTCTCGTCAAAATTTCAATTACCTATCTTTAGAAATAAAATTTTTCTCCAAAATTCAATTATTTTCCAAAATTTTAATAAAATGTAAATAATTTTTAAAAGTTTTCCTCAATTTAATGATTTTCAATATCTACTATTTGAATAAAATTTGCCAAAAGAATTCAATTATTTAAAAAAAATTTTTATAAAATTCAACGCAAACCTTTAATTACCTATTTTAATAAAATTCAACTCAAACCTTTAATTACCTATTTTCATAAAATAATAAAAATTTCAGAGGAATTCAATTATTTACAAATTTTTTATAAATTTCTTCATTCAATTATTTTCATAAATAATAAAATTTTTACAGGCATTCAAATATTTTCGAACATAATAAAATTCTTTTTTGGACCTCAATTATTTTCATAAATAATCAAACTTATTGAAGAATTTCAATTATTTTTAATAAAATTTTAATTGAATTCTTCGAAAAATGTAATTATTCTTAGAAATTTTATTAAAATTCGTGAAAAGAATGCAATTATTAAAAAATTTTGTTGGTAAAATTCTTTATGTGAATTCAATTTTAAGAAACATTGAATAAATCAATAAGTTATTTATTTTTGTGATTAAATAATTTAATTCTAGTAGAATTTTCTAATAAAAATTGATTTAAAAATGAATTTCAGTTAAAAACAAATGAATTTGAAAATTCTCAAAAAATTTTTTCAAAAATTATTAAAAACTAGCAACTGTTACGCGCGCTAAGCGTAATGTTCAATTTATTATTATTATGCAAATTACAACATTTTTTATTTTTAAATATGAATTTTTGAATAATTTCAGATTGAAACATTAAAAAAATTCAATTATTCACTAATTTACTAATTAATTACTCTTGTTTATTAATTTCGAAAATTTTAATAAAAATCTTCGTAAGAATTCAATTATTATATTTCATAAATAATAAAATTCTTCGGAAGAATTCAATTATTTTTATAAATAGTACAATATTCTTCGCAGGAATTAAATTATTTTCAATACAATTTTAATATTTCATGAAAGAATTCAATTATTTTCTAAAATTTGAATAAATCCTTTGAAACAATTCAATTATTTTTTTTAAATAGTAAAGTCTTTGCAAGCATTCAATTATTTTCAATTATTTAAATTGTTTCCTTCTTGAAAAAATATTCATATATCTTCTTTAAAACTTAAGAAATTTCAATTATAATTCCAAAAATCAATTTTTTTAAAAAACAATGAAAATAATTGTAAAATTGAGTTAATCTCAAAAATGCAATTATTTCTAAAATTGTCTATGAAATTTTAAAAAGTAAATTTTGTTCAAAATTTTTAAGAAATTTCTTGTAAAATATTAAATTATTATCTATAAAAATTAGAAAATGACACAAGTTGTTTATAAAAATTTAATTATGTCAATTTTTTATTAAAATTTTTGAAAAATTAAATTACTTTTTATAGAATTTTTAAAAACTAATTTTTCAGAATTTTAATTACAATTTCTTTAAATAATTCAACTATAAATTCAACAATTTTGATTTTCTTGTAAAATATTAAATTATTTTCTATAAAAATTAGAAAATGACACAATTTGTTTTTAAAAATTTAATTATATCAATTTTTTTAATAAAATTTTTGAAAAATTAAATTACTTTTTATAGAATTTAAAAACTAATTTTTCAGAATTTTTAATTACAATTTCTTTAAAAAAATCAACTACCTATATTCAACAATTTTGATTAAATTCTTCGCAAAATTTCAATTATTTTCATAAATAATAAAATTCTTCAAATGAATTCTTATTATTTTCATTAATAATAAAATTCTTCTGAGGAATTCAAGTATTTTATTTTAATTTTAATACAATTTCTCGAAATAATACAATTATTTTTAAAAAAATATTAATTAAATTGAATTATTTTCAAAAATTCTTCGAAAGAAGTCAATTATTTTTATAAATAATAAAATTCTTCAAAGGAATTCAATGATTTTCAATACAATAATTTTAAAATTAAAAATATTTGAAAAGAAAAATGATTAAATCCTTTGCAGAAATCTAATTATGTTCAAAAATAATAAAATTATTCTTCTTAGAAATTCAATTATTTTCATAAATCATAAAACTCATCGCAGAATTTTAATTATTTTTAAAACAATTTTGATCGAATTTGTCGGCAAATGTAATTATTCTTAAAAATTTTAGTAAAATTCGTCAAAAGAATTGAATTCTTTAAAAGTTTGTTGATAAAATTCTTTATCAGAATTGAATTTTAAGAAACATTCAATTCTTTATTTTTCTTTTTAAATAATTGAATTGTAGAAATTTCTAATAAAAATTGATTTAAAAATGAATTTCAGTTAAAATTTTAGATAATAATTGAATATTAAAAGCAATATAGCTTTAATTTTTAGAAATAATTAAATTTTGAAATTAATTTTTTTGAAAAAGTTAAATTGCGGATTTTTTTTTGAAATTATTTAAAGTTTTTATTTTCTAATATATATTTAACTGCAGAATTGACGAATAATTTAAATTCGTAAAATTGAATATTGTAAACAAATGGATTTGAAAATTGTCAGACAACTTTTTCGAAAATTAATTAATTTAAAGAAGAATTTTAGTTAAAAATTCTTGAAAATAATAACTGAATTTGGTCCGTAAAGAACGTATTTTTAAATACTTTTACTGGTTGGAGCCCTGTAAACGATGAAAAGAAATTTGTTAATAAAAATATTGTTATTCTTATTTTTTCCACTAATTGAAAATTATTAACAAATATCTTTGAATATATGAAATTTTATTATTTTTCTTTCTTTTCAATTATAATATCATATTCTTTCTTATTTTGATGAATTCATTAAATTTTTAATTCAGCTTGAAGATATGGAAGAAGTATCCGATGATGATTTTCCTATCGAGTGCATGATCCAGGTATTCCTTAAGATCTTGTTATTCAATGAACACGTGGTCCAAAAGTAAAGCATATGGATCACGTGATCACTAAATAACGTGATCTTAAATCCTTCTACCCTTCCGACTCCTACAAAAATTGTTTATCTTTTATTTTTACTTCATTTTTTTTTTTTTTTTTTTTGAAGAGATTTTTGCAACAGAAATAACGTTTGTAAAGTTTATTAAAAATGTTATTTCTACACTGAAAAAATGATTCATGATTCACGAAGAAAAGTTGTTAATAATTATTGTAGAATAAATGTTTCAAATTATATTTGAAAAATATTTAAGTTTTTTTGTTTTTACAAAATATCAGGAGCCAGAGACTGAGGCTGTTTCTGACGAAGAACTTCCCGCAGCCCCTCCTGCTGATTTGGGCGAAACAGAATCTGTTTCAGAAGACGAACTACCACCAGATAGTGAGAAGAAGAAAAAGGGCTTAAAGAAATCTGCGGAGAAAAAGATTAAAGTTGACGGTGCAAGTAAGTTTATTTCTTTGCAAATTTAAATTATTATACTTTCAATTGTAGGGTAGAGTGGGGTAAAAAAGCCACATTTTTACTTTTGATGCTGTAAAATCTGTATTTAAAATTTTTTTCTCAAATTTCCAATTGTTATTGAAAGTTTAGTTATTAAGCTTGAAAATTCTTGACGGAAATATTTTTTATCTCATGAAAGGACTAAGTTATAAGAGTTTTACGAAAGCACTGCAAGTGGCTTTTTTGCACCACCTGGTGGGGTGAAAAAGCCACCCTACGATTTTAGCAAAACATGTTATCAATTTAGGTATTTTTATAGTTTTCCTTTATTTATATGACAAATAGTCTTATTTGAAAAATATTTTAATAATTATGAAAGAGTTTTTAGCAAGCAAAATTGAAAATTATATTAAGTTTACCTGTTTTCGATTTGCACTGCCAATTTTTCGTACCTTTTTTAGAAGTTCTCTTTAAGTTTCACCACAGATAACATATTTCGTTGCAACCGTTTATTCATTGTTTATTTTTTAAATGCACTTTGAACTACTTTTTCGTCGTGTTTAATTTATTTTATTAAATAAACACGAGAAATTTTGTAAAATAAGAAGGTTAGTTTAAATAGAAAACAAGTGAATTTCACAAAATATTCAATGGATTTTTTGCCCTGGCTTTTTTACACCCAAGACCAGTTATTAAAAAAGCAAAAATAAATTGTTAATTCAGTTCAATTTCCAAAAATTAACATTGTATACGTTTTCGGTATACTTTTCTCCTTATGTACAAACATTTATTTTTATTATTCGTTCACTTAATCAGACTGTAATATGTTTGAAAAGTTCACCAAAATGTTTTCAAAAAAGCAACAAAAAATTAAAATTACAATAAAAACAATATTAATCTAGGTACAACATTCAAACTAGATTCAAAAGTTGCGTATTACCTAATAGTATTTATATTCTAAACAGCTGATAAATCGGCTTAATAGTTTTTAAATAAAACTCAAATGGCTTTTTTACACCATGGCTTTTTTACCCCACTCTACCCTATTCCATACTTTTTTTATTTATTTTATTTTTAATTCTTTATTTGTTAGAACAAATCTTATTACTGCCTTATAAGTAACATCTAAAATTATTGTTATTGCATTTTATTAATTTTATTATTTACAAACTCGATTTAGTTCTCGTTTTAAAAGTCAGATAATTTTTGCAGATAAACGTAAATTAAACGCTGACGGAGAATATGACCCGAGTTCACCAACTTCTGAGAATAATGATGAAACCCCGGCAAAGAAATTAGCTTTGACATCGGATACTGAATCTGACGCTAAATTGGAAACAAAACCCGCATCACCGAAGAAGAAGTCATTACCCGAATTGGAAAAATATTGGAAAGCCGTTAATGAAGATCCATCCGATTTTACTGGATGGACTTATCTTCTTCAATACGTTGACCAAGAAGTAAGAAATTTTTATTTTCCAGACTTCGCACTCATCTATTAAAACCTACTATTTACTACTTTTTTTTAAGTTCTGCTACTATTTGGGTACTTTTTTTAGATTTCAGCCACTAAAAGCTACTATTTCTGTTTTTTGAGAATTTCCATTATTTTAAATTCGCTAATACTAGAAATCAAAAAACTATTCTCAAAAATTATAATCAAATTCTTTGAAACAATTCAATTTTTTTCAAAAAAAATATTCGAAATTCAATTATTTTCATAAATAAAATTTTCACAGGAATTCAATTAATTTAGAATTGCATTTTCAAGGAAATTTCGAAAACATCAATTATTTAACAAAATTTTTATACAATTCTTCTCAATAATTCAAATACTTTCACTAATAATAACATTTTTGATGGAAATTCAATTTTTAAAAAAAATTATGATACAATTCAAAGCAAGAATTCAATTATTTTTAATAATATTTTAAATTAATTAATCAAAAAATTCAATTATTTTTGCAAATAAAGTTTTCCACAAGAATTCAATTATTTAAAATAAAATTTTCATAATATTTATTATATTTCGAAAAAAAATAATTATATAAAACAATGTTTATAAAATTCTCAAAAAGAATTAAATGATTTTGAAAAATAACAAAATTTTTCACAGAAATTTAATTCTTTTTAAACATTTTTTTGAATTTTTTCGCAATATGTAATTCCATTATTTCCACAAATAATAAAATTCTTCTTAGGAATTCAATTATTTTTGAAAATTTTAATAAAATTCTTAGCAACTATTCAATTATTGTTTTCATAGGTATAATAAAATTGATTGCAGGATTTCAATTAATTTTAATAGAACAGTAAACAAATTATTCAAAAAATGTAATTATTCTTAAAAATTTAATTTTAATTCCTTGAAAAAATCAATTAAATTTAAAAAAATGTTTTTTTAAAATTCTTTGGAAGAATTCAATTATTTACAAAAATATTAGAATTATTCACAGGAGTTCAATTATTTTTTTAAATATTTTAATAAAATTATTCGAAAGAAATAAATTATTTTAGGTTTTAATAAAATTCTTCCCAAGGAATTAATTATTTACATAAATAATTCTTCGAAAAAATTCAATTATGTCTATAAAATAGCAAAATTATTCCCGCAAATTCAATTATTTTGAGGCATTTTAATAAAATTCTTTGCAAAATTCAATTATTTTTAAAAATTTTAATTGAATTCTTTATAAAATTTATAATTATTTAAAAAAAAAACTTTTCGCAATTCACTAATTTTCAATATCTACTAGAATTCAATTATTTTGAGGCATTTTAATAAAATTCTTTGCAAAATTCAATTATTTTTATAAATAACAATATTCATCACAAGAATTCAATTATTTTTAAATGTGATAAATTTCTTCTTGTAAATTAAATTATTTTTAAAAATGATAAATTTCTTCTTGTAAATTCAATTATTTCAAAAAATTCTAATAAAATCGTACACAAGAATTCAATTATTTTCATAAATAATAAAATCGTACACAAAAATTCATTTATTTTCATAAATAATAAAATTCATTACAAAATTTTAATTATTTTTAATACAATTTTACAGGAATTGTTCAAAAAATGTAATTATTTTTAAAAATTTAATTTAATTTTTTTAATTTAATTTTTTTGAAATAATTGAATTATTCTTTTAGATTTTAATAAAATTAGAGTATTGTCAAATTTTAATTGAATTCTTTGTAAAATATAATTATTTCTAAAAACTTTTCGCTATTCAATGATTTTCAATATCTACTATTTTCATAAAATTTCCAAACAGAATTCAATTATTTAAAAAAATTTTTGTATAAATCTTCATAAGAATTCAATTCTTTTCATGGATAAGTAAAATTTCTCAGGAATTCAATTATTTAAATTAGAATTTCCATAAAATTAGTCGAAAGAAATCAATCATTAAAAAATGTTTATAAAATTCTTCTCAAGAATTAAATTATTTTTCTAAATATTTAAATTTTTTCATAAATAATAAAATTCATTGCAGAAATTCAATTTATTAGCAGGATAAGAAAGAAGTAAATATTTTTTATGAAAATTAGGAAAAAGTAGAGGAAAATAAAAAATATGGAATGTAATTCTTGTAAGTTTTGTGAAGTGTCTAAAATGAGTTTTTTTGGTCGTCAAGTTTAATTTATCGATAGCTACTTTTTTTTAGTTTTAAAGATACTTTTTGCTACTTTTTTAAAATTAATTATCGAGTGTGATGTATGATTTTTATATTTTAATTTTTACATATTTTTTCCTTCTTTCATACCAGTTTCTAGTATTTTTTTACAATTTTATTAAACTTTGTTTTTTTTCCATTTGTTCATTAATTATATTTTTAAATAATGTATAGTTGAAGGGGTAGCAACAAGTTTTGTAAGAAAAAGAATTAAATTCATTAATTTTAGTATTTTAGTGTTTTCTAGTATTTTTTTTACAATTTTATTAAACTTTGTTTTTTTCCATTTGTTCATTAATTATATTTTTAAATAATGTATAGTTGAAGGGGTAGCAAAAAGTTTCGTGAGAAAAAGAAGTATATTCATTAATTTTTCTATTTAGAAGGGACTTTTTGTTTAGTAATTTTATGTAAAAATTTATGATTATTTACTTTATAATTACGACACACTCGACACTCTCGACATTCCAATGAAATTGTACTATATAGGCAAATCATTTTAAGGTTATGTTTGTATTATTTTTATTTTAATTAAAAGTTTCTGCTTAATTTTGTAAAACTAAAATTAGTTCAGGCTTCACAGTCTGTCCCCTTTTTTTAATTTTGGCCCCTAAACGTACCCTATTTTGAAAATTTCCCCTATTATTTTCGTCGCAGGAAATCAATTATTTTCAATAATTTTTAAGTAATTCTGCAAAAGAATTCAATTTTCTTGATAACCAACAAAATTCTCCCCATAAAATCAATTATTTTAGGGAATTTCAATGATATTCTTTTCCAAAATTAAATTACTTTGATAAATATCAAAATTCATCACAAGAATTCAATTATTGTCAAAAATTTTAATTAAATTCTTGGCAAAATTTCAATTATTTAAACAAAATTTAATAAAATTCATCACAAGAATTCAATTATTGTCAAAAATTTTAATTAAATTTTTGGCAAAATTTCAATTATTTTTATAAATAGCAAACTTTTTCGCCAAAAATTCAATTGTTTTCAAAAACTTTAATAAAATTCTTTGCAATATTTCAATTATTTTGAAAAGTTTTTCGCAATTCAGTGTTTTTAAATATTTACTATTTTCATAAAATTTATCAACAGATTTAATTATATAGAAAAAACTTGTTGATACAATTCTACGAAAAGATTCAATTATTTTCATAAATAATAAAATTTCATTTACGAATTCAATTATTTTCATCGCAGAATTTCAAATATTTTTAATACAATTTTATATAAATTCCTTGAAAAATGCAATTATTATTAAAAATGTTATTAAAACTTGTGGAAAGAATTCAATTTTAAGAAACATTCAATTATTCAATAAAACAATGAAATTCGTTGCAATAATTCAAATCAATTATTTTCAAAAATTTTTAAGTAATTTTGTAAAAGAATTCAATTAGCTTGATAAACAACAAAATCGCATAAATTCTTCCCATAAAATCAATTATTCTAAGGGATTTTAATAAAATCCTTTTTTAAAATTCAATTATTTATATAAATATGAATATTCATCACAAGAATTCAATTCTTCTAAAAAATAATAAAATACTTTGCAGAAATTAAATTATTTTCAAAATTTTTTAAAAATTCTCGTCAAGAATTAAATTATCTTTATAATTAGATAGGGAAATTCTTCTCAAAAATTAAATTATTGTCAAAATTTTTTTAAAAATTCTTCTCAAGAAGTCAATTGTACTTCGCCGCCTCGTCCTCTAGATCACACAGGTAGTACCGTGGTATTATACGTTCCGCCACAATAATTTCAAAGTTAAAAACTTTTAGCGCCTCCAACAGGTGGCGTCCTATTATCTAGCCCTCTGCTCGTCATTACGTTGTATTGTGCGTTCCTTGCAACATCGCGTCTCTCGTTGTTAAAAGAAAAATGAGTTCATCGTCAGGAGAAAATTCATCATCCGAGAGTGACCGTCGTCATCATAAGAAGAGGAAAAGGAGCTCATCGAAAAACATCGATCGAAAAATAAAGAAGGCGAAAAAAGAACTTAAGAAACTCAAGCGTGCTCGATCACGCACTCGCGCGAGTTCATCGTCATCAGCCAGTTCACGATCAGTGTCGCCTAAAACGGTAAGATCAAACAAGAGGCATAGCCCGAGAGGCAAATCTCCTCTCCCTTACAGGAAAAAAGACGGACACGACAAACGATCTCGAGACCGAGAGTCCAGATCGCCCGGAAGGCGAAGTAAAGAACGTACCCCGCGAGGGACGCCGTACTTCAGTCCCGGCAAGAAACAGCGAGAGGTTAGTCCTAGAGATAACCCAAGCACAGTTTCAGGAAGTCGCTCGCGATCCAGAAGTTTTTCCCGTTCTCGATCCATAACCCCATCAGGAAATTCGTCAAAAAATTCGCACCGTTCACATCAAAAAACAAATCAAGATGGCGGCGAAAACGTGGCCAAAAAAGACGCCAGTTCTCTGTCGGTAACAGCTGAAAACTCAATGCTAATGTTGTTAGGGGAGGGCGCGCCAGAGGACGCGCATCCCAGCGAACCGATACATAACACTGTTGCTGATCTGTGGATAAAAATATTACAATTTGGATTGCCGCCAGATGCCTCTAAAGCGCTAATAAAAAAATATCAGCTACCAGAAAACTGTTTGCTGATGGGAGCGCCTCAGCTGAACCAGGAAATAAAATCTGGTATGGGAGTGACAGCCTTAAAAAAGGATCAACACCAAGTGACAGCTCAAAACAAACTCGGTGCTGCGATTAGTGCCTTAGGTCAAGTATTAACAGTAGTGCTACAAATTAAAAAAGAATCTAAAGATCTTGACGCCGCTACATTGGTGAGCATATTTTCGACATTGTGTGACATCGGCAGAATATTGACCGATATCCAGCATGGCCTGTCGATGACGCGGAGGTCATTTATAGTGCCGACGTTTAGCATCTTGTTAAAACAAATAGCCGATGTAACGCCAGTGGACACTTATCTTTTTGGCGAAAACTTATCGGAGAAACTTAAGTCTGCGAAGGAAGTGGAGAAGTCCGCGAAAGACATCACCAAATCCAACCAAAGTTCAAGTAAAAGTTACGTGAACAACAAGGAGAAGTTTGCGGGGCCGCCAAAAAATAAGAGCAATTTAAACTACAAAACCCCCTCCTCCAAGAAGAACTATCCGAACACGAATTTGAGGAAGAGGGGGCAAGAATCGAGGACACCACGCAACCAGCCATATCGTCGTCAAAGGACCCAGTGGTAAGTTATAAAGCAGGTCGAATAAAATATTTTATTAGCGAATGGGAAAAGCTGACACTCGATCCCTCCATACTGAAATGCGTTCAGGGTTACAGTATACTTTTTGATAGCACTCCGACGCAGTTGTTTAAACCAACAGAACCTCAACTTTCCGTTGAAGAATGTGTCAGGATGGTAAAAGCCATTTCCCACATGCAAGAAATAGGTGCTGTTTTCCCATGCGACCCGTGCGAAGGTGAATTTTTATCTTCTTTTTTCTTAAGGCAAAAATCTAACGGCGATGACCGATTTATTTTAAACCTTAAGAAACTGAACAAATTCATCACAGCAACTCACTTTAAGATCGAGGACCTTAAAACAGCCTTGCGGCTAGTAAGTAGAAATTGTTTCATGTCGGTGATTGATATCAAAGATGCTTATCTTATGATACCAATAATAAAAGAACATAAAAAATTTCTCAGATTTCGTTTTCAGGGGGTCACTTACGAATTTAGTTGCTTACCTTTTGGGCTTTGTACAGCACCACTGGTTTTTACAAAACTATTAAAGCCGGTGGTACAAGTACTAAGAAACCAGGGCATTGTCTTAGTCATCTACTTGGATGATATACTAATCATCGCTGAGACTGAGAAGCAATGTGGGAAAAACGTCACGATAGTTCGATCTCTTCTTAACAAACTGGGGTTCGTTATAAGCGAGAAGAGTCAACTCAAACCTTCAAGAATATGCACGTTTTTAGGTTTCGTTATAGATAGTGAAGCATTTTGTGTTCGACTAACAGATAAAAAACGAGTATCAATAGATCAAAAAATTCAAATCTTTTTAGGTAAAAAGACCTGCAAAATAAAGGAGTTAGCTCAATTTCTCGGAACATTGGTGGCTGCCTGCCCGGGAATCAAATACGGGTGGCTCTACACCAAAAGGTTAGAACGCGAGAAATATTTAGCTTTAGGAAATTGCGGTAATAATTTTAATGCTACCATTTCCCTCCCTAACCTGATTCAACCTGATTTGCAGTGGTGGTCTCTTAACGTAAAAACATCAACCAACCCAATCAGAGAATCTAAATTTGCAATTGAAATTTTCACAGACGCTTCGCTAACAGGTTGGGGCACGTTCTGCGATGGAAAAGTGGCTAACGGTCTGTGGAGCAAAAAGGAGCAGGAACTCCATATTAACGCATTAGAATTGATGGCCGCGTTTCTAGGGTTAAAATGCTTCGCCAAAAATTATTCTGAGTGTGAAATCCTCCTTCGTATGGACAACACGACGTCCATTGCCTATGTAAATAGAATGGGTGGGATTAAATACCCTAAGTTAACCTATCTTGCCAGTGAAATCTGGAAGTGGTGCGAGAAAAGAGACATATGGGTCTACGCGTCTTATCTACCGTCAAAAGCCAACGTAGATGCAGATGAACAGTCACGTATCCTTCCTGAAGAAACGGAATGGGAACTGTCA
Organism: Leptopilina heterotoma; assembly: GCF_015476425.1. NCBI lineage: Eukaryota > Metazoa > Arthropoda > Insecta > Hymenoptera > Figitidae > Leptopilina > Leptopilina heterotoma. Next base: position 838,550 of record NW_025111153.1, read on the forward strand.
GATAGGTCATTCAAAAAATTAGAAAGAGAATTAGGGCCATTTAATATAGATCTGTTTGCGTCTAGAGTCAATGCCAAATGTAGGAAGTATGTGTCCTGGAGACGAGATCCAGACTCCATACTTGTCGACGCTTTCACTATGGATTGGCGAGATCAGCTTTTCTATGCATTCCCTCCTTTCGCACTTATCTTGCGAACCCTTCAAAAAATAAAAATCGACCAAGCCGAAGGCGTGGTTGTGGTACCAAGGTGGCCTACCCAGCCTTGGTACCCATTATTCATGTCTTTAGTCGTATCAGAAATTATTACTTTCAAGCCAAGTAAAAAACTTCTTTCTTCCCCTCACAGAGATCTACATCCGCTTCACCACAGCCTTTCCCTGGTAGCAGCTCGCTTATCAGGGACGGTTTCAAAAGCAGAGGTGCGACAGAGGAGGCTGCAGAGATAATGGCGAAATCAATCACGGAGAAAACCATGAAGCAGTATGCAAAACCGATCCATCTATGGTGGGAACATTGTCGAGACAATCGCTGCAGCCCGTTTCATTGTTCGACGTCAGAATGCCTAAAGTATTTTACGAAAATTAACGAGAGCACAAAATCCTACAGTACTCTAAATGTACATAGAGCAGCTCTCTCACTTCTTATGGGCAATGAGCTTGGAAATAACGCAAGTATTAAAAGATTCTTCAAGGGTATTGCTGTCCTAAAGCCGCAGAAAGCAAAATATAATACCACCTGGGACCCGAAGCCGGTGCTGGATTACCTCTCATCTTTTTATCCTATTAACAATCTTACACTCGAAAAATTAACGAAAAAACTGGTTACAATACTTGCCTTGTGTACTGCACAAAGAATCCAAACTCTAACGCTGATTGAACTACAAGACATTAATCTGAGAACAGAGCCTATTACAATAAAAATCCCCGCACGAATAAAAACGACGAGGAGAAATGGCTACCAACCTTGTCTACAAATCCCGACCTTCACAGATAAACCTGAAATATGCGCCGCTACCACGCTTCGAGAATATATCCAAGTAACCAAGGCACTTAGACAAGGCAACCAGGAAAATGGAAAACTACTCATTACCGTCAATAAACCGCATCGACCTGCAACTGCTCAAACAGTCAGTCGCTGGATTAGGGACACTCTACAAGCCAGTGGTATAGATACGGAGACATACACCGCTTATAGCACTAGGCATGCGTCAACGTCAACCGCTGCCCGTCGAGGTGTAAGGGTGGAGTCCCATGGCAGCGTTTTGCGTTGCGTTTTGTAACTAGGCCATGAGTGCAAATAGAGCAAACGTATATCTCCATCCCTCTCACACGCATGGCCTAGTTACAAAACGCAACGCAAAACGCTGCCATGGGACTTCAGCCTAAACGTCGACTTAATTTGCAAAGCAGCTGGTTGGACAGCGAATTCTTCAACGTTTGCACGGTTTTATAACCGTCCCATTGTAAGTGAGGCTTCTTTCGCAGAAGCAGTCATTAGAAATTAAAAAAAAAAGAAAAAAAAAAAAAAAAATCCTTTTATTTTATCACTATAATAATGTTTAAATAATCAAACGAACTGTTTCGTATTTATATATTTCGTATTCTTACAACATTGTTTCTAAAATATAATTAATAAAAATTATATGTTTAATTCAACAAAAACGCAAAACAGAAAAATCATTATTCACTTTAAAAATCTACCTGTGTGATCTAGAGGACGAGGCGGCGAAGTACAATTGAACGATTGAACGAACTTACCTAAAGTGAAGTTCAATCATAATTGTATAAGCCGCCTCGTCCTCTAGATCAAACCCACCACTCCCATAAACAAAAGTTGTTAATTTACCCGGTCATGATTTTTATTGCAACTGTTTTGCTAAACTTTCAAATGTAATGACGAGCAGAGGGCTAGATAATAGGACGCCACCTGTTGGAGGCGCTAAAAGTTTTTAACTTTGAAATTATTGTGGCGGAACGTATAATACCACGGTACTACCTGTGTGATCTAGAGGACGAGGCGGCGAAGTACAATTATGATTGAACTTCACTTTAGGTAAGTTCGTTCAATCGTTCAATTATTTTCAAAAATTTTAATAAAATTCTTCTCATGAATTCAATTGTTTTCAAAAATTATAATTTAAATGCTGCTAAGAAATTGAATTATTTTTAAAAAATTTAATAAAATTCTTCAAAAAGTTTTCAATTATTTTCAAAAATTGTTACAAAATTCTTTAATATAATAAATTTCATTAAAATTTTAATTAAATTCCTTAAAAGAAATTAAATTTTTTCAAAAGTTGTTAATACAAATTCTTCGTAAAAATTAAATTTTAAGAAACATTCAATATTATTAATTTTTCTATTTAAATAATTGATTTCTCGTAGAATTAAATTATTGTTTTTCGTACTTTTAACTAACAATTCTGTAGAATTAATTTTTTTGAAAATGTTTAATTGAATAATAATTGATGTTATTGATTTAAAGTAGAATTTTAGTTAAGAATTCTAGAAAATGTTAATTGAATTGAAATGATACAAATAATTGTGAAGAAATTACAGTAACAATATTCTTATAATAATAAAATAATGATTTTGTCAATCGGTCATCTTTATGTTTTATAATAATATTCTTATGAGTTGTTGAATTTGAAAATGTTTGAATTTGAAATTTTTGAACATCTTAATGCCAATGAAGAAAAAATGATTAAATTTTTATTTTAAATAAAACTATTGATTTTTTCGAATAATTTTACTTTTGTAGAAATTTGTAAATAAATTTAATAGGACATTTTTTTGAGTATCTAATAATTTTGAGAGTGAATCAGAATATTCTTTAGGGTCAGTGAAAAAGTGAAAGTTATGTTTGGAAATGAGGGAAAAGTCAGGGAAAAATAAAGTTAAATTTTTGTGGCAACCCTGTATAAATAAATTATATTTTTATCTTTATTTAACCAATTTTTATGGTCCCCTAAAAGTCCCCTATTTTTTAATTTTCAGTCCCCTATTTCCCCTAAAATACTTTTTAGGGGCACTGTGAAGCCTGTCAGTTTTTATTAATTATTTTAGATGCAATGAAGATTATTATTTTTAATAATAATGATAAAAAAAATACAATAAATTTTAATTTGAGAAAAATTTACAGAATGATGCTGATGCTGCTCGAGAAGCGTATGGAAAGTTCCTGGAGCGATATCCATATTGCTATGGATATTGGCGAAAGTACGCAGACTACGAGAAGAAAAAGGGTGATCCCGAGAACGTGCAAAAGGTGAGTCCATTTCAATTTCTAAGTGCGATTAAGGTTATACATGTTTGTTCAAAAAAAAAGAAAATTTATTTTTCATTTTTTTACAATTTTTTTTTTAAATACCGTACATGATATATTACTGTTGATTAACGCAAATAATCTAATTAAATGAAACTAGCTCGTGGTAGGAAGAGGCGTGGGCAGTGTGCACGCACATAAATATGGTTTTCCCTTCCAACAGCCTAGCACGTCTTGCGGCACCTATTCGACTCTCCTCGTTTATCAATTAGCTACTTATTTAAATATTATGATTATTATTATTATTATGATTATTATTATTATTCTACTAGAACCGTTGCGACAGTGCTATTATTACATATTCTTATTATCTCTATTTTATTATCAGTATCTTTATTATCAATATTTAAAGAAATATCGCTATAATTTAATTGATACTATTAAATAATTATCTAAGACGTTGTTTCGAATTTGCGAATTAACCGTCGTCACAACTATTTATTGTTGTGTGTATCACTTTGTGTGTGTGCGTGTGTGTGTTCTGTGCTTTTTATTATAAACAAAAAAAGTTACTCTAAGCCTATGTAAGCAAACACAAGAAAAAACACAAAATTTTGCTCAATTTTCTTTTGAGCAATGACAAAAATTATTGTAAACTTAAACTAAGATTGCGAAATTGTACTTGTTTTCTTTAATGTCGATGAAACGACAAGATTCTATTTTTTTTTTCTGGGGACCATTTTTTTTTCTCTGTATTTTTTTTATTTTTTGAAAAAGAAAAAAAAAGAAAAACCTTAGGAAACGGGCCATGGAAAAAAGGGAGAGAATGGGATACAAGAAAATTATGTTGGCGGAAGAGAGAGAAAGAGAGGCGCCTTGATTGGAACACTTCCCTGAACTTTAAAGGTGAATCCACAATGCTCTGCAATCTCTGTGTTAATTATGAAATAATTATTTATTTACAGAACGCGCACGACAAACGTGAGTATTTCGAATTAATGAACCGCTATGCTTAACGAAAGCTATAAGAAAAAAAAGACAATTATATGAGAATCTCTAGGTTTATAATAATGAATCCTTACCCGAAAAAAAACCACATTTTAACCGGCAAACATAAAGCAACTAGTCCTATTTTTAAAAGGATTTTTAATTATCACAGGTTTTTGATGCGGGACTTAAAGCAATTTCACTCAGCGTTGACCTTTGGATTCATTACATCAATCACTGTAAAGTCATTTATGAGAAGGACGAGAAGAAGATGAGAGAGCAGTATGAAAACGCCATCACTGCCTGTGGCCTTGAGTTCAGGTAAATAACAAAAAATTTTATTTACAAATATTGTAATTTTCACTTAAGTAATTTTATTTTAAGTACTCAATTTGCAAAACTCCTCTTTTTTTCATTATTAAAATTATAAAACGTTTGATGAAAGTGACCAATTTTTATAAAACAAAAAAGAAATAAGAACTTACTTTCAATATTTTTTATTTTTTAAAGTACAATAAAATATAATACCTCACGGTTGTTACAGATCAGAGAAATCAAGGAAAAGTCAGAGATTTTTATTAAATTGGAAAAAATTGAATTTTGGAGAAGTTACAAATGATTGCAGAAATTCAATTATTTTCAAAATTAACAAAATTCTTCGCAGAAATTCAAATTATATGTTTAGAAATTTAAAAAAATTCTCGTCATTTTTCAATTAATTTAAAAAATAATAAAATTCTTCTCCGAAATTCAATTATTTTCAAAAATTTTAATAAAATTCCTGGCGAAATTTCAATTATTTTCAAAAATTTTCCTCAGTTCAATGATTTTCAATATCTACTATTTTTATAAAATTTTTCAAAAGAATTCCATTATTGAAAAAAAATGTTGACAAAATTCTAAGCAAACATTCGATTATTTTCATAAATAATCAAAATTTCAAAGGAATTCTATTACTTACAATTTTATTTTATAAATTTCTTCGCAATAATTCAACTATTTTCATAGTTAATAAAACTCACAATAGAATTTCAAATATTTTTAATACAATTTTAATCGAATTCCTCAAAAAATGTAATTATTCTTTAAAATTTCATTAAAAATTCGTCAAAAGAATTGAATTATTTAAAAATTTGTTCATATAATTCTTCATGAGAATTCAGTTTCAAGAAATATTCAATTATTCGATAAATTATTTATTTTTGTATTTAAATAATGGAATTCTCGTTGAATTTTTTAATAAAAATTGATTTAATTCTTCTCCAAAATTCAATTATTATCAAAAATTTGAATTAAATTCTTGTCAAATTTCAATTATTTTCAAAAATTTTCCTCAATTCAATGATTTTCAATATCTCCTATTTCAATAAAATTTTCCAAAAGAATTCAATTATTTAAAAAGAATTTTAATAAAATTCTAAGCAGACATTGAATTATTTCCATAAATAATAAAAATTACACAGGAATTCTACTATTTACAAATTTTTTTATAAATTTCTTCTCAACAATTCAATTATTTTCATAAATAATACAATTTTTCACAGAGATTCAATTATTTTCATGAATAATAAAACTCATCATAAAATTTCAATTATTTTTATAATAAAATTCTAATCAAATTCCTCGAAAAATGTAATTATTCTTGAAAAATTTATTAAATATTATTGAAAAAATTCAATTATTTAAAAATTTGTTAATAAAATTCTTCATAAGAATTCAATTTCGAGAAATATCAATTATTCAATTAATTTTTTTTTTATTTAAATACTTCAATTCTCGTAAAATTTTCTAATAAAAATTTATTTAAAAATTTGTTTTTAGTTAAAATTTTAGATAATAATTGAATATTAAAAACATTATAGCGTGAATTTTCAGAAATAAATGAATTTTGAAAGGTTTTAAATTAAAATCTTTGAAAATTTGAATTTTTCGTACTTTTAACTGACATAATTCTGTTGAAATAATTTTTTTGAAATAGTTTAATCGAATTTTAAAAAAAAAATTATTTCAAGTTTTTATTTTCTAATGTATATTTAATTGAAGAATTTCCGAATAATTGAAATTTTGTAAAATTAAATTGTATGCAAATAAATTTGAAACTTCTCAAGGAACTTTTGCAAAAATTATTAAATATAATTAATAATTGAATTATTTTCAAAAATTTTAATAAAATTCTTTCCAAAATTTCAATTATTTTCAAAAATTTTCCTCAATTCAATGATTTTTAAAATCTACTATTTTTATACAATTTTTCTAAAGAATTCTATTATTTAAAAAAAATGTTGACAAAATTCTAAGCAAACATTAGATTATTTTCATTAATAATAAAATTACACAGGTATTCAACTATTTATAAATTTTGTCGTGATAATTGAATTTTAAAAAGGTTTCTAATTAAAATCTTTGAAAAATCTGAATTTTTCATACTTTTGACTAACAATTTCGTAAAATTAATTTTTTTTGAAAAAGTTTAAATGAAATTTAAAAAAAATTATTTCTAGGTTTTATTTTTTAAATATTTAATTAAAGAATTTGCGAATAACAAAATTTCGTAAAATTGAATTGTAAACAAATAGATTTGAAAATTCTCAAGGAACTTTTGCAAAAATGATTTTTTAAAATAATTTATAATCGAATTCTCTAGAAGAATTTTAATCAAAATTTGGAAATAATTACATATTTCGAAGAATTTACCTAAAATTGTATTAAAAATATTTGAAATTCTGTGAAGAATTTTATTATTTATAAAGTTCATTGAATGCTTGCAACGAATTTTATTAAATTTTTTCAAATAATTGAATTCTTTTGAGAATTTTTATTAAAATAGTAGATTTTGAAAATATTTGAATTTCAGCGAAGAATTTCATTATTTGTGAAATGTAATTGAATTCTTGCAAAAAAATTTTTGAAAATAATTACATTTCTCGAGGAATTTATTCAAAATTGTATTAAAAGTAATTGAAATCCTATGAAAAATTTTATAATTTCCTAAAATTGTATTCAAAATATTTGAAATCCTCTGAAGAATTTTATTATTTAGAAGAATAATTGAATTGTAACCAATTTTTATTACATTTTTTTAAAAATAATTGAAATCCTGTGAAGATTTTTATTATTTATGAAAATAATTGAATTCTTACAAATAATTTTTGAAAAAATTTTAAATAATTGAATTATGTTTGGAAATTTTATGAAAATAGTAGATATTAAAAATTATTGAATTGCGAAAAGTTTTTTAAAAATACATGGGGTCAAAAAGTTTTAGTACATTCGTACTGATTACTGTTAAGTGCTCGCTTCACTTAAAATTCAAATATTTCTGTAAAAATGGATGTAAGAGCTATCAAAGTAGGATCATTTTAAAGTTCAATAAATTTAGAGTCAAATAGGCTAAGATATAACCAATTTAATAGTGTAAATATTAAAAATATAATTCTTTAAAGTTAGAGATTTTTTGTGAAAATTGGGATTTTGAAATCTGGAATTCAAGCGTACGCCAATTGAAGAAAAATTTTTTTTTAAGTTTTGATAGTTGCACAATAAAAAGTACAAATTTCATTCTTTAATTCTAGATCAAAATCATTCACATATATTAAGTATTTTCTTCAAATTCTATAAAAATAATATCTCTTGCTCTTAATTTTTCGAAGAATATAAATTGCAAATTCGACGTTTTCATTCACTTGTTCTATCAAATAACCACACTTTTGAAAAATATAAAACCTCTTCATCTTAGAAAATTTAAGTTATTTACATGAAATTTATCCCTCTTCTTATAATTTTACAAATTTTAACTCTATCATTATTCCTTATTTTCATTCTAGGTGTCTATTTTTTTATTTTTCAATAAAAAAAGATGCATATTTTTCAAAAGTGTGGTTAATTGAAAAAACAAGTGATTGAAAACGACGAATTTGCAATTAATATTATTTGAAAAATTTCGAGAGCAAGGGAAGTTATTTTTATAGAATTTGAAGAAAATACTTAATATATGTGAATTATTTTGGTCTAGAATTAAAGAATGGCAGGGTGGCCACTTGACCGGGAATTGAAAAATTGACCGGGATAACCGGGAAATGACCGGGAAATTTGATACTAAACCGGGAATTTATTTTTTATTTTTAATTTTATTTTTAAACTGACCCAAACAAAATTTTTTTTTTAATTTTTACTCGAGAAGTATATTGTACATAAGTAGGTATAGTAGAGAATACATAAATTAACAGACTTTTGTTAGGGATGAAGAGGGGTTTATGAGAAAATAATATACTTATTTAAATTTAAAGAAATCCTTTTATTTTAAGCGGATTTTTCTTTTAGTATTTATTCCACAGGATTTTTCTCATAATTTCTATTATTTTTCATACGCTTATTTCAGTTTTAAAGAATCAATCATAAAGTTCATTATGAAAATTTTTAGTTCATTTAAAAAATAAGAAATTTGTAAAATAGTAAAAATTTATTATTTTTTTACAATTTTCATATTATTGTCAGTTCGGAAAAATGTCAAAAAAATGTTATCTCTAAATGAGCTCAATATATTGATTAGTTTAAATTTGTAATATGCATAATACACAATAATTTAAGATAATTTTTTTTTTTGTTATTAATATTTTTAATATTTCAAACTAAAATATTGTTTTAATGTATTATACAATGACCGGGAAATAAAAAAAAATTGACCGGGAAAACCGGGAAAAAACCGGGAATTCAATTTTCTACAAAAAGTGGCCACCCTGAATGGAATTTGTACTTTTTATTGTGCAACTATTAAAAACTTAAAAAAAAATTTTCTTCAATTGGCGTACGCTTGAATTCCAGATTTCAAAATCGCAATTTTCACAAAAAATCTCTAACTTTAAAGAATTATATTTTTTATATTTACACTATTAAATTGGTTATATCTTAGCCTATTTGACTTTAAATTTATTGAACTTTAAAATGATCCTATTTTGATAGCTCTAACATCTATTTTTACAGAAATATTTGAATTTGAAGTAAAGCGAGCATTTAAAAGTAATTTTAATTATAATTTAATTATAATTTAAGTAATTATAAATTTTATAAAGAATTCAATTAAAATTTTTGAAAATAATTGAATATCCAAGAAGAAATTTATTACTTTTAAAAATAATTGAATTCTTGTGATGAATATTGTTATTTAAGAAAATAATTGAATTTTACAAAGAATTTTATTAAAATGCCTCAAAATTATTGAATTTTTTGTAATAATTTTGTTATTTATCGACATACCTAATTGAATTTTTTCGAAGAATTATTTATGTAAATAATAATTGATTCCTTGGGAAGAATTTTATTAAAATCTAAAAGAATAATTGAATTATTTCAAAAAAATTAATTAAAATTGTATTTAAAATAATTGATTTCTTTTGAACAATTTTTTAAAAATATTTGAAAATAATTGAACGCCTGTGAAAAATTCTAATATTTTTTTAAATAATTGAATTCTTTTGAAAATTTTTATTAAATTAGTAAATTTTGAAAATATTTGAATTTCAGCGATAAATTTTATTATTTGTGAAAATAATTGAATTATAGTTGCAAAGTATTTTATTAAAATTTTCAAAAATAATTGAATTTCTTAGAAGAATTTTATTATTTATGAAAATAATTGAATCATTGCGAAAAATTTTATTAAAATGTTTAAAAAGAATTTAATTTATGTGAAAAATTTTATTACTTGTAAACATAATTGAATTCTTGCAAATGATTTCATTAAAATTTTTGTAAATAATTTAATTCTTTTTGAAAAATCTTATGGAAATTTAAATTATTATAAAATATGAAGAAAGTGATCACTCCGAGTCGAAGACTCGGATTTCATTAAAATTTTTGTAAATAATTTAATTTTTTTTTTGAAAAATCTTATGGAAATTTAAATTATTATAAAATATGAAGAAAGTGATCACTCCGAGTCGAAGACTCGGAGTTATCGATTTCTTCATGTTTTATAATAATATTTTTATATAAGTTATTGAGTTTCAAAAGGTTTGAATTTGAAATTTTTTGAAAATCCTTATTCCAATGGATTAATTAAAATGATTAAATATTTATTTAAAAAAGAATTTATTGATGTTTTCGATTAGTTTTACAATTAAAAAAATTCTTAAATAAATGTAATAGAACATTTTTTTCAGTATCTAATAATTTTTAGTGTGAATCTTAATATTCTTTTGGGTCTGGGAAGAAGTCGAAATTTTGTCTGGAAATCAGGGAAAAGTCAGGGAAAAAGAAAATTACATTTTTGTGGCAACCCTGTACCTTCTCATGTGATGAGAAATGTAAAAATAATAAGATAATAATTTATTTTGATTAATTAACAATGTTTGTTGTTTGATTTTGACATTAGGTCTGATCGATTATGGGAGAGCTACATCAAATGGGAAATTGAGGGTAAACGACTGAGTAAAGTGACAGCAATTTATGATCGTCTATTGACAACTCCCACATTGGGATATACTTCTCATTTTGATACATTCCAAGAATTTGTCTCATCGAACGCACCAAATCAAATTCTCAGCGTTGACGATTTTCTCTCGTTACGCTCGGAGGTGAAGTCACTTCTTAAATCCGAGGATGTCACACCTTCATCCACAGCGGATGCACCACCTGGTGAGGAACCACCGCCACACGAAGTGCCACCCACTGACGAAGAGACGAGAGCGATTAGAGAGAAAATCATCAGCAGCCGACGTAAAATGCATAAAACAAATGTAAACGCGGTCGCTGCCAGATGGAGTTACGAGGAAGGCGTAAGTTCTCTTTTCTCTTCTATAAAGAAAACTATAATTGTTATATTTCATTCCTTTTTTTCTGGTATTCAAATTTTGATACCACTTTCTTTTGCATTAAATTAGAATTTTCTTAAAATTCGATTATTTTTAATAAACAAAAATTATTATATAACTAGCAAATGATACTCACACCAGCGTGCGGAACACGGTATTCTATTTATTATTTTGTAAATTAAAACATTTTATATTTGAAAAATTTTTAATAGAATTCTTTCAAAAAATTCAATTATTTTCAAAAATTCAGATAAAATTCTTCGAAACAATTCAATTATTTTTATGAATTGTAAAATCCTCGGCAAGAATTCAATTATTTTCATAAATAAGAAAATTCTTCGCAAGAATTAAAATTTTTTCATAAATAAATAATGAAATTCTTCAAAGGAATTCAATTATTTTCATAAATAATAAAATGTTTCGAAAGAATTCAATTATTTTTATAAATTGTAAAATCCACTGCAAGAATTTAATAACTTTAATAAATAAGAAAATTCTTTGCAAGAATTAAAATATTTTCATAAATAATAAAATTCTACAAAGGAATTCAATTATTTTCAATACAATTTTAATAAAATTTTTCGAAAGAATACAATTATTTTTAAAAATATTATTTAAATTCAATTATTTTCAACAATTTTGATAAAAAATTCTACGAAACAATTCAATTCTTTTTATAAATTGTAATAAAATTTTTCTAAACAATTCAATTGTCTTCAAAAGTTTTGAATAAAATACTTTGTAAATTTCAATTATTTTCAAAATTTTCAATTAAAATTTCTTTAAAAAATTACATTATTTTTACGAAATTTAATGAAATTCTTCAAAAAAAATGTAATTATTTTCAAAAACTGTAATAAAATTGTTTAAAAAAATTTAATTTTCAATGAATAATTTTAATATAATTTAATAGTTAAATTGTTAATTGCAATTAGTAATAAACACGATTATTTCAAAAATTTCAAAGAAATTTTTCATAAAATTCAATTATTTTCAAAATTTTCAGTAAAAATTATTTTTAAAAAATTCATTATTTTCAAGAATATTGAAATAAATTCTACAAAACAATTTAGGTAACTATTTTAAAGATTTTCAAGAAAAATCTTATTCCAAAGTTAAATTATTTTCAATACAATTTTAATTACATTATCTCGAAAGAATTCAATTATTTGAAAAAATATTGATAAAATTCTTGAAATGCATTCAATTATATTCAAATTTTTTTATAAATAGTTTAGAAGAATTCAATGATTTTCAGTATACATCAAAAATTTAATTATTTCTGAAAATAATTGAATTCTTGAATAGAATTTTATTAAAACTTTTTCAAATAATTGAATTCCTGCGAAAAAATTTATTATTTCTGCAAATAATTGAATTTTTGCAAAATTTTGAGAAAATAAGTGAATTTTTGAGAAGAATTTTATGTTAAGTGTATTTAAAATAATTGAATTCTTACGAAGAATTTAAAAATAATTGCAAATTTTCCTGGAATTCAATTAAAATTGTATTTCAAATAATTGAAAATCCAGCGAAAATTTTATTATTTATGAAAATAATGAAATTCTTGAATTGAATTTTATTAAAAGTTTTTTAAATAATTGAACTCCTGTGAAAAATTCAATTATTTTTTAAAATAATTAAATTTTCTCGGAGAATTTTCACAAGATTTTTAAAAATAATTGAAATTTTCGAAGAAATAAATTAAAATTGCATTGAAAATAAAGTGACATCCTGATAAGAATTTGATTAAAACTTTTTTAAATAATTGAATTGACTTTTTACAAAGAATTTTATTACAATAATTGAAAGTAATTGAATTACAATTGCAATAAAGTAATAAAAATTATACAAAAAATAGATATATACTAAAAATTTTTTTAAAAAAAATATATGGTTGACAAATCGAAGTTACGAAAATTTTTTCCCCTCATTTTATTAAACTCTTAAAGTTCTTAGTTTTATTTTCAATTAAAAATTGTCAATAACAAATCGAATTTAAGAAAAAGATTTCCTTTATTTCTAAAAAAGACTAAGTTTTGTTAACAAATTGTGATTAAGAAATATAAATGGGCCAAAATTTATTTATTTAAAAAAAAAAGAATAAAAAGAGAATTTTGTATGAAAATTGTAATTTATGCACAAAATTTTCTTTTATTTCTAAAAAGAAATTGGATTTTTGTTAAAAAATGTTGATTCTTTTATTTGCTTTTATTTCCTGATTTTTTAATAGTTTTTCTTTTTAGATGTTTTGAATTTTTAAATTAATAACGTCAACGTTTTTTTTTATTGAAAGAAAATTAAAAACATACACAAAAGACTAATTTCAAACTTCAGATAAAATGAATGAAAGAATACGAAGATTATTTTATGTAATTATTTTTAACATTTTTCAGATAAAAAGACCTTACTTTCATGTGAAACCATTAGAGCGATGTCAATTGAAAAATTGGAAAGAATATTTAGATTTTGAAATCAATGAGAAGGATTCCAACAGAATAATTATTCTCTTTGAACGGTGTCTTATTGCATGTGCACTTTATGACGAATTTTGGATGAGGGTAAGTGATTCTTTTCATTTAAAATTATATTCACTTAATTTAAAAAAAGATTTATTCGCAATTAATTTTATTTTTACCCAATTTTTAAATGTTAAGAAAATTTTATTTTCTTTTTAAAATCCTTCAGTTTGTTCGCTATTTGGAGAGCTTGAAGATCGACAATGCCGAGAAAATTCGTGACGTTTACACACGTGCCTGTACAGTTCATCATCCAAAAAAACCAAATCTTCATCTTCAGTGGGCGACTTTTGAAGAAAGTCAGGGAAATTTCGAGAAAGCAGCGGAAATTCTCGAGAATATTGATAATGTTCTTCCAAATATGTTACAAATCGCTTATCGAAGGATAAATCTCGAGAGAAGAAGGGCAGATCTTGAGAAAGCATGCACTCTTTACGAGAGTTATATCGTTAACAGCAAAAATCGTACAATCGCCAATAATATTGCTGTTAAATATGCAAGATTTCTATGTAAAGTCAAAAACGACACTGACAAGGCTGTCAAAGTTTTACTTAAGGTAAGAATGAACAAAATTTTTCTTCAATTATATATTATATATTATTACATTACATTATAATAATCGTAAATTCCCCTTTCCGTTAGCAAATTATCTGCATTCTTTTTTTTTCTTTTGAAAATTAATTTTTGTGGGTTATTGTCATTTTTTTTAATGTCAGAAAAAAACCAAAAATTACTCGTTTTATTCACTTCACAAGATTGACAAAAATTCCATTCCATATTTTTTATTTTCTTACTTTTTCCTAATTTTCATCAAAAATATTTACTTTTTTCTTATCCTACTGCTAATAAATTGAATTCCTGCAACGAAGTTTATTATTCATGAAAGAGTTTTAAATATTTATAAAAAATAATCTAATTCTTGCGAAGAATTTTATAATTAAATTTTTAAATAATTCATTTCTTTCGAATAATTTTATGCAAATTTTAATTTAAATAATTGAATTCTAGAGAAATTTTTATTATTCATGAAAAGAATTCACAGGGTTGCCACAGGTTAGGGGAATCAGGGAAAACTCAGGGAAAGTAAAATTGGTCTGGGAAATCAGGGAAAAGTCAGGGATTTTTAGTAAAAGTAATTGAAAAATAAATTGAATTTTGATGTTTTTTTGTTTGCCTCGTAAACTATGAAATTACCACGAATTTTAATACAAAACCTTCAATTTTTTCTATTTCTGACAATAATTTATTTTCAAATAAACTTAATTTTTCAAAAAGTATCATAAAATTATGACTTAGAAATTATTTAATGAATAACTTTTACAATTTTCATAAATACTAGATTGATAGAAAATTAAATTTTCGAAAAGTTACAAATCATTCCAGAAATTCAAATTATTTTCAAAAATTATAAAATTCTTCGCAGAATTTCAATTATGTTCAAAAATTAAAACAAATTCTCGTCAAAATTCCAATTATCTTTATGAATAATAAAATTCATCATCGAAATTCAATTATTTTTAAAAATTTTAATAAAATTCTTGTCAAAATTTCACAAGAATTCAATTATTTACAAAAATTTTAATAAATTTCTTCGGAAAAATTCAATTATTTTCATAAGCAATAAAATTTTCACAGGAATTCAATTATTTAAAATACAAAATTTCATAAAATTTTTCGAGAAATATCAATTATTTACAAAGATTTTCATAAAATTCGTCGCAAGAATTCAATTATTTAGAAAAAAATTCAACAAAGTTCTTTTCAAGAATTCAATTATTTTTATAAATAATAAAATTCTTCACCGAAATTCAATAATTTTTATAAACTTGAATAAAATTCTAGAAAGAATTAAATTATTTTGAAAAGTAATAAAATTCTTCGCAGAAATTAAATTATGTTTAAAAATTTTTTAAAAATATTTTTGTCAAAATTTCAAATATCTTTATAAATAATAAAATTCTTCATCAAAATTCAATTATTTTTCTAACTTTTAATAAAATTTTTGGCAAAATTTCACAGGAATTCAATTATTTACAAAATTTTAAATAAATTTCTTCGAAATAATTCAATTATTTTCATAAATAATAAATTTTTTACAGGAATTCAATTATTAAAAATAAAAAATTTCATAAAATTTTTCGAAAAATATCAATTTTTAAAAAAGATTTTTATAAAATTCGTGTCGCAAGAATTGAATTAATTAAAAAAAATTTAACACAATTCTTTTCAAGAATTCAATTATTTTTATAAATAATAAAACTGTTCGCAGAAATTCAATTATGATAAAAAAAAATTCTTGTAAAAATTTAAATATCTTTATAAATTATTGGTTAAATTTATTTAAAAAAAATTATTTTTTGTCTTTTACAGGCTGCAGATAAAGACAAGGAAAATCCAAGATTATATCTGCAATTGATAGACTTGGGTCTACAAAGGAATCCAGTGGACACACAAGAAATTGTTGGTTACATGGATATGTTTATCGATAGAGAACATGCGGACTTGGAACAACGAGTTCTTTTTGCTCAACGTAAAGTTGAATTCCTCGAGGACTTTAGTCCCGATATTCAAAAGGTTCTCAAGGCGCACGAACAATTCCAAAAATGTATAAAGCAAGCAAAGGAAAGAAAGAAGGCTAAGAACGACGACAGTAAATCGTAAGTTTTACAAAATATTATTTTAAATTTCTTTTTTCTATTTATTTATTTATTTATTTATTTATTTATTTATTCAAATTTGAAGAAATTGAAATTAATTTGACTTTTTTGTTAATTTAATTTTATTTTTTTGAATTGAACGGAATTTATATTAGAGGTAATTTACATAATTCTGAATTTATTAAAAATATTTATTTCCCTTTAATTATTATTGCATTTCAAAGTGTTAACAATAAACAATTAATAGTATATTGAAAAAAATGCGGTTGAAGATTTAATGAAGAACTAAAAAATTATTTTCACAAAAAGAGTTCATTTATGATATTTAACGAATAAAATTTCAAGACGAGCAGTAAATTTATCGAGGTTGTGTCATTTTACAAGGTCATGTAAATTTATGTCAGACGTAATTTTATAATTTTCTCAAATCGACAAGAATCACAATGTCAAGTAAAATTGAACATTTAGCTTTGTTACTTTTTCAGATATTGTAAATTATATGTTTTATACATACATTTATACATTTAATTAAATTCTTCGCGTGAATTCAATTATTTTCATAAATTAAAAATTTCTTCAAAGGAGTTAACTTTTTATTTTCAGTACTATTTCAATAAAATTTCTTGACGAAATTCAATTATTTTTAAAACATTTTTGTAAAATTCTTTAGAAGACTTTAATTATTTTCAAAAATTTTAATAAAATTATATGCAAGAATTAAATTACTTTAGATTTGAAATTAAAACATAGTTAAAAAATTATTTATTATTATTATTTATTATATAATGATAATCGAGATATTCTGTCCTCACGTGAAATTAGATTCCAAATTGTTTTACAGCTCCAAAAATTTTGACAATTTGTAAAAAGAGGGATTAGTGTTTTAGTGAAATTAATTCCCTTAAAATTTTGACAATAACAACATTTTTACAGGACTATAAAAAATTTATACAAAGTATTCATAATATCAAATTATTAAAAATCTTAAATAGTTTCTTAATTTTTTTTCTCAAATTAAAAAAAATCCATAACTAGAGTTACGGTTGCAATTTTCAGAAATAATCAATTATTTCTGTAATTAAATAATTGAATTCTCGTACAACTTTTTGTTAAGAATTGATTTGAAAAAAAATCAGTTAAAATTTTAGGAAATACTTTAAGAATTGAAAGAATTAAAGTTCTAATTTTTAGAAATAATTAAATTTCAAATAGTTTTACATTGAAAGTATTTTAAAATTTTAATTCCTGGTGGACAAGTAAATAACAATAAGTATTCAAATATTTATTAAACAAAAATTAATGAAATTTAAAAAATTTTATTTAGAAATTCTGAAAAATGAGGTTTTTAAAAAAACGTAATTAAATTTTTTTTGAAAATAGTTGAATTGCCGAAAATAATTTTTAAAAATTGAAAAAATAAGAAATTTTCTCAAATTTTATATTTCAAAGAATTTTATTTTCTTACTTTATGAAATTATTTTTGAAAATATTATTGTATTTTTTGAAAAATTGTAACTGAAAATTTGGAAAATAATTAAATTTTAGAAAAAATGTATGTATTTACATAATTCGATTATCGTTTGAATTCTAATAAGAATTGATTTAATAAAGAATATCATTTAAAATTTTGAAAAATAATTGTACATTAGAAGCGTTATAACAGGAATTTTATGAAATATATTAATTAAATTTTAAAAGGTTTTTTGATTGAAATCTTTTTAACATTTTAATCGCTGTAAAAAACTAATAATGTTTAAATGTTTATTTTAAAAAATATTAAAGTTTTGAATAATTTTATTCAACAGTTATAAAAAATTATTGATTTTTGGAAAAATTACAGTTGCGATTTTTAGAAATAATTAAATTTCAAAAGATTTTACATTGAAATTAATTTGAAATAAATTACAATTATAATAAATAACAATAAGTTTTTAAATATTTGTTTAACAAAAATTATTGAAGTTTTGAATAATTCAAAATGTAGAAATTGTAGAAAAAAATTAGGTTTTTGAAAAATTGTAAATAAAATTTTTCAAAGATAATTTATTGAATTCCCGAAGAAAATTAAAAAATCGAAACAATTAAAAGCTTTGTAAAATTTCATTGCAATAAATTTTATATTAGAAAGAATTTAATGTTATCACTTTTCAACATTGTTTTGAAATATAATCGTATTTTTGAAGAATTATATTTCGAAAAATTATATTTTTTTAAAAATAATTATCAAAAAGAAAGTTATTGTAACTAATAGTAATGGGTCTGAATTGAATAATTGCATGTTTCTTAAAATTCAATTCTCATAAAGAATTTTATCAACAAATTTTTAGGAACACTTTTAGGGGACCATAAAAATTGGTTAAATAAAGATAAAAATATTATTTATTTATACAGGGTTGCCACAAAAATTAAACTTTATTTTTCCCTGATTTCCAAACACAACTTTGACTTTTTCCCTAACCCTAAAGAATATTCTGATTCACTCTAAAAATTATTAGATACTCAAAAAAATGTTTTATTAAATTTATTTACAAATTCCTTCAAAAGTAAAATTATTTGAAAACATCAATAATTTTATTTAAAATAAATATTCAATCATTTTTTTTCATTTTTAACTAAAATTCTACTTTAAATGAATAACATCAATTATTATTATTCAATTAAACTTTTTCAAAAAAATTAATTCTACATAATTGTTAGTTAAATGTACGAAAAACAATAATTTAATTCTACGAGAAACCAATTATTTAAATACAAAAAAAATAATATTGAATGTTTCTTAAAATTTAATTTTTTACGAAGAATTGTATTAACAACTTTTGAAAATATTTAATTTCTTTTAAGGAATTTAATTAAAATTTTAATGAAATTTATTATATTAAAGAATTTTATAACAATTTTAGAAAATAATTGAAAACTTTTTGAAAAATTTTATTAAATTTTTTAAAAATAATTGAATTTCTTCGAAGAATTTTATTACTTTTGAAAAATAATTGGATTCTTGGGATGAATATTGTCTTTTAAAAATAATGTAGATCATAAAAAGTTTGTGTAGATTATAAGAATTTAAAATACAATCAACTTCTAAACATATAATTGAGACTTGACTTCACCAAAATACTAATCTTACAAATTTTATGAAAAATATCATCGATCATAAATTTCAAGATTTGAAACTTTCAAAACAAAAGTTTCCAATTGAAAATTTTTTCAACGGCACTTTGCTAAATTTGGTGTGAATTCATCATTAAAAGATAAAAGAAAAAAATAGGGGATATTTTCAAAATAGGGTACGTTTAGGGGCCAAAACTAAAAAAGGCACTTTTAGGGAAATAAGGGACAGACTGTGAAGCCTGATAATTACATTTTTCGAAGAATTTAATTTAAAATTGTATCAAAAAAAATTGAAATTCTGCAATGAGTTTTATTATTTATGAAAATAATTGAGTTCCTAAAATGAATTTTTGTATTTACGAAAAGAATTGAATCTTTGTAAAAATTTTATTATTTATGTAAATAATTGAATTATTGCGAAGAAATTTATAAAAAAAATTGTAAATAATTGAATTCCGGTGAATTTTTTATTATTTAAATGTTTACGTAGAATTTTATCAATTTTTTTTTTTTAAATAATTGAATTCTTTTGGAAAATTTTATTTAAATAATATATATTGAAAATCATTTTACGGAGGATAATTTTCGAAAACAATTGAAATTTTGCCAAGAATGCAAGAATTGTATGAAAATGTTTGAAAATAATTGAATTTCGAATAATTTTAATATTTCTAAAGATAATTGAAATTTTGACGAGAATTTTTAAAAAAATTTCAACGTAATTGAATTGAATCAACAATGATTTGTATTTAAAATTTTTAGGGATATATCACCACCGAAAAAAATGAAATCTGGCGATCCATCGAACGTACCGCCGCCACCTTCAATCAGCTCGCAATCTTCCTATCAATACAGCAGCGGTCCAAGCGGTCCCTATCAATCTCAACAGCAATTCCAAGGTAGCCAATACGGCAGTCAAAGCGGCTATCAACAGGGATACCAACAGTATCCACCGCCCTCAGATCCAAACTACGCGAATTATCAAAATTGGCAGTACAGCCAAGGTGGACCTCAAGCTTACGGATCTTACAATCAATGGGGATCTTATAATTACTATTAAGGATCTTCTTCATAGTGTTCGTGTCCTTTCATTTATTATTCATTGTACATTCTCTGAGTTTTACATACACAAGTTTACACAGCTGTTTAATATTCAATCCGACAAAACACTTATCCGTAATTTTTTCATCTTATTTTTCATAAAAAAAAAGAGAAAGAGCGAGAGTGAGAGAGAGAGAGAAAGAGAGCGAGAGAAATTAAAAATCCACTTTTTCTATTATTTAGAAAAAAAAATGCAAGAATAGCCAAAAAAAAATTCTATTCGATAAACAATAAAAAATAGAACATTTTCAAATTTGTTAATATTTTTCATTATATTAAATTTACAAATTTACATTTATTAAGAATTTACATTGTTTCGTTTTGATGTATACATTACAATGAAATAAGTTTTTGAAAGATTGGATTTTTTCAGAATATTAATATTGCGACCTTGAAAAACAGTGACATACCGAAAAGAAAAATGTTTTTTTTTTGTTCGAATTGATCAATTTTCTATGGGTGAAAAAAAAGTCGTCAGATGTTTTAAAAAAAAAATTGTCAATGTTTTTTTTTAATTTTTCCTTTCATAAAGAACTTTGACTTAAAAAAAAAAGGTTTTGTTTATTTTTTGCATTAACTATAAATAAAATATTTATTAATCTTAAAAAATTTTCTTTTTATAGAAAAACTTTTTTTGCGACAAAAGTAATTTTTTAAAAAATAAATAATACAGCTTTGTGTGACAAAAGTTTTTATAAAAATTATAAAAATTTTTTTTAAATAAGCCATTTTTTGAAGGTGAAATAAAAATATCCAGTGATTTTGAGACAAAAAAAAAAGAGAAACATTTATTGATTTTGCTTTCCATTACTTATTTAGTTTTATTTCAGAAAATAAAATAACATTTAAATCTTGCAAGATTTATTACAAATTGACGTTTTACAAATGCAAATGAATTACAGATAAAAAATACTCAACAAAAAATAAATATCTATATATTTCGCATAATTTCGCCTTCAATAAAAATAACAAAACACCTGAATATTTTTTTGTTCTTTCATTTTCCTGAACATTTATTAGTATCAAATTTTTAACATATAAAAATTAATATCTTGTAACTTTTATTAAATTTTTGTTCTTATATATTTCCCTCTTAGATTTCTTTCATCTTTTTTGTGTCGTAAAAAAAGTTGATGCAAAAAAAGTGCAAAATTAAAAAAATCAAAGAGGGAAATTTTTAAAGAAAGACTTTTTTTTTGTAAAATCAGTCTTTCTATCAAGAAAACTAGGATTATTTTTTCGACTTGAGAAATAGAAAAATGAAAATTGACATTTTATGTCGTTTTTGTTATGAAATCTAAATATCCTACAATAGTCGAATTTTTTTTAGAATATATTATATTAAGATTAACAATTTTTGAATAAAATTAGAGAGCTTTATATCACTACAAATTTCTTTTTCATTTTTAATGAAAATTGTCGATTATTTGTCATTATAGAGCCAAAATTTCTTTCTATAACTGATAAAGAAATTCTTGTAAGTATTTTATGAGTAGGAGAAAAAAATCTTCAATAAGTCACATATATATTGTTATTGTTAAAAATTAAAAATGATAAAAGTGTGACTTAATTTTGATTTTCTCGTTTACAAGTAAATAAAGACGTTTTTGGAGATTCTTAATTACATGACTACTGAGCTAGAAGCCATTTGATTTAATCCACAGGTACTTCCTCCACGATAAACTCGGTAATATCCTTTTTCACCCCATCGTGGTCCCCAACTGTTCTTTATTTTCCAATAAGGGAGTGTCTTTTTGAAAATTGGATATGCTGAAATTAAAAAAATTAAAATTACATATTTGACAATTGAATATAAAACAATAACTTAAAAATAAATTCAATTAAACTTTTAAAAAAAAACCGAAATATTTTATCCTTTGAAGATGAAAATTAATTTCCGAAACCTCTTCTTCCAATTATTGTTTAAACAATTTTTTCAATAATTATTTAGAAAAATTTTGTAAAACTCCGAAAAGAGAGCGTGTCAAGATTCCTTCATCTTCATTTTCCAAAAAATCCCGAACCAAAATATTCTCTTCTTTTTAAATGAAAAGTCAACCACAAAAACACTTTTTCTCCCACAATGCCATTAACCAAAATTTTAAAATTAAAGGTGAAATAATAATAATAATAATAATAATAATAATAATAATAATAATAATAATAATTTTAATAATAAATCTTCCGATATTTTTGTTTATAAAAAAAATTACTGACAAAAATGTAACCAGTCCTAGTCAAATATTAATAATAAAACAATTTACTTAAAACTACAAATTATAATAATTTATAATAATTAAAGATGGCCCAGTGATAAAATCATTATTATTTTATATTATAAGAATATTGCTACTGTAACTTCTTCAAAATTATTTTCATCATTTCAATTCAATTGTTATTTTCTAGAATTTTCAACCAAAATTCTTCTTTAAATCAATTATTTTTAATAATAAAAATTTTATAATTTTTGAAAAAATTATTCTTTGAGAATTTTTATATCCATTTGTTTACAATTCAATTTTAGGTGAAATTTCAATTATTCGGAAATTCTTCAATTCAAATAATTTTATTTTATTATTTATTATTATTATTATTATTATTTTTTATTATTTATTATTTATTTTATTATTTATTTATTATTTTTATATTTATTTTATTATTTATTTTTTTATTATTTATTTATTTTTTTTTTTTTTTATTATTTTATTTTATTTTATTTTATTTTATTTTATTTTATTTTTATTTTTTTTTTTATTTTACTTCAAATAATTTTCATGAGAAATTAAATATAACATTTTCAAAAAAAAAATAAATCTACAGAATTGTGAATGAAAATTATTATGAAAATAATAATAAAATAATATTTATTATAATAATAATATAATAATAATAATAATAATTATTTTCATAATATTTATTATGAAAATTGTGAATTATGAAAATTCAAATTTTCAAAATTTTAATTTGAAACCTTTTCCAAATTCAATTATTTCTAAAAATTCATGCTGTGAAATTTTTATTATTTATGAAAATAATTAAATTTTTCCGCAGAATTTTATCAATATTTTTTTAAATATTTGAATTTATTTGGGAAATTTTATTAAAATAGTATTTAAAAATCATTGAATAGAAACAAAATATTGAAAATAATTCCAAGAGTTTTATTAAAATTTTTGGAAATAATTGAGTTTTGGAGAAAAATTTTATTATTTTTAAAGATAATTGAAATTTTTACGAGAATTTTTTTTACATTTTTTAACATAATTGAATTGTATTCACAAATTTTTAAATAATTGAATTCTTTCGAAGAAAGAATTAGGAATTAGAAGAATTTAAGAAGAATTTAATTACTCTAGAAAATATTTGAATTTTTGAAATTTTAATAATAAATAAAATAAAAAAATAATAATAATAATAATAATAATAATAATAATAATAATAAATTTTCATAATAAATATTATGAAAATAATAATAATTATTATTATTATATTATTATTATAATAAATATTATTTTATTATTATTTTCATAATAATTTTCATTCACAATTCTGTAGATTTATTTTTTTTAAGAATTTATTAATTTTAAGAATAATTACATTTTTCGAGAAATTCGATTTAAATTGTAATACAAAATAATTGGAATTCAGAGATGAGTTTTATTATTTCTGAAAATAATTGAATTCCTAAGAAGAATTTAATTACTCTAGAAAATATTTGAATTTTTGAAATTTATTGTAATTTCTCCAAAATTAAATTTTTTTAGCATTTTTAAATTAAATTCTTCTATAAATCTATTATTTTTAATAATTTTTGAAAAAGTTCTTTGGAATTTTCAAATCCATTTGTTTACAATTTAATTTTACAAAATTTCGATTAACTAATTCTACAGAATTGTTTGTTTAAAAAATTTTAATTTTCTAAGATTTGAGTTTGAAAACTTTTCAAAATTCAATTATTTCTAAAAATTCAGGATACCTATAATGCTTTTATCAACAAATTTTTAAATAATTAAATTCTTTTGATGAAATTTAATAAAATTTTTACGAATAATTATATTTTTTAAGGAATTCGATTAAAATTGAATAAATAATAACTGAAATTTTGTGATGAGGTTTGAAAATTTTTTTAAAATAGTTATTGAAAATCATTTAAGTGAGGATACAATTTAAATCAAATTTCTCGAAAAATGTAATTATTCTTAAAAATTTTATTGAAATTCGTCGAAAGAATTTAATTATTAAAAAATTTGTGAATACAATTCAATTATATTAAAAAATGTAAAAAAAAATTCTCGTAAAAATTTCAATTATCTTTAAAAATATTAAAATTTTTCTCGAAAATTAAATTATTTCCAAAAATTTTAATAAAACTCTTGAAATTATTTAAGGTTTTTATTTTGTAATATAGATCTAATTGAAGAATTTACGAATAATTGAAATTTTGTAAAATTGAATAATTGTAAACAAATGAATTTGAAAATTCTCAATGAAGAACTTTTTTAAAAATTATTAAAAATAATGGTTTTATAGAAGACTTTTAGTTAAAAACGCTAAAAAAATTTAATTTTTAATAAAAATTGATTTAAAAATGGATTTCAGTTAAAATTTTAGATTATAATTAAATATTAAAAGCATTATATCGTCAATTTTTAGAAATAATTAATTAAAATTCTCGTCAAAATTTCGAATTTCTTTAGAAATAATAAAGTTTTTGTGCAAAATTTCAAATATTTTCAAAATTTTTCCTCACTTCAATGATTTTAAATATCTACTATTTTAATAAAATTTTCCAAAAGAATTCAATTATTTAAGGAAAATTTAATAAATTTCCACGCCAACATTTAATTATTTTTATGAAATAATACAAATTACACAGGAATTCAGTTATTTACAAATTTTTTATAAATTTCTTTGCAATAATTCAATTATTTTCATAAATAATACAATTTTTAAAGGGATTCAATTATTTTCGTAAATAATAAAATTTTTCTTAGGGATTCAATTATATTCATTAAATAATAAACCTCATCGCAAAATTTCAATTATTTTTGATACAATTTTAATCGAATTCCTCGAAAAATGTAATTATTCTTAAAAATTTTATTGAAATTCATGAAAAGAATTCAATTATTTAAAATTTGTGAATACAATTCCATTATGTCCAAAAATGTAAAAAAAATTCTCGAAAAAATTTCACTTATCTTTAAAAATAATAAAATTTTTCTCCAAACTGTTCAATTGAATTTTTTTTTTAAATTATTTCAAGTTTTTATTTTCTAATTGTATATTTAATTGAAGAATTTACGAATAATTGAAATTTCATGTGAAATTGAATTGTGAACAAATGGATCTAAAAATTCTCAAAAAATAACTTTCTCAAAAATTATTAAAAATAATTGATTTAAAGAAGAATTTTAGTTGAAAATTTTAGAAAATAATAAATAATTGAATTAAAATGATGAAAATTTTAAAATATTTGAAAATTTGAATTTTCATACTTTTAACTAATAATTCTGTAGAATTAATTATTTTGAAAAAGTTTAATTGAATTTCTTTTTATAGTTATTTGATGTTTTTATTTTCCAATTTATATTTAATTGAAGAATTTCAGAATAATCGAAATTTTGTAAAATTGAATATTGTAAATTATTAAAAATAATGGATTTATAGAAGAACGCTAAAAAAATTTAATTTTGTTGATAAAATTCTTTCCAAGAATCGAATTTCAAGAAGTTTTTAATTATTCAACAAATTATTTATGTTGGTATTTAATTAAATGAATTCTCGAAAAATTTTTAATAAAAATTGATTTAAAAATGGATTTTAGTTAAAATTTTAGATTTATAATTGAATATTAAAAACAATATAGCTTGAATTTTTAAAAATAATTGAATTTTGAAATTAATTTTTTAGAAAAAGTTTTCGTTTAATTGAATACTGTAAACAATAATGGATTTGAAAATTGTCAAAGAACTTTTTTGAAAATTATTGAAAATAATCGATTTAAAGAAGAATTTTAGTTAAAAATTGTTGAAAATAATAATTGAATTGATAGAATTTTATAGTTATCCAAATTTAATTTATAGTTTTGAGTAAAGTGTTCTCTTATTTGACTCAATTATTTTATAATTATATTTTTGTCAGTAATTAGTCCGTAAAGTCCGTATTTTGAAAATAATAATTTCACTGGTTCGAGGCCTGTACCAGTAAAGAAGAAGTTGTTTATTAAAACCTAAAAAAGTTTTCTCAAAAAATAATTATTAATCGACACATTTAATAATGTATAACTCTGGCGTCAGCAGAAGTTAATTTTTTGAATAAAACTAAATAAAATTGGTAAAACTTACTGTGAACACCATAGCCAACAATGAGAACTCCATGATCTAAATTTTTCGGATTACACAAGAATTTCGGAGGATGTGAGATTCCGCCCATGTAGAATTGCATCGCGTTGGCATTTATTCCAATTGCAATTGGTCCATTTTCAATGAGCCACTGCGCCATTTGTGTCTCATTAGAAGTAATATTCACCGCGGAGGCTACTTGAACCTTGGCCTTGGATTTCTTAAACTGACAAGTCTCCACCTCCGCATCATAGGGATAATCACTCTCAAGCTCCAAACCTCCCAGCGATTCAATTGCTCTGTACGCCGAATCAGGCAATCCACCGTTACAGCCTTCATCCAATTTATCGCAGTCCAACAATTCCTGTTCCGAGAGGGACACTAATTTTCCATGTTTTATTGCGTACTGTCCCTCAATGTTCCCTGTTACCGCAAAGGCCCAACACGATCCACAAGATCCTTGATCCTTCACTTCACTCACCGCTCCCTTTGTCGTCCAATCGAATTCACTCGGCAGCTCGACATCCGGTATTTTCGCCATTGGAAACGGAATTTCGTTTTCATTATGCAGATCTGGTCGGAGGCCTAAATATGTGGAACGGAATTCCTCGTGGCTCAAGTCGGCGAACATTGTCACTCCGTACTCTCCTGTGCCTTGCTCCAGTCTTCTTAATTCATCGATTGTTTTTAAATTCTGCTGAAAGATTTTGAACCGCTTTTGTTTTTCCGAATTGTTCGTGTAAACCTTTTGGAAGCTCTGAACGAAATCCTGAAACATCGTCGACTCCAACTCGAATGTTTCTTGTTCTTTTCTAAGTTCTTCGGACTGTTTCATCATTTTCTGTTGATAGCCTTGACCTTTGAGTCGTCCTTGTCCTTCACCCTGGAATTCATCAGTTGCTTCCTCGACCTTTTGGAACGATTGATCGGAGTTCAGTTTTGTACTTTCCTCTCTAGCTTCTTTGAACATATCGAGCATTTTTTGACTATAGTTCTGACCGCGTAGGGACCTTTTCTTCCTATCGGGACCGCACTTCACATCGACTTGCGGTTTGCCTTTATCCTCCCAAGGCTTGGACCAAATTTCCAAAAGACACTCTTCAGATTCGCCGTCCGTCTTCAAGAGGCAATTCTCCTTTGTCCCCTTCGCACAATTACTTTCGGCGAATTTCACTTTTATTTTGTAGATCGTTCCCGCAACAGTCTGAGCACTGGCGCTTATCACCTCGGCAACCAGCGGCTCATACGATTTCTGTAAATTCTGCGAATACTTCTGCAAACCAAAGTCCGCGTATTTTTTAATTTCCGGATCATTCACATTTTTTGGTCTCTCAGATCCGGGCATATTTTGAGGTACTTCCCTCTTGACTAGTCGCTTCCTTCTCTCGGGACCACATTTGTAGGTTATTTCCGGAGCCTTCTTTGTCCAGGGTTGGGACCAAATTTTAAAAACGCATTCCTCTGATTCGCCATCTGTTTTAAAGAGACAGTTCCCCTTTGTTCCTTTCGCGCAATTACTCTCGCCGAGTTGGGCCCTAATTGTGTAGAGTTGCCCCGAGACGACTTGAACACTGGCACTGATCACTTTCACGACTACTGGTTCGTACGTTTTCTTTAGATTCTGGGAGTAATTGTCTAAAGCCATGTTAACGAAACCTTGAAGATCCGAATCATTGACGTCTAAAGGTTTCGCAGAACCGACTCTTTCCCTGCGCCGTCTACTTTTAGCTTCGGACTCTAAGCACTCCGATTGAATAATCTTCAGGTCCTTTAACGGATTCTTCTCATCGGTCGAGAACTGAACTTTACAAACCTTGATCGGATAGACAATATCCTTGAGGCAGGATCGTTCATCAAAAAAGTCCAGTTCTGCCTCGTTACATGTCGTCGTCGCGACTTTTAGCTTCAGATAAAAATTACCCCCATTTCGCTTTTCTTTTTTAGCGTCTAAAACCTTCATGACAACGTCCTTCATCGAATCTGAATCCTCATCGTCGAGAAGGGTGACGACTTTCCTCGCTAGCTTCTTCTCCAATAGTTCATCGCGAACGTTCACTAAATCCTCTTTTGTATCGCGTCGAACTCGAATTGATTCGGGATTCTCGATTCTTATGGGTTTGATAATTTCCTCCTCGACAGGAATCCGATCATCCTTTGGCGTTGAACTCGGTTCCTTTAGGGGTACATCAAAACCTTCTAAAAAGGCATCGAATTCTTTGACTTTGTCAACAAAACCTTTCGACTTTTCGGGCATATTGCAATCTTTTTTTATCGCAACCTTTTTCGAGGGCTCCTCCACGACAACAGTTTGAACAGTTCCATCATCTCGTTCTATCGTCAGATTCAATCCAGGTGATTCAAAGTACTGATCAATCATTGTTTCATAAGTACTATACTTCCCTTCCTGTGCCACTTGATCATAAAATTCGGTTTTCACTTCCTCTTCTACTTCTTTATTTGGCGATTCGAAAAGTTCGACCGCTGAATTTGGACCAAGACTCACATTCAACTCGTTCTCAAGGGTCGTGCCGGTACAATTGTTCTTCGTAATTCTGAGACTATTCTTCTGCCAAGGTTTCTCCTCGAGAGTCACTTGACACGTTCTGACAGGAATATTTGCATGCAACACACACTGTGATCGTTCCACGTGACTTGTTTTCAAACAGTTTGTTTCTCCTATTTCGAGAAGAAGTTCGTATCGGACAACATTGGCGTTTGGGGGAACGGATCGCGAGACTCTCAGGACTTGAACGACTTTGTGCTTATAATCACCGGCTAATGATTCGTCCATCGAATTGACAATTTGCTCTCCGAAAGCTGCGAGACCTGGAAGATTTGGATTGAGATTGTAGGGACATCCGGGACAGTAGTGCGACTTTGAGGCGGGAACTGCAATGAAAGGACGATCGTTGTGATCAGCGGATGTCTGAACTTCGTGATCGAAACTCAAATTATCCTTCATTTGCTTCTCCAGGGACTCCATCACCTCCTGATCTGTGGGTTGAGTCTCGACATTCGGCGAGAATACCGGAGGAGGCACATAGGGATCGAGATTCAAACAGAGAATTGAGGAATAATTGATGACAGTGGATCCTTGGTCGTCTTGCTTGATTTCGATGCTGCATGTTTCGGGCATACATGTCTCTTCTTTACAAACTGGATCAAGTTTCAGGACAAGTTGATAGATTACGAAGGGCGGCTCGAACTGTAATAAACATAGAATCTTCAATGTTTTTAAATTCAATATTTAAACTTTAAAACAAAAATAACGAAAATAAACAGTGAAATAGGGGACTGAAAATTAAAAAATAGGGGACACTTTTAGGGGACCATAAAAATTGGTTAAATAAAGATGAAAATATCATTTATTTATACAGGGTTGCCACAAAAATTTAACTTTATTTTTCCCTGATTTCCAAACACAACTTTAACTTATTCCCTGACCCTAAAGAATATTCTGATTTAATCTAAAAATTATTAGACATCAATTATTATTCAATTAAACATTTTCAAAAAAATTAATTCTTCAGAATTGTTAGTTAAAAGTACGAAAAACAATAATTTAATTCTACGAGAAATCAATTATTTAATAGGTACAAAAATAAATAATATTGAATGTTTCTTAAAATTTAATTTTTACAAAGAATTGTATTAACAACTTTTGAAAAAATTTAATTAAAAATTTAATGAAATTTATTATATTAAAGAATTTTATAACAATTTTTGAAAATAATTGAAAACTTTTTGAAGAATTTTATTAAATTTTTAAAAAATAATTGACTTCTTGAGAAGAATTTTTAAAAAAATTTTGACAATAATTTAATTCATGAGAAGAATTTCCCTATCTATTTATAAAGATAATTTAATTCTTGACGAGAATTTTTAAAAAATTTTGAAAATAATTTAATTTCTGCAAAGTATTTTATTATTTTTTAGAAGGATTGAATTCTTGTGATGAATATTCATATTTATATAAATAATTGAATTTTGAAAAAGAATTTTATTAAAATTCCTTAGAATAATTGATTTTATGGGAAGAATTTATGCGATTTTGTTGTTTATCAAGCTAATTGAATTTTTTTGCAAAATTACTTAAAAATTTTTGAAAATAATTGATTTTCTTGCGACGATTTAAATGTTATTTATGAAAATATTTGAATTATTGCAACGAATTTCATTGTTTTATTGAATAATTGAATGTTTCTTAAAATTGAATTCTTTCCACAAGTTTTAATAAAATTTTTAATAATAATTGCATTTTTCAAGGAATTTATTTAAAATTGTATTAAAAATATTTGAAATTCTGCGATGAAAATAATTGAATTCGTAAATGAAATTTTATTATTTATGAAAATAATTGAATATTTTCGTAGAACTGTATCAACAAGTTTTTTCTATTATTAAATCTGTTGATAAATTTTATGAAAATAGTAAATATTTAAAAACATTGAATTACGAAAAACTTTTGAAAATAATTGAAATTTTGTAAAGAATTTAATTTAAACTTTTGAAAATAATTGAATTTTTGGCGAAAAATTTTGCTATTTGTATATATAATTGAATTCTTGACGAGATATTCATTAAAATTTATAAAAATAATTGAATTCGTGCAAAGTAGGTATTTTATTAAATTTTGTTTAAATAATTGAAATTTTGCCAAGAATTTAATTAAAATTTTTGACAATAATTGAATTCTTGTGATGAATTTTGATATTTATCAAAATAATTGAATTTTGGAAAAGAATTTCATTAAAAATCCTTAAAATAATTGATTTTATGGGAAGAATTTTGTTGGTTATCAAGATAATTGAATTCTTTTGCAGAATTACTTAAAAATTATTGAAAATAATTGATTTCCTGCGACGAAAAAAATAGGGGAAATTTTCAAAATAGGATACGTTTAGGGACCAAAAGTAAAAAAAGGGAACTTTTAGGGAAATAGGGGACAGACTGAGAAGCCTGAAGAAGTCTAAGACAAAAAATACAAAATAAATGAAATCCAAAAAAACAAAAAAAAAATAGTTTCACTTTGGACTTATTTTTTGTCTTGGTCAAAAAGTTCAAAGAAATTAAAAATCCAATGAAAATAATTGAAATATAAAAATTTAAATGGTTGCCTTGAATTAAATTGTCCTTTTTTTTGAGTTGCTCATTTCAATGACTGTGAATCGAAAGTAGGTAAACTTAACATTTTAAATTTCTGAAAATAATTCAATTAATCGAGTAATTTTAATGAAATTATATATTGAAAAAAATATTTGAATTTTCATAAAGAATTTTATCAAAATTGTTGAAAATAATTGTATTTCTTGGAATAATTGTTTTCAAAATATTATAGAATAATTGAAATTTTTCTAGAAATTTTTTTATTTATGAAAATAATTGAATTTTTGTGAAGAATTGTATTATTTATGTAAATTATAGCGTAAAAAGTAAAAACGTGGCTTTTTTACATGTTTCATTATTTTTTTTGGTTTTTTTGTACTTTGGACTTTTTTTCTTGGATTTTTCGATCTGGACTTTTTGGACTGTTTTTTTGTTCTGTAATCGAAAACATCAATAACTTCTTTTCCTTCTTTTTTAAAGAAATATTTACTCATTATTTTTCCATTGCGGAATTAAGATTTGCAAAATTTTCAAATTCAAATCCTTTTTGAAATTTAACAACTTAAAAGAATATTATTATAACACATGAAGAGTAAAATGAAAATTCAAAAAGGCTCAAAATATTTTCTGACTGAATTTATTTTTTAACCACAAAAAATTACCTTAAAAATAATTTTGTGGAACATTTTTAATTTATTTTCTTGATATAGTTAAAAATATCGATGCGAATGGGAATTTAATAGATTTAATCTTTTAAATAAAAAATTTTGAATTGTATATTTTAATTTAAAAACCTGATAGTAAACGATGAAATTAGAAAAACAAATGTCGAATTTAAATTTCTTAATTATTACACTTACATGTAAATTAACGAATAGACAACACTTAGTATTCAATATATTAAATTCAACAAGTTTCCATAATTACCTGTAAGACATATTTTTAAAAGCAAATATGTATTAAGATTAATAATAAGCCAATGACTAACCAAAAAATAAGTTTTTATAAATTTACAAATTAAAATTTATTAAAAATAAATGATTAACAAATAAAAAAATGTATACCAAAGCCTATTTGAAAAATTTTTTCCTTTTTTTTCATGAAAGAATTTATTAATAAATAAACGTAATCCAATAATACATCTTTAACACAGTAGGGTAAAATAATGATTTCTTCTTCTATTCGCGAGTAAACATTTGATTTTTGAATCTTTATTTTGTTTCTTTTTTTTTTATTTAAATGGAAATATGTATACCTATCAAGGCCTTAGAAAGTAAGTGCGTAGATTTGGGATGTTCTATTGACAAACAATTTTATCTTTGAATAAATAATTAGATTACTCAAGCAATTTTAGTATGTTTTATCATTTACTAATTAAAAAACATAAATCACTGATAACCCTCATTTATTTTAATCGTATTTTATCAGTAATTGATTTCTTTTAACTACGTTGCTATAAGCTATACATACAAATTTTATTGAGAATTAGCCAATAACAGGAAAATCAATTTTAAGGAGTAAATCAATATCTTTTTAGATTCATAAATTCTAAACTCTTCTTCATTTAATTTTATTGTATTTTGTTTAATAATTATTGTAAAATTTAATTATTAATAAATTAATTCAATAAAAATTTCTAAAAATTTCAGGGAACATTTAAAATTAAATTTTTATTTAAATAATTTTTTGCATCACAAAAATTAAATTTTATATTTATTTAGAATTTACATAAAAGGAAATTTACATAAATGAAAAACTATACTTGTTTTGCTGTTCAGAAACGGATATAATTAAATTTCAATGAAAAGAAAAATAAATTAACTTTGTATAGAGTATGGTGTGAGTAAAAAGTGTTATAACTGTCTTTTATTTATAAATAAAACATGTTTATGAAGACGATGTGAAAATTGCAAGAAAATTATTATCGCTCCAGCGAATGAAAATTGTAAAACAAATTTTTCTTCATTTTTGTAATCTTATCTCTTTTACAATTAGTCTACTTCTTAATCTTCATTTCAATTTCTAGAATTCACCCAATTAATAATAATAATAATAATAATAATAATAATAATAATAATAATATAAATAATAATAATAATGAAATGTGAATTATTATTTGTTCATTAATTAATTACAATATAGTTCTTTAATTTAAGTAAATGAAATAAACACAGTAAAAATAATAATTAATATAAAAAATCGTATGAAAAATTATTTTTCAAGTTTTATAAAAATTGTTAAACGCGGTTAAATTTTTTCGTTGTCTATTAAAAAGGTAAAATTCCTATAAATTTGAATATACGAATATCAAAAAATGGTATGGTAAGCAAAATTGTGAATTTAAAACGATTTTTTGTCCCTGGCATACTTAAATTCATTATTTATTTTAATTCCATCCCTGAACTAAGTATTCATTACAATATTGAACAAAAATTCAACATTTCGTCTTTCTCGATGTATAATACATCTCTAATTTTATGAGCAAGTCATCAAAGACTGAATAAATCCATTTTTTTTTAATTTTCTTAAAGACGATTTTAGGCCTGGGATCGACTTTAACGAACAAAAAAAGTCGAAAAAGTAATAATAATAATAAAAAATAAAATATTTAAATACTTCTTATTTCTTTTTTAACCAGGAAATAAAATTTAAAAAATTTCAAATTCTGAAATTTAATAATTTCTAAAAATTAAAACTATAACCCTTACAAGAATTCAATTATTTTCTACAATTTTTTACTAAACTTCTTTTTAAAGATATTAAGGTAGAATATATTCAAAAATTTTAATAAATAAATTCGTATAATTATTAACTATTTAAAAATATTTCTAAATATGTAATTTTTGAAAGATGCAATAGTTTTACAATTATATAACAATTAAAAATTTTTTTTAAAAAATTGAAATTTGATAAAATCTTTTTAAAAAATAATTTAAATTTAGTAAAATCTTTGAAAAATAATTAACATTTGCCATGAATTTTAATTAAATTCCTTAAAATAATTAAATTTGGCAAATGTTTTATTAAAATTCCTGAAAATAATTGAATTTTGCAATAAATTTTTTAAAAATTCCTGAAAATTGGATTTAGACATAAATTTTATTAAAATTCATGAAAATAATTGAATTTTGTAACGTATTTTAATAAAATTCCCTAAAATAATTAAATTTTGCAAAAAAATTTATTAAACAAATAAATAATTGAGTTTTTAAAAAATATTTAAAAAAATAATCAAATTTTTGATGAATTTTAATTATAAATAATATCTCAGAAATTCTAAAATAGTAAATTTTAAAAAATTTTAAATTACTTTGTCAGAGAATTACTTTTTTCAAAACTATTTTAATATTTTCATTATTTATCGAATTTACACTTGAAGATTATTCATTAAAATTTTTAAAAATTAAATTATTTCCAAAATTTTCAATAAAAATTCTATAATAGTTAATTTTCAAAAATTATAATAAAATATTTGAAAAAAAGGATTTATTTTCAATTAATTTTACTAAATTTTAATTATTCAAAATCTTTTTAATTATGTATATTTCAAAAATTTAATTAGAAAAAATTTTCAAAAATAATTTTCGAAAGATTTATCTACAGCTATTTTTTATACTGCGCGTAAAAATCGAAAAAAGTTGCAGCATTTTATACTAAAAATATTGTATTTTGTCGCAAAATTTGAAAGAAAAGTCGAAAAAGTCGCAATTTTTTAAAATAAGTCGATAAAAGTCGAAAAAATCATAATATCCGAGGCCTGCGATTTTTTTATATTTTTGTTTATTATAATATAGAAATTACAGTTAGAAAAAAATTTTCAAAACTTAATTTATCAGGTTTTTGTTAAATTGATCTAAAGAACAATTTATACTGAATTCAAGTTTACAACAAATATGAAATTAAACTGTATATGAAAGTATTTATTATAAAATAGAACCTGTCGGAAGGCAATTTGATTTCTCATGTTTTTTTACATTAACAGGGTGTCTACTATTTTCGTTCAACAAAATTTCCAGTTTTTTCCCCGCTTTTAACCGGGAAAAATTAGGACAAACCTCATTCTTCCCGGTTTGTTTTTTCATCAAATTTAAACTTATTTAATTTCAAACATAAATAAATCTACGAATGGCTTAAAAAATTGTTATTAGAGTTTTTACGAATAATGAAATTCTTTTGACGATTTTCTTTAATTTTTTTTTTTTTTTTTTGAAAATAATATTTTTTTTATTAATTTTAATCAAAAATTTGGAAAATAATTGAATTAAACAAAGAATTTTTCAATTTTTAAAAATAATCTTGTCTGTTTATAATTATAATTGAAAATTTGATTAATTCAATTTTATTAAAATGT
The DNA here is from genome assembly GCF_015476425.1 of Leptopilina heterotoma. Lineage (NCBI taxonomy): Eukaryota > Metazoa > Arthropoda > Insecta > Hymenoptera > Figitidae > Leptopilina > Leptopilina heterotoma. Next base: position 874,800 of record NW_025111153.1, read on the forward strand.
ATTGATAATTTGATACTAATTGAATTTCTGCAAAGAATTTTACTATTCATAAAAGTAATTGAATCCTTCTAAAGAATTTTATTATTTATGAAAATAATTAAATGTTTGCGTAGAATTTTATTAAAATTTTTGAAAATAATTCAATTATGTAGAACAACTTAATTATTTATAAAAATAATTGAAATTTTGAGGAGAATTAAAAAATTTTTTTAAACATAATTGAATTTCTGCGAAGAATTTTATTACTTTTAAAAATAATTGAATTGTTTTTTTTAGAATTTTATGAAAATTTATGAAAATAATTGAATTCTTGTGAAGAATTTTTGTTAAAAATAATATTCAAAAGAATATAGTAAGTCTGACGAATTTTTCAATTTATGGAAATAATTGAATTCTTGAGAAGAATTTTTTTACAGTTTCTAGAAATAATTGAATTCTTTCGACGAATTTTAATAAAATTTTTAAGAATAATTACATTTTTCGAGGAATTCGTTTAAAATTCTGTTAAAAATAATTGAAATTCTGCAATGAGTTTTACTATTTATGAAAATAATTGAATATATTGCGAGGAAATTTTTAAAAATAAAATTATAATTACGGTGACTAACTTCCCTTGATTATTTTCGAAAAATTCAAATAACATTCTTTAAAAGAAATTAATTATTTTTAATAGAATATGTAAAGAAATTTCAATTATTTCAAAAATTTTCAATTATTTGTTTATAAAAATTCAATTATCTTGAAACAACAGAATTGAAAAATTTCATAATCTTATTTTTTAGAATTTTTATAAAACTTTGCGAAAATTTAATTTTATTAAAAAAATTTAAGTGTGTATCTTTTTTTAAGTTAACTAATAAAAATTTTAATTATTAATTTTCACACTAAGAAACAAATCTAAAAAATGAACTAATAAAATAATAAACATGAACTAATATGAAAAATAAATTTATATTTCTGCAAAATCTGTTAATAAATCCGTTATTGCCATAATCAAGGTTATAAACCTACATGAAACCATAGGTAGATTTTTAAACAATCGTTAGATTTACATCAAAATTAAAACCGCTGCCAAGTTGCATCTTTTCGTAACTCTCTTTGTATTCATTTCACGAACACTTCGCTTCCTCATAGAGATGATAATAATAATAGAAATATAATTATTAGTTAAAGAAATAATATAAAATTTTTCTATTTTTTCATTGAAAGTTGAGTATTATTTTTTTTAATTTTGATTTTATAATTATATATATATATGTATATATATATATATTTGTTAAGTAATACTGATTAAAAACAAACAACTTTTCAATGACATTGTTTCCAAGACGTTTGACCTTTTTTTGATATTAATTACACTAATTTTATAAAAAAGAATAACTTTTCATAAATATATTAAAAAACGATTAAATCTTGGTCCAAACAATTTATTTTAATTATTCTATAAGATGGTTAATAATAGTTTAATAGTTAAGGAAAAGTTTAAAAATAAAAAAATTTAGAAAATTATATTTCCGACAATTTTTAATTTTTAAAATACCAATAATTTGGTAATTTCTTATCGAATTAGGTTCAAAATTTAGTCAATCGAAGCATTTTTTAGCAAGTTAGTTATATGATACTTTTAAAAGTATGTGCTTATAAATTTTTTAACAAAATTTTCAAAAAAAGTCTTATTTTTCAAAATTTTAGATTTTTAAAAGTTTAATAACTTCGGCTAACATGGACGAAAAATGTTCAATAAGTGGTCAATTATAATTTAAAATTTTAAGTGAAATTAATTTTTTAATCAATTTTTATTAGAAAATTTCCCGAGAATTCAATTATTTAAATACAAAAAATAAATGCAATTTTCTATCATTTTATTTAAAATTGTATAAAAAATAATTGAAATTCAGCGATAAGTTTTGTTATTTATGAAAATAATTGAATTCTGAAGAAAAATATTATTATTTATGAAAATAATTAATTTCTTGTGAAGAATTTTATTCAAATTTTTTTAAATAATTGAATTTTTCAGAATTTTTAAAAACTTTTTAAAAATAATTAAATTTTATTAAAAAATTGAAAATAATTGAAATCTGACAAAGAATTTTAAAAAAAAATTTTAAATAATTGAATTCCTGTGAAAATGTTTATTTTTGAAAAGAATTTTATTAAAATTTCTTAAATAATTGAATTGTTTCGAAGAATTTTTATTTTTTACGAAAATAATTAAATTGTTTCGAAAATTTTTACAAAGATTTTTGCCAATAATTGTATTCCTAGGAAGAATGTTGTATTTTACGAAAATAATTGTATTCTATGACCAATTTTATTATAATTTTTCAAATTTATAAAGCATTTTATCAATTTTTTTTTTAAATTATTGAATTCTCAAGAAAAATTTTATTATTTATGAAAATAATTGATTTCTTGCGAAGAATTTTATTCAAATTTTTTTAAATAGGTAATTGAATTCCCATAAAAAAAATGTATTATCTGTGCAAATAATTGAATTGTATATAGGAAAATTTTATTAAAATTGCAATTTTATTAACTAAATCTTGTAAAGAATTTTATCAAAATTTTTTAAAATAATAGAACTTTTAAAATAATTTTATTTAAATTTTTCGAAATAATTGAATTTCTTAGAACTATTTTTGTCAATTCTCTGAATTGAAAAATTAAAAATAATTGAATTGGTGCGAAGAAATTTATAAAAAATTGGTAAGTAATTGAATTCCTGTTAAAATTTTATTAAAATTTTGTTTAAATAATAGAATTCTTTTGGAAAATTTTATGAAATTAGTAGATATTAAAAATAATTGAAATTTTGACAAGAATTTTATTAAAATTTTTCAAAATAATTGAATTAAGGAGAAGAATTTTATATTATTTATAAAGATAATTAGATAACAGCGATAAATATACTAAAGATTCTAATTAGCATATGAGTAATATTCTCCAGAAACAAGGTTCATAATTTTGAAAAAAGGAATTATATTTTCTTTCTAAATAACCTCTGTCATTATTGATTTTAAATGAGAAAAAGACGAGTATTGAGATAATGAATATAATAAGATATCAATAATTAAAATTTAAAAATGAGATTTTCCATTATGAGAATACTTTATAGTTTATAATCTATCGAGGTCAATGAGACATTTGAGAATCTCGTATCAATGTACATACATCATAAATGAGGAAGCAAAAATTGAGTTGCATTCCGACAGGTTCTACTGTAATGTTTAACTTGCAGAATTGCAATTATAGTAATTTCTTATGTGATGTGAATATAAAGAACATTTTTTTAATTTAATTCAAGTTCATTTTAATTATCTTGGAAATACAAATAAGTAATTTAAATTAATTTCTATAAATAGAACATTTTCTCATATATTGAATCTTAGAGAGAAAAATAAAAATTAATTAGTTTTTTTCAATAAAAATCGAATGTCTTTTATTTTGTTTTAAAACTCTTTTGTTTAATTATCTCTTAAATAAAAGTGACTAAACTGTGACAAAACCATTGTTAGGTACATTGAATAGAAAAAATTCCTATTAATTCAAACACTGTACAAATATTAACAAGTACTTGTAATTATTAAAAAAAAATTATTAAAACAGAACGTAATATAAAATGTATAAAATTAAATATTTATTAAATAAGTGAATTTAAAAAAAAATGTTAATGAATTAAATTAAAAAGAATAAATAATTTCCATGATTTTTAAATAAAAATTTATCTTTCAAGAAAGCAAATGGAAATTACGTTGTTTTATTTTAAAACAACGAAAACGTAGAAAGTGGGATTATTAAAAATGACGTATTTTCTTTTAACTGTTTTTTTACCTATGAAAAGAGAAAAAAAACTGTAAAATTGAAATTAATTTAGATTTTCAAATAACTCGCGAAACTATAAAAATATGTAGGTATGTACATTCTTTTAGCATCTGATATTGACTGAAAGGAATAACAAATGAAAAAAAAGTAAATAAAATTTGTTCGCAAAAAATGTATATATAGGTTATGTATTACAGAAAAGTTTAAAATAAATTCATGACTTACTGTCTTTTGAGCACTGATGAGCTCAGCTTTTTTGTAAACACGGTGATTCGGAGAATTCACATTTAAAGAAATCAAAGCACTTTCAACAAGTTGATCAGAAATACTTGATAAAGGAATATTGGCAGGTGTCGATAATAGGCCTTGCAATAACAACAAAACATAGAAAAGGATTGAAAACGTAAAATTCCGCAGAGCGGACATTTTTTCCGTTTTGCCTTCCACAGACAAGAGACAACTGAGGAGCTGTTTAACTGCGGCAAAATGAACAAAAACGAAATCTGCTGATAAACTGAAATTGCGTTGCGCTGTGAGCAAAATATTCACTTTATTCACGTAGGCTAGGTTTGGTTAGGTTATTATAAGTTGAGAATTTTAGTTGAATGTGGAAGCGGGAATCTCAGAGAAATTAACAACAATTATTTGCACGTAATATTACCTGAATTCTGTATTTGTATTTGTAACTTCTTATAAAATTTGTGTTAAGATTTATTAAAATAAGTATTGCTGTTTTATACTCTTTGGGTTTTTTTTTAAATACGGGTAGTTTTTGGGGGTAGAAAAGTGTTAATAATTTTTGTTTCTTTATTCTAGATTCTTTATTAATTAAAACCAATAACAGTTCCGTTTATTGAACTGTGACAAAAAAAATTTTTTTTTACATTAAAACTATAAATAAACAAAAAAATTGTTTAAACCTGTTAAAAAAAGTATTTTTATTTTAAAGTATTTTTATGCCTTGTTCCCGTTCCGTATTCTTTCTACGTTGGCCTTAAAGTCCAACGCACAATAGGTTCGCGAAAGTCGTTCGCGAACGAGACGCATGAGATAGACAAGGACACAAATATATCTCTGTCCTTTTCTAACTCATGCTTTGCGTTCGCGAACGACTTTCCCGAACCTATTGTGCGTTGGACTTTAAACGCAGAGTTCAAACACAACCTCACTTTTTGCACTTATTGTAGACGATCCTTATATTTTCGCGCGAAATTACAGTGTTGCCACAGGTCAGGGAATTCAGGAAAAAGTCAGGGAGTTTTATTAAAGTAACTGGAAAAAATTGAATTTTGAAGAAGTTACAAAAGATTGCAAAAATTCAATTATTTTCAAAAGTAATAAAATTCTTCGTAAAAATTAAAAAAAAATCTCGTCAAAATTCAATTATCTTTAAAAATAATAAAATTCTTCTCCAAATTTCAATTATTTTCAAAAATTTTAATAAAATTCTTGGCAAAATTTCAATTATTTTCAAAAAATTGTTCTCAATTCAATGATTTTCAATATCTACTGTTTTAATAAAATTTTTCAAAAGAATTCAATTATTTAAAAAAAAAAAAAAAATGTTGATAAAATTCTAAGCAAACTTCGCAATAATTCAATTATTTCAATTATTTCAATCAATTCAATTTCTCGAAAAATTTCATTATTGTTAAAAATTTTATTAAAATTTCTCGAAAAAATTCAAATTTGTTGATAAAATTCTTTATGATAATTTAGTTTCGGGAAACATTCATTTATTCAATAAATTATTTATTTTTTTATTTAAATGATTGAATTCTCGTAGAATTTTCCAATAAAAATTGATTTAAAAATGAATATTAGTTAAAATTTTAGATAATTGAATATTAAACGCATTATAGCATGAATTTTTAAAAATACATAATTGATAATTTAATTCTTTCGCCGAAGAATTTTAACAAAATTTTTGAAAATAGTTACATTTTTCGAAGAATTTACTTAAAATTGTATTAAAAATAATTGAAATCCTGTGAAGAATTTTATTAATTTATGAAAGAAATTGAATTCTATGCAATGAATTTTTTCAAATTTTTTTTCAAATAATTGAAATAATGTAAAGAATCTTATTATTTATGAAAATAATTGAATTCCTGCATCGAATTTTATTACATTTTTTTTAAATAATTGAATTCTTTTGAGAACTTTTATTAAAAAAATAGATTGTCAAAATATTTGAATTTCAACGAAGAATTTCATTATATTCGTGAAATGTAATAAAATTCTTACAAAAAATTTAAGAGAATAATTCTATTTTTCTAGGAATTTACTTTAAATTGTATTATAAATAATTGAAGTCCTCAAAAAAATTTTATAATTTATGGAAATAATGTAATTCTTACAACGAATTTTATCAATTTTTTTTGAAAATAATTGAAGTCTTGTGAAAAATTTTATTACTTGTAAAAATAATTGAATTTATGCCATTTATTTAATTTATTACACTTTATTTAAATAATTATATTCTTTTGAAAATTTGTATTTAAATTGTAAATTTTGAAAATTTTTTAATTTCAGCGAAGAATTTCATTATTTGTGAAATGTTGGTACCTAATTTAATTCTTGCAAAAAATTTTTGAAGATAATTTCATTTTTCGAGAAATTTATTTAAAATTGTATCTTAAAAATAATTGAAACCATGTGAAGAATTGTATTACTTATTTATAAAAATAATTGAATTCTTGCAACGAATTTTATTATAATTTTTGTAAATAATTTAATTTTTTTTTGAAAAATTTTATGAAAATTAAAATTTTTTATAAAACATGAAGATATTAATCACTTTGAGTCTTCGACTAGAAGTAATTGATATCTTCATGTTTTATAATAATATTCTTATAAGTTGTTTAATTTAAAAAATGTTTGAATTTGAAGAATTTTAATCCCTATGGAAAAATAATAATTAAATACTTATTTAAAAATTTAGTTATTGATGTTTGCGAATAATGTTACAATTTAAGAAATTCGTAAGTAAATGTAATACACTGTAAAAAATTTAGGGAGTTAACGGACTCGGGAGTTAAATTTTTCGAGTTAAAAATCAACTCCAAAAGAGAGTTAATTTCTAACTCCCTTCATTCAACACCCGCGCGAGTTATTTTTTCCATGGGGAGTTAGCATTTGGGTGTTAAATTTTAACTCTCTTTATTTAACTCCCCTGGCATTAACTCCCCAATGGGTGCGACTTTTATAGACCCCCCGGGGGAGTTAAAATTTAACTCCCTTTTTTTACAGTGTAGAATGTTTTTTTGAGTATCTAATAATTTTTAGAGTGAATCAGAATATTCTTTAGGGTCAGGGAAAAAGTGAAAATTTTGTCTGGAAATCAGGGAAAAGTCAGGAAAAAATAAAATTAAATATTTGTGGCAACCCTGGTTTAATATTTTTTACTTTTTTTTTAATGTTTCAAAAATTTAGTTTTTATATCTAAAGCAAAAAAAATTAATTTTTTAACTAATTGACAAATATAGGATTTTTTAAATTGTTTTTTTATAAGAATTTATCAGGAACAGGTATAATTGAAAAATAAAAATTAATTTCTGAACAATTATAATTTGTTTTATTTATAAAATTCTTTAAAAGATTATTCAAGTATAAAAATATTTTTCTTTATACATTAGAAATAATGAGATCATTTTTATTATCTAGAGTTGTACACCATTGTAATTGTAACAATTACAATAAAATTATGAAATTTTTTTATGAAAAGTTCTTTTTAAATATAAAACTGCCGTTCCCCTTTATGGAACAAATTAGAAACGAAAATATTTTATTGTAGAGACAAATTATTAATCAAATTTATTACCAATTATCGTATTAGGAAAAACTTATCTTTTTAAAGATAAGATATTGTAGAATTGAAATAAAAAAATTATCCTTCAACAAGAAATAGTTTTTAAAACATTGAAGAAGACGAATATTATTCTTAATTTGACTCGAAAATATTTACAATTAAATTATCTAATTTACTTATTTACTTTTATCGAGTAATTTTTCATTTATATTAAAATCATATATTAAATATTCGATTTTTAAATAAAGCTACATTGAGTATTCCAACTGAAATTAATCCTAAAAATAAAAAACAGATTTGTACAATTTTTAAACAATAAAATGAAACTAAAGTAAGTTTCTTATCTTTGAAATTAATGCCTTCTGTTTCAGTCGGTTATCGAAAAATTAATTTTCAGCAGCGTCAATGCGCGTCATTGACAAAATGTTGTAAACTGCTCGATTCATTGTTGATGTTGGGCCTAAAATTTGCATTCTAACAGCAAATTTAGCTAAAAGAAATTGCCATTTCAACTCCAAACGTTGTTCATCTTTAAATTCCTGTTCAATATTATGCATTATTGATTGAGTAAATAAATAAATAAATAGTAAATAAATAAAATTAAATAAATGTATTATTTACCATATTTAACATTAAAAGTAAATGAATCGAATTTTTTCCAACATATTAAAATATAAAAATAAATATTTCTTACTTGAAAATTTGCAGCAGTGCAGCCTAAAGTTTGTTCTGCTGCATTCCCCATAATTCTACATCCAATGAGATATCCAGTATCATCTTTGAGATTTAATTTCACATTGAAACTGACAAGATTATAAGGTTTTTGACTTCCATTTCCAGAAGGACATTCCAAATTCATACACGAATCGTTATCTTTTTGTACTAATTTTTTACAAAGAGCACTGCAAATTTTTTAATTCATTAATATTTTTGAATTATATAAGTAATCGAAAACACCAATAATAACTTCTTTTTTTAAATAAAAAATTAAACATTAATATTTTTCCACAGGAATTCGAATTTTAAAAAATTTCAAATCGAAACCTTTTAAAATTCAACAATTTATACTTAAGAATATTTGTTATAAAGCATGAAGATATCGATCACTCCGAGTCGAAGACTCGGAGTAATCGATTTCTTCATGCTTTATAATAATTAAAGATGACCGAGTAATAAAATCATTATTTTACATTATAAGAATATTGTTACTGTAACTTCTTCAAAATTATCTTCATCATTTCAATTAAATTATTATTTTCTACAACTTTTAACGAAAATTCTTCTATAAATCCAATATTTTTAATAATTTTTGAAAAAGTTCTTTGAGAATTTTCAAATCCATTTGTTTACAAATCAATTTTACGAAATTTCGATTTTTCAGAAATTTATCAATTAAATATAAATTCGAAAATCAAAACTTGAAATAATTTCAAAAAGAAATTCAATATTAATCTTTTTCAAAAAAATTAATTTTACAGAATTGTTAGTTAAAAGTATGAAAAATTCCAATTTTCAAAGATTTGAATTTGAAACCTTTTCAAAATTCAATTATTTCTAAAAAAATTTACGCTCTTATGCTTTTAATACCTATTCAATTATAATCTAAAATTTTAACAAAAATTCATAATTAAATTAATTTTTATTAGAAAATTCTACAAGAATTCAATTATCTAAATACAAAAATTAATAATTTATTGAATAATATGTTGATTGAATTTATTGAATAATTCAGTGTTTCTTAAAATTGAATTCTCAGGAAGAATTTTATCAACAAATTTTTTAATAATTATAAATTTTACGGTAAATTTTAATAAAATTGTTGAGAATAATTACATTTTTCAAGGTTTTCGATTAAAATTGTATTAAAAAAAATTGAAATTTTGAGATGAGCTTTATTATTTTTCGGAAATGATTGAATTCCTAAAAAGAATTTTATAAAAATAATTGGATCCTTGAAAAAAATATTATTTATATGAAAATATTTGAATTATTGCTGAGAAATTTATAAAAAAAAATTTGTAAATAATTAAATTCCTCTATAATTTTGATTATTTATGAAAATAATTTTTTTTAAATAATTGAATTCTTTTGGAAAATTTTATTTAAATAGAAGATATTAAAAATTATTGAATTGAGGAAAATTTTTGAAAATAATTGAAATTTTGACAAGAATTTTATTAAAATTTTTGAAAATAATTGAATTCTTGGGAAAAAATTTATTATTTACAATAATAATTTAATTTCAGCAAAGAATTCTTTTATTTTTGAATATAATTGAATTTTTTTTGAAGAATTTTATTCAGAGTAAATAATTGAATTTTTCAGAAGAATTTGTAATTTCTCCAAAATTCATTTTTTTTAGATTTTTTAAAAATAAAATTGTTCTATAAATCCATTATTTTTAATAATTAATTAATTAATTAATTAATAACATTATTTTTTAAAAATAATTTGTAAATTCTTCAATAATTAAATCCTATATTAGAAAATAAAAACTTCAAATAATATTTTTTTAAAAAAATCAATTAAAATTTTTTAAAAATTAATTTTTTAATAATTGAATTCTTTCAACGAATTTTAATAAATTTTTTTTAAATAATTACATTTTTCGAGGAACTTGATTAAAATTGAATTAAAAATAATTTAAATTCTGCGATAAGTTTTATTATTTATGAAAATAATTGAATTCCTAAAAAGAATTTTATTATTTACAAAAATAATTGAATCTCTGTGAAAAATGTTATTGTTTATGAAAATAATGCAATTCTTACGAAGAAATTTATAACAAATTTGTAAAGAATTGAATTCCTGTATTATGTTTCTTATTTATATGAAAATAATTAAATTTTTGCGTAGAATTTTATTAAAATTTGTTGTAAATAATTGACTTCTTTTGGAAAATTTTATTAAAATAGTAGATATTGAAAATCATTGAATTGAGGAAAATTTTTTTAAAAATAATAGAAATTTTGCTAAGAATTTTTTATTAAAATTTTTGAAAATAATTGAATTTCGAAGAAGAATTTAATTATTTACAAAAAGTTAATAAAATTAAAATTTTTACGAGAATTTTTAAAAAAATTTTGAACATAATTGAATTTCTGCAAAGAATTTTATTATATTCTTTTGAAAATAATTGAATTTCTCCAATTATTTTGTTCGAGTACGCAGGTTATTAGTGACAAGTCAAAACATTTTATGGGATCAGAAACTTTATTTTAGCACTTTATAAACTTTATTGAGATTGATTAAAAGCGACGCGAAACATAATAGGCAACTTTTATGTAAGCGAATAGACAGAAAACAAAAGTGAGTGTGTAGAAAAATATAAAGATGCCCTCTTTAGTGAGGAACTTAAATTATAACGTTAGGGCGGGAATTGTGAATACTTAACACCCCCCCTCAATTTATGCCCGAGAAAACAAAAATAAATGTTCAAATTTTAAGTCCAAGATCACGAACACATTTTTGATGTAAACTTTGCGAAAGTCCTTTTGTGAGCACATCCGCCACCATCTCACTTGTTGGTAAGTACTCGATCTTCAACAATCCGTCAGATAGAACTCGTCGAATAAAATGATGACGGATGTCAATATGTTTGGTCCTGGAATGGTGAATTGGGTTTTCCGCCAATCGACCAGCACTTTGGTTATCATTAAAAATGACAAGATTTGTCAAATTTTTGAAGTTCAGTTCCTTGAGAAATTTGACTAAAAAGACACCTTCTTTGGCAGCATCCGAAAGCGACATGTATTCTGCCTCTGTCGAAGACAAGGCAACTGTCCTTTGCTTGCGAGATTGCCAGGAGATTGCTCCTCCACAGAGCTTGAAGATGTTACCGGTGAAAGAGCGCCTGTCGATGGAACAGTTACCCCAATCTGCGTCTGCGAATCCTTGGAGAGGTAAATTGTCCTTCTGGTAGACTAACTCGTAGTCTAAAGTCCCTTGGAGGTAACGTAGGACCCTTTTTGCAGCCTGCCAGTGTTGGTTCTCGTAAGATGAATTAAACTGTGCCAAAACGCTAACTGCATGCGCTATATCAGGACGTGTTCCTTGAGCAACATACATCAGCGCTCCGACGATTTCGCGATAAGGCAAACTGGTGTCCTCGGTTTTCAAAGGTTTGGTAAATTTGCGGCCAAGAGCAAGTGGAGTTGAAATCGGTTTACAATTTTCCATTCCAAATCTTTTGAGAATTTCCTTGATGTATCCCTGCTGTGAAATGGAGACACGATTTTCGCTACGTTTAATTTCAATGCCGAGGCAAAATTTAGCCTCGCCCAAATCCTTGACCTTGAAATATTTTCCGAGTGTTTTCTTGACATGGTTTTCCTTTTGACGATCATTCGTAAGAATGAGAAAATCATCCACATAAATTAGCATGAAAATTTTCTTTTCTTTATCAACATAAATGCAAGGATCGGAATCAGTTGGGAACAAGTCAATACTTCGAAGCACTCGGTCCAATTCGGTGTGCCATTGGCGGCCAGCTTGTCGAAGCCCATATAAGGCCTTTTTGAGTTTACAGACGGCGTTCGGTTTATCTAAATTTCGAATTAATGTTCTCGCCCGTTCTTGAAGGATAGGACCCTTTTCTTCGTTTATCATTCTCGACAGCATTTCTTGCAGAAGTTCCGGTTTTTCGATGTAAATATCTGCATCTACTTTTCCATTGAGATACGCGGTTTCGATATCCAATTGAGTGATCCTAAAATTTTCCTGCGCAGCAATAGCCATAAGTAGTCGAAAAGATCCAAGACGAGCCACAGGTGAAAAAGTCTCGAAAAAGTCAACACCAAACTGTTGAGTGAATCCCTTTGCAACGGTGCGGGCCTTTCTGCGACTTATGTTTCCATCGGCATCAAATTTGTTGCATAAAACTGTACGACACTTGATGACCTTGGCATCGGATGGTTTTGATACAATTTCGAATGTATCATTCAGTACAAGATTTTTAGTTTCCAGGTAAATGGAATTCCGCCACTCGTCCTTGTCTGGTCCAGAAAGAGCTTGATGAAATGGAACTTCGCTTGCAAACATAACTTCATTATCATTATCCCATCCAAAAAATTCTTCTTCACTCGAACTTGAGTCATCACGAGGAGGTCCTTCTGGTATAATTCGTTCTGCCGGCGCAATTTGTTCTTCCACAGGAACAAGATTATATTTCTTCTTAGGACGACCCACTGCTCCAGTTCGTTCTTTACTAGGACGACCAGGTCCTCTTCGTAATTGATCACCAGCATTATTCCGGATTTCTAAAGGCTCATTCGGAATGTTTGGAGGTTGATGCTCTTCATTATCAATGGCAGCAATCGGGATCTCTGGTTGATTCTGGACATCAAGAGGTGCAAGGAGCTCGAAATCGACGTACTTGTTAGTATCTGCATCAGAGTCTGAAACTTGAGAAAAATTGTCAAATTTATCAGTAGAATTTCGAGTTGAATAATTAAGATCAGTTTCGTTAACGAATTTAACATCTCGTGTGACATGAATTCTCTTCTCAGAAGAAACCCAGATCCTGTAAGCTTTGGAGTTTTCGGCGTATCCTACGAAGACACCCTCGATTCCCCTTGGCGCAAATTTATCCTTGGTAGGAGATTTATTCAAAATGAACACCTTCGAGCCGAATCTTCTTAGGTAGTTGACCTTTGGACGTCGACCAAAAATAACTTCGAAAGGAGTTTGTTTTCCCAAGATCATTGTCACACACCGATTGCGTACATGGTTTGCTGCTGAAACTGCTTCAGCCCAAAAACGAGTGGAAAGTTTCGAATCTGACAATAAACAACGAGCTGCCTCCAAAAGAGTTCTATTTTTCCTCTCTGAAATACCGTTCTGTTGAGGTGTATGTGTTGTTGATAGTCGGCGCTGTATCCCTGCTTTTCTCAAAATATCGTCCATTCTCGAGTTGCAATATTCGGTGCCGTTGTCACTTTGAAGACTTTTAATTTTCTTACCAGTTTGATTTTCGATATAGTTTTTAAATTCCAGAAATTTGGAGGGAACTTCGGATTTGCTTTTCAAGAAATAAATTTCAGTCCAGCGACTATGATCGTCCGTAAACGTTAAAATGTAACGAGCTCCGCCGAAGGATTCTTGCCTCATCGGGCCGCAGAGGTCAGAATGTATTATTCCAAGTATTTCTGGGGATCTTTCTAAACGTTTTGGAAAGGGAAGTCTGGTTAATTTCGCGATAGCACACTCATCACACGGAGGAAGTTTTTCTTCCAAATTGAATGTTAATCCATCAACAGATTTATTACGTAACATAGTCGACATGTCCTTAAAATTTAAATGTCCAAGACGCTGATGCCAAATCATTGTATTACACGTCGCGGAACTGGTAGAAATACACGCACTATTATTTCCTTCACGGAGAAAAAATAAGTCACCTTGTCGATCAGCAACCATTTTTGTTACACCATTTGCGTCCTGTACTATAGCACTTGTTTTCGAAAATATCACTTGATGATCTTTATCTACAATTTTAGCAATCGACACTAAATTTGTGCGTAGATCCGGCACGTGAAGTGTATTTTGAAGAGTAATAACACTGTCGATTTTTCCGTCGGAAGTAATAATGTCTACATCGCCCTTAGCAATGACAGGTGCCGTCGCATTGCTGGCTAATCGCACACTAGAATTTACTTCGCACAAATTAGTGAGACCTTTTGAGTCATTGCACAGATGCGTTGTGCATCCACTATCGAGACACCACTTTTCTTTATCAGTCACATTATACACAGATACCGAGGCGGAATTAATTTCGTTTGTAAGAAAAACATTATTCGCGTCATTATTATTTCGATTTTTATTTTTCTTTTTAAAACAATTTTTCGTAAAATGTCCCTTTTTCTTACAATATCCGCACTGTATATTTTTATTTGAATTCGGATTTTCACTGTTTGCACTGTCACTTTGATTCGATGGTTTATTTTTGGGAAATCGATGTTTGGAGAACATGGCACTAGAATCGGAATCACTTTTATGAGCTTTACTTTCACTCTCTTCGATAATTTTAATAATCAACGACTCTACATCGGGTAATTTATCGCGTGATTTGATGGCACAACTAAAGTTATTAAAATTGCTGGGCAAACTGTGAAGCAACATAATCGAAAGTAAATCGCCATTAATTTCAATTTCCATACTATTAAGTTTGTCAACTGTGTCCATGAACTCAGACAAGTGATCGCGAATGTCTGTGTTTTCTTGCATTCTGAGAGACAATAATTTTTCGAGGAGATTCGCTTTTCTCATTGGTCCCTCTGACGCGTAAACAGATTTTAACTTATCCCATATTTCCTTCGAAGTGTTACAGTTCCGAATATGACGAAGTTGCGATGGACTGATAGCGAGAATCAGATCGCTTTTTGGTTTCCGGTCTTGTATGTTCCATTGGTCGAGGGCAGCTTGTGCGGCGGCTAATTGGTCACCTTCACCTTGTAAAATTGGTCGAGGAGTATCTCCGTTGACATAAGACCAGGTATCATCTCGAACTAAAAGAGCTTCTATTTGAATCCGCCATGTATCATAATTGAGCTTGGTTAAAAGCTCAATTCGCGCTAAACCGAAAGCATTCGCACCAGCCATCGTGAGATATAGCGTACGTGCGTGTGTGAACTACGAAAAATGGCGTCGACCGAAGCGTTCGAGGACGCTCTACCGTTTCGAGAGAATTTGCGGTTTATTTGCGCGATTCCGGACCTGGGCCCATAACCTGTTCGAGTACGCAGGTTATTAGTGACAAGTCAAAACATTTTATGGGATCAGAAACTTTATTTTAGCACTTTATAAACTTTATTGAGATTGATTAAAAGCGACGCGAAACATAATAGGCAACTTTTATGTAAGCGAATAGACAGAAAACAAAAGTGAGTGTGTAGAAAAATATAAAGATGCCCTCTTTAGTGAGGAACTTAAATTATAACGTTAGGGCGGGAATTGTGAATACTTAACATATTTGTAACTTCTCCAAAATTCAATTTTTTTTTTAGTTTTTTTAAAAATAAAATTCTTCTATAAATCCATTATTTTTAATAATTAATTAAATATATTAAAGAATTTAACTAAATTTAGAATTTGAATTTTTAAAATTTTTCAAAAATCTAAGTTCTTTAAAATTTCTAATTAAATTCAATTAATTTTGAAATATTTAAGTAAAACAAGTTGTTAATTTCATGACCATTTTAGCTTCCTCAATATAATATATGCTTAATTTTTTATTATAGAAAATAATTATTCTAAACTGTTAAGATAAAATTTCAAAAAATACAAAATTTGTATTTATGCAAATGAATCGATTCGTTTTCATGCCAGGAATATAATTTTGACAAAAAATTAATGAAAATTTGTAAAAATAATAAATTGATTCTAAGAAATTCGGAAATCGACGTCACTATAAAGCTTCCTTTGAGAGAAAGCAAAAGTATTTATTAAATAATTAAACGACTATTTTTGTACTTTGAATCAACTTCATTCGCCTTGAAGTCAATCGAAGGCTTGTGATAAATGAAATGAAATAATTCTTACCACTTTGTTATTAGAACATTGGCATCTTTGTTGTCCAAATTAACTTCAGTTATCTTTGCATAAAGAATAACGAAGAACTGAATTCTGTCACAAGCTTCACTTGGAGTTGAGTTCAATTTCTGAGTAATCTCTTGCACAGTCATAACAGACGTAATGTTCTTCACTGTAATTAATATTTCATTAATTAGCTTTCACAAAAATGGTAATATTTTTAGGAATTTTATATATTAAATAAATTTTAGCAAAATGTGTGTAAATTTAATTTTCGAATTTCTGTTTTTCTTATGAAATTTTTTTTAATTAATACTTACAGTTCGGAATAGAGAAAGGATCCGTTGGCGTATACTCCGGCCTATTCGAAATTGCAAGTCGTAAATCCATTGCTTGTGAAATGTTAGGATTTTCAGTGATCAATGTTTTTCTAGCTAAATTATAAAATTATTTTTTTTTTTAGAAAAATGCATTTTAATTTTCTTGTCAAGAAATATTTTAGAAGAAAAGATTTTCACCTATGGACAAGTCGATACGTTTTTTGAAATTATTGTATCCAATACGAATATCGGCCAAAAATAAAACTGTTCTGCGAGGTTCCCAAAGTTCCGATAATCTTATCCATTCTGAATCCCAAAGCTGAAGTAAAATTGTTTTATTTGTTGATGCATCGGTTATTTCAAAGGAGCGACACTTAAATTGTCGACCATCTCGACTAATTATTTCACGAATTTCACCAATCTGAAAACAAATATTTATTATTTCACTAACTGCTTTTTGTGCAGACGAAAAAAATTAAACAATTTATTCTTACGAAGGTGACAATGACGAGGAGATCGATAAATTTGTCTTTTAACTCTTCCAAATGCTCTAGAGCAAAATTTAAACTTCTTAACGTATCTATTGACTTTGTGGGCAATTTTAACAACGGTTTCAACAGAGCTTTGTCTTCTGAATCGTGACTTTGCATCAATGCGTTGCCTTCGTTTACTGTTATCTTCAATTGACAAGTTACAGTAGGAACAAATGATTCACTTGGATCATCATCACTTCGACCAGTCACTTTGCCACTTATAATTTCAACTGAAAAAAGTATTTTACATTTATATCCAGGGCTCGAACCAGTGAAAGTATTTATAAATACAGACTTTACAGGCCTAGGATATTATAACATTTTCAACTTTTTTCGACTATTTTCAAAAAATGCGACTTTTTCCGACTTATTTTCAAAAATTACGACTTTTTCGACTTTTCTTCCGAATATTGCAATAATTTTTAGTATAAAATGCAACATATTTTCGAAATTTACAATTGAAAAGAGTTTCAATAAATATTGAAATTTTGTAAAATTTAATTGAAAATAATTGATTTTTTTTAAAGTGTTTTTTACAAATTTTTGAAAATCAACATTTAAAGAATATTAATTGCAAATTTTGAAAATAATTGAAATTAAATTCCTCGGAAGAATTTAATTTCAAAAAATTTTTTTAATATATTTCGAATAAATTCAATTATTTTCTAAAATCTTAATAAATCCTTCGAAACAATTCAATTATTTTTATAAATGCTAAAATTCTTCGCAAGAATTCAATTATTTTTATAAATAGTAAAATTCTTTGCAGGAATTCAATTATTTTCAAAACATATTTAATTGAATTTCTCGTAAAAATTCAAATATTTCCATAAAATTCAATTATTTCCTAAAATTTTTAATAATTTCTTCAAAACAATTCAACTATTTTTATAAATATTAAGTACTAAATAAATTTTCAATAAAAAAGAGTTTCAATAATTGAAATTTTTTAAAATTATAAATTGAAAATAATTGATTTTTTTCAAAGTGTTTGATAAAAATTTTTGAAAATAAACTTTAAATGAATTTTAATTGTAAATTTTGAAAATAATTGATTTCTCAAAAATTGTTAATGAAAAATCTGCAAGTGTAAATTTCAAAATGGTAATTAATGAAAATTCAAAAAAAATTATATTGAAATATTTTTGAAAAAAATAATTTTTAGAATTTTTTGCATTCTAATTTTTTAAAATTCAATTATTTCTAATATTTTTAAATACAAATTTCCAAAAATCCAAATGTAGAAAATAACTGAATTTGAAGAGAATTAAAGTTGTAATTTTTAGAAGTTATTAAATTTCAGAAGGTTTTACATAGAAATTTTTAAAATTTTACTCCCGCATAAAAACAAACAAGAAGTATTTAAATATTTATTTAACGAAATTATTCAAGTTTTAAATAATTAAATTTAGAAATCAGTGGAAGATGAGAAGGATAAAAAATAAAATTTTTGTTTAAATAAACGACTTTTTCGACTTTTTTTCTATTTTAAATCGACTAAAGCGACTTTTTTTGCACCTTAAATTCGATCCGAGGCTTGACTTTACGGACTAAAAATGAAAAATTACGGACCGATTACAGACAAAAATATATCCAGTCCGAGTCAAATAAGAAAACATTTTACTCAAAACAAAAAATAAAACTTTTTCAATTTTTATTAGAAAATTCTACGAGAATTCAAAGAGTTTATTAAAATTTTTGAAAATTATTGAATTTCTGCCAAGGATTTTATAAAAATTTAAAAAAATAATTGAATTCCTGCTAAAAATGTTGTTATTTTTTAAAATAATTGAATTTTTGGGAAGAATTGTGTTATTTATGAGAAGATAATTGAATTTTTTCCAAGAACTTTATTTCAAAGTTTTGAAAATAATTGAATTTCTGCGAAAAATTTTTTTATCTTATTTATAATGATAATTGAATTCTTGCCAAGAATTGTATTACATCTTTCAATTATAATTGAATATCTGCGAAGAAAATTATGAAAAGTTTAGAAAATAATTTAATTTCTGCGAAGAATTTTATGAAATGTTTGAAAATAATTGAATTTCTCCAAAAATTTTGATATTTATAATGATAATTGAATTTTTGAAAAGAATTGTTTTACAATTTTAAAAAATAATTGAATTTCTTCGAAGAATTTTATTTAAAAAGTTTTGAATAATTGAATTCTTTTGGAAAATTTTATTAAAATAGTAGATATTAAATTGAGGTAAATTTTTGAAAATAATTAAAATTTAACAAGAATTTTATTAAAATTTTTGAAAATAATTGAATTTCGGAAAAGAATTTTATTATTTAAATAAAGATAATAATTGGAAATTTGATGATAATTTAAAAAAATTTTTGAACATACATTTTTGAATTTTGTGATAAGAATTTCATAATTTTTGAAAATAATTGAATTTCTGCAAAAATTTGTAACTTTTTCAAAATTTTCCAAATTATATCGTACAATTTTTTAACTATTTGTTCTTTTTCTATTACTTTAATATAGTTTAATTAATAAAATTTCATGAAAGAATAGTGATTTTTAAAAAATTTTTATCATATTTTTCGAAAAAATTCAATTATTATCTAAAATAAATTCTAATACGTCCTTCGAACAATTCAATTATTTTTATAAGTAATCAGGGTTCCTACAGAATCTGGAAATCAGGGAAATCATGGAAAAGGCCTGGAATTTTTAAAAGTTTCTAAATTTTTCTGTTTTCCATTTTTTCTTTTGAATAAAAATTCAAATAATAATAAAGCTAAACGGCATAAAAGAGAAGAAAAATTGTTGAATTTTAAGAAATTCGGATTTTTGAATTTTTGATAATTTTCGATAATTTTAGATTTTTTACCAAAGAGTCGAGACTATTAAATAAGTAAAGTATTTTCCAAGAGCACAAAAATAATGAAGCTAAATCCCATAAAAGAGAGGAAAAAATGTTGAATTTTAAGAAATTCGGATTTTTGAATTTTTGATAATTTTCGACAATTTTAGATTTTTTACTAAAGAGTCGAGACTATTAAATAAGTAAAGTATTTTTAAAAAGCACAAAAATAATTAAGCTAAATACATACTATCAAAGAGAAGAAAAACTGTTGAATTTTAAAAAATTCGGATTTTTGAATTTTTGATAAATTTTGATAATTTTAGAATTTTTAACAAAGAGTCGAGCCTATTTAATAAGTAGAGTTTTTTTAAAGAGCCCAAAAATATTGAAATTAGATTTAAAATTCCACTGGAATTTCGTAAAAATTTGACCTGGAAATCATGGAAAAGGTATGGATTTTTAAATTCGGATTTCTGTAGGAACCCTGTAAGTAGGAAAATCGATCCCAAGAATTAAATTATTTTTTATAAACAATAAAATTCTCCTCAAGAATTCAATTTATGAATTCTTTGTTTAATTCAATTAATTTCACAATTTTTAATTTAAGTTATTCAAAAAACTGCAGTATTTAAAAATAATCTTTTTGGAAATTCTTCTATAAAGAATTTAATTATTTAATACTCTAATAAAATTGTTTAAAAGAGTTTAATTTACTAATAAAAACTTTATTATTTATGAAAATAATTTAATTATTGGGTAGAAATTTATTTAAAATTTTGTAAATAATTGAATGAATGTTAAATTTTTATTATTTAATGAAAATAATTAAATGTTTGCGTAGAATTTTATCAAAATTTGTTTTAAATAATTGATTTTTTTTGGAAATTTGATAAAAATAGTAGATATTAAAAATCATTGAATTGAGGAAGATTTTGCCAAGAATTTAAAAAAAATTTTAAACATAATTAAATTTTTGGGAAGAATTTGATTACTTTTGAATATATAATGGAATTTCTGCAATCATTTATAATTTCTCTAAATTTGTCCAAATTATATCGTACAATTTACGAACTTTTTGTCTTTTTTAATCAAATTACGGAGTTTACGGACCTTTTTTTAAAAAAAAAAACTGTCTTTTACGGACCTAGTTCGAATCCTGTTTATTGTCAATTTCATTTTTTCAATTTTTACAAAAACTATTGTCAATTTCATTTTTTCAAATTTTACAAAAACTATACCTTTTTTTCAACTTTTTATCATTTTTATTTAAAAGTTGAGATTTTTTCCAATAAATTAAATTTTAGTTTTTTAATGAAAATAATAAAAAAAAAATTGAATAATAATATTTATTTTTGTAAAAGGGGTTAAAAATTATTTTTGGTTTTGAAAAGTATACAAAAATGTTTTCAATTAGATGTAGAATTGTTTTGATATCAGTTTTTTTTTATTATAAAAGCAATAACGGGATTTGAAGATTTTTAATAAATAAAATAAAAATGATAAAAATATAAAGATATATTTACCAACAGAACCAATCTGGAATTTATTGAAAAGAGAATTAACATATTCTGAGCTGCCCCAAACAGTAACATTGATAAAATCATCTGGCGAATCACGCATTGTAAAAGTCCAGACAGCACGTTTAATGTCATTGACTGGAAAATAAATTATTTTTTAATAGACAATTGTTGCTTTTAGGGAAGGAAAAGAAATATATTGCACATTTTCCAAGTATGTTTTATTCAGCTTTCCCCCTGCTAAAAATAAAATCAGGAATAATGAAAAAACGTCAGAAATTTTAATGTTTTGTGACTACTTTGACGTTTTCTGAAGCTTTTGGTTAATTCTGACTACAGGGTTTTTTATGCTCCTACTGTTGAATACTGATGTTTATGGATTGTGATTATTTCTCATTGAATTCATTTTTTTAACTTACAGTCCCCCACCGAAAGATAGTTGGTAAATGTAAAGTACCATAAAAACTTCAAATTTGTGCGTAGGCCTTTTTTCACAATAGAATTTTGGGTCTATTGTTACGTGCTTCGGGTCTTCAACCTGATTTTTATTGCTCAAAAGTTTTGCAATTTTAACATTTCAGGTGAAATGAATATAAATTCAGAATCTAGAAATCTTCACGATTGCAAATATCTAAAATTTATTTTGAAAAACATTTTTTTAAGAAAACTGTAACGTATCTCGAAAACCGTAATTGATAAATAAAAACTGATATCATTTTTGAATTTAAGTTCTAAAGGATATATTATTGTTTATATAACAAGAACATATTGTGAGAAGAATTCTAAGTCGATGAAAAACAAGTATAATGTTTAAATAAATATAAACATAAACAAATAAAAAGATTTCCCTTCAATTTTATGACGGTCAGTTGACCTTTTTCCAGGTAAAAGAGGGTGTCGACTTTGTATAAAAAACCTGACTACTTTTGAAGCTTTCTGGTGAAAAATGACACAAGCCTGACGTTATGTGGCTGCAATCGTAACAAATGCAGTCTCAGAACGTCAGAAATTCTGATGATTTTTTTGTCGTTTTGTGACTTTATTTTTAGTAGGGCCATAAAATTAACATCAATTAATACAAGAAAATAATGTCAACACAACAAACAAATATTTTATTTCCTGCAAAAAAATCTAATATTTTATTAAAAATTATACTTACACTTTGCATTATCATGTTCAAAAATTTTTGGATTGACACTGTGAATTATTATTCCAATTATAATCGAATTTTGAGTGCCTGCTTGTAGAGAATTCAATTTCTGTGTCCAAACTCCAGCCATATTTTTATATTGCTGTAAAATTTTACAAATTGCACCTAATCATGAGTTTTTATTCACAAACAAAAAATGTATTTTTAAAGGAAACTAAATTCTGGAGAGTATTTTTCAAGGAACAGTCAGGCAGGAAATAACCGTAAGTTAAGAACTTGAAACGCGCCAAAAATCTACTGTGTTTGCGCATGAACAATGTTGTCAAAGCATAGATGGGAAGCTCAGCAATGGTTTTCCAGAAATCAAAGTCTTTCTACAATTGCTTTTTTTCATTAAGGTTGAGTCCACAATAGCACCTTGAACAGAACGGTAAACGTAACGATTTACGAAACAATATACTTAACATTATTTCGTTACGATTACGTTCCGTTCAAGGTGCTATTGTGGACTCAAACTAATCGCTATTGTAAACGGAAGAATGAATTAGAGAAGGATAGAAAAAACAGGTATATTTGTGTCCTTCTCTATCTCATGCGTCTCGTCGTTCGCGAACGGTTTTCGCGAAGTTATTGTGCGTTGGCCTTAACGCACAATAGCGAAAGTCGTTCGCGAACGAGATGCATGAGATAGAAAAGGACACAAAGATCTCTCTGTCCTTTTCTAACACATGCTTTGCGTTGTTCGCGTAGCAATTGTGCTTAGGCCTTTACCTCGTCTCGCTGGCAAGCAGTCTGATCGAACCTTTATCACCATTCAGTTAAATTTTTTTTAATCTTGTTTCTGCCGTTAACCGGCAATTTTTCTCCCTGCGTTTTTATAGTTGTATCTGAGTATGATAGTATACACGTGTTTTTTCAACTGCTGTTAAAATTTTTGTATGATTTATAAAATCAGTTTATAACTTTGTTAATGCGTATAGATTACATTTTTAAAAATGCGGCGATCAATGAAGTCAGATGAAGATGGAAAGGATGCAAAAGGTTCGTTTTTTGCACTATATATAATATAACAATGTTAATATTTTATAAATTTAAATGCTTTTTTTTCTCATGAAAAATTAAATAATTGGATAAATTAAAATTTTTTTAATGCAATCAATAGCAGTTTTAATTATGTTAAACAAATTTATTTCCTTAATTTAAATTGAATTAGGAATGTGTTTTTTTAACAGCACATTGACCGTTTCAATAAAAGTAACGATTAATAATTGATTTATAAATCTTTTTAATTATTTAATGACTTTTATTAAATACGTAAAAGATTTTCTCTTATTTAATTAATTTTTTGACGGAAATTATTGTTGATATTATATTTTCGATTTATTATAAGGTGGCTTTAAAAGTGAGGTTAGGTTTGATAAATACGGCTTTTGTTTTTTTTTATTTATTTTTATTTATAAAAACTATAAGCTGTTGTTTTTTGCTAGTTAAGAAAGTTACAAAAAAATGATACTATTAAGTTTCATTCAATTATTTGTAATATTATACATAATTTTACGTATTTTGTTTATTCTTGTTTTTAAATCGTTATATTTATTTAACACAACTTTGAATAATTACGAAGGTTTTTAACTTTTTGAAAAGACATGTTAAGAAAAAAAAATTTATTTTTTTTATTTATTTTTTTTGACTTTTTCGAAAAAAATTTTGAATTATTTTATTTCAAGTTGTAGACATGAATTCTGATGGAAAGTTAATTTTTCAGCTCCGACTTCAGGCCGAAGAACTCGATCTCTTTATTCTGTCGCAGAATTACCCTTACGACGTAGTTCCCGGATAAGTAAACAAAATGATTCTTCTGAAATATGTGAATTGCCCCGAAACACTAGAAGTCGAAGTCGATCTTCTACAAGAGAACTCGAAACTGAATCCGTTAAGAATACGAGGTTTGTTCAAGAATTGTTTATTTATTTTTATAGTTAATAATAATTCGCCTACTGATTTTAATTCGAAACTATTTCACACTATTTTAAAACAATCTTCCTAGAAATAATTTGCCAATTTTAAAATAAATATTTCTTCTATTTTTAGTAAAATCAAATTAAATTTCTTATTAGCAGTTTTGAAAGAAAAATTGCTGAACCGATGATGGTGAAACGAGTTTTCTTAAAAATCAATATGTTCAGTTTTATATTTTCTTTTCTATTGAAGTTATAAGAAAGTCGTTAAGATCTTATTTAAAAGCTCATTTCCTGAACTTCATCACTATAAAATGACAAATTAAAAGATGTGATTGTCAAGGTTTAATTACTATTAAGGCAAAACAAAATTTTTAATTTATTTAATTTGTCAATTTATTTAATTTAAACTCGTACATCTAGTGATATATTTGATAATAAATAATAATCTTTAGAAATTTTGTCAATTTAAAAATAATTTTTTTAGAATAGTTTTTTAGAAAATTGAAAATTAATTGTACACACCTTATTTGCAGGGCTCAAACTTGGTCCATAAATTAATATCTACTACTCAAATAAAATTTTCCTAAACAATTCAATTTTTATAAAAAAGTTTAATAAAATTCGACGCAAACCTTTAATTATTTTCATAAAATAATAAAAATTTCACAGGAATTCAATGATTTACAAATTTTTTCGCAATAATTCAATTATTTTCATAAATAATGAAATTTTTACAAGGATTAAATTATTTTCGTAAATAATAAAATTCTTTTAGGAGTTCAATTATTTTCATGAATAATAAAATTCATTGCAGTATTTTAATTATTTTTAATACAATTTTAATCGAATTCCTCGAAAAATGTAATTATTATTATTCTTAATAATTTTATTAAAATTCGTCAAAAGAATTCAATTATTTAAAAATTTATTCCTAACATTCTTTATGAGAATTCAATTTTAAAAAACGTGCAGCTATTCAATAAATTGTTTTTTTTTGTATTTAAATAATTGAATTCTAGTAGAATTTTCTAATAAACTCTAATAAATATTTTAATTTAAAAATGGATTTCAGTTAAAATTTTAGATTATAATTAAATATTAAAAGCATTAGAGCGTGAATTTTTAGAAATAATGGAATTTTGAAAAGGTTTTAAATTAAAATCTTTGAAAATTTGAATTTTTCATATTTTTAACTAACAATTTTATGGAATTAATTTTTTTTGAAAAAAATTAATTAAATTTTTTTGAAATTATTTAAAGTTTTTTTTCTAATATATATTTAATTGAAGAATTTACGAATAATTGAAATTTTGTAAATCGAATTGTAAACAAATAAATTTGAAAATTCTCAAAGAACTTTTTCGAAAATTATTCTAAATAATCGATTTAAAGAAGAATTTCAGTTAAAAACACGAAAAAAAGTTTAATTTTGGAA
The DNA here is from genome assembly GCF_015476425.1 of Leptopilina heterotoma. Taxonomy (NCBI): domain Eukaryota; kingdom Metazoa; phylum Arthropoda; class Insecta; order Hymenoptera; family Figitidae; genus Leptopilina; species Leptopilina heterotoma. Next base: position 900,700 of record NW_025111153.1, read on the forward strand.
ATGTTACAAATTATTGCAGAAATTCAATTATTTTCAAGAGTAATAATATTCTTCACAGAAATTTAATTATTTTCATAAAAAATAAAATGCTTTTTAGGGATTTAATTATTTTTAAAAATAATAAAACTTATCGCTGAATTTCAATTTCTTTAATGAGTGTCAATATCACTGTAGAAAATCAATGTGATATGAAGGAATATTACTAAAATGGCCCGTAAATTACAGAAGAATGCTGAAATGCACTTGAAAATGGGAAGAGGAAATATAAAATTCATATAAAAATTACTCTTTATCAATTTTTTATTTTATTAATTGTATAAAAAAATTAATACTAGACTATTAGTAAATGACGTTCTTGGTATGTTATATAGTTGCGCCCCGCTGATCGAATTGAATCATGATCACATATTACATCCATAATGGCTTGTATTACGTTGGAAAATTAAGATTTCCACGGTTAGTTTTCCTTTTTCTTTTCGAAGTTGGTCTAAAAATTCAAGAAAAATCACAAAAAATTATTAATATATATCTAAATTTTTCAATAAACCTCATTGGACAAGAAAAGATTCACTTTCGAGAAACGTTCTTAAAACATTTGTCTGTCAAAATAAAGTATTACAAACGTATGAAGTTCTAAGAACGTTCTCAGTACACGAAACGTTTACAATACGTTATCGAAAGAGATGTGAAATGAGACTTTTTAAAATGGTTTACAAACGTTTTTCGGACATGAATATATTTTGCCCACTGTAAAATGAATTTCCGATGTCAGGACGCACCATAATTGTAAAATTATAAGTAGCCCAACCTGCACGACATAAAGTGACCCGACCATAAGTTTCGCGTCGTTTTGCTTTTTTAGCACACAGACATAAACGCACGATATAAAAACCAAATAACATACCAAAGTATTAAAGCACTCTCTAATGAATAAATTTCATCAACTTACTTTATTGTTTGCATCTTCCTTTTTGTTTAATTGATCTTTCTCGACAATAAGAAAAAGTTTTGCTTCAAAATTCTCAAGTATTTTTAAATACTTTCACTGGTTCGAGCCCTGCATTTGAATATTAATTTCATTATTTTTATAACGCATTTCTTAAAATTTTTAACAAAATCTTATTTTATTTTTGTGTCTGGAATTTTTTAAAGAATGGTCTGGAAAACCTGGAGAAGTCATGGAATTTTTAAAATCGGTGTTTTGTGGCGTCTTCGGATCGAATGCTATAAATTTTTTTCTTTTGCATATTTCTTAAAAAATATTTTGGGGCAGTAATTTGATGATACTAAGAAATATTTTTTAGCAAAAATAAATTTTTTTTTTAAATCCTTGATCAAAAAGTCTCCCTAAAACTATTGAACTTAAGGGGACTTCAGTCTTTGGGATTTTTGCATTAAGGGGGAGGGGTAACGCCTATTCGGTGAAAAAATGCATACTTTTAAGAATTTTTTTTGGCAATACGGAGAGAGTTAATTTATTTTATCGACTTGCATATAATATTGCAACATTTGAACAATATTTCTCTAAATTTTCATGGAAAAATATGGTTCAGGAATCACTCTTTCAAATGGTGTATTGGAAAATATTGCAAATTTAAAAACAATCAAATTACAAATGATTATTTAATAAAAAAAAACATGAATCTTGAAGTTTGGACCAACGGAACTAATATACTCATAACTCAGTCTCCGATTAACTTGAAATTTTAACCCAATATTCTGGAGATATTATGCATTCATTCAAAAGAATTTTAAAAATACAATACAAAAATTTTAAGACTGTACCCTACCCCTTAAAGTTCTTTGTAAAAATCCAATCGACTTTAACATCCTCTTAATAACTAAACTTTTAGAAGCAGTTAAAATTGGAAAAAAAATTTAGTTCTGATTTCATAGCTTTACGTTTAAAAGGTAAAAAAGAGTCTTACCATCAATTTCTACCTGTAATGTGAATAAAATATATATGTATTATTGACAAATGTCTAGTATAACTGAAAAAGAAAACAATAAATAATGAAGAAATGTATATAGGCGGGTTGTTAGAGCTGGATCGGAGACGAAAACGATGACACCAGGTACAGTTACTCGCAGAACGAGAGCCAGTTCTGTAACTATGTCGGATGATGACTTGAAAGCTACTCTCTCAACTCTGCCACATTTTGAAACTCCCTCGAGGACTCGCAAGCGTTTGTCAATGGCACCTACTCAACCCTCTCTCGCTGAGGAAACTCAAGACATGAAGGAAGCAAACCCTTCAAGTACCGAGTCTCCAATTATTGTAATAGAAGATGAAATTTCCGGTGAGTTATCAATTCATTTATCATCAAGCTACTTTCATACATTCGTATTAACCTTCCGTTGACACAATTATTTTCTGACCCAAACCAAATCAAAAATTTGTCAGATTTGCAAAAAATTTAAATGTCAACATGGTCGACCAATATTTCGAAATTCTGCCATTTAAAATTTTAAAGACTTGACTTTAGATTCGTAATCAACGACCACAAAAACTCGTAAGTAACTGCTGTTTTAATCCATAATAAAAATTTGATTGAAAAATGATTTATTCATTAAATTCGAATTAATTCTCAATTCGGGTGAAAATTACCCACTGTGTCAACCGAAGGTTGTTAAATGAGAAATTAATAACAGAGCTCGAACTAGGTCCGTAAATCCCGTAAAGGTCCGTACGATATAATTTGGAGAATTTTAGAGAAATTACAAATGATTGCAGAAAAATTCAATTATTTTCAAAAGTAATAAAATTCTTCTTGGAAATTCAATTGTGTTGAAAATTTTTGTAAAAATCTGGTCGAAATTTCATCTTTATAAATAATAAAATTCTTCTCTAGAATTCAATTATTTTCTAAATTTTTAATCAAATTCTTGGTAAAATTTCAATTATTTTCAAAAGTTTTCTCAAATTCAATATTTTTCAATATCTATACTATTTTAATAAAATTTTCCAAAAGAATTCCATTATTAAAAAAAATTTGAATAAAATTCTACGCAAATATTCAATTACTTTTATAAATAATAAACATTTTTACAGGAATTCAATTATTTAGAAATTTTTTATAAATTTCTTCGCAATAATTCAATTATTTTCAAAAATAATAAAATTTTTACAAGGATTCAAATTATTTTCGTAAATAATAAAATTCTTTTAGGAATTCAATTATTTTCATAAATAATAAAACTCATTGTAGAATTTCAATTATTTTAAATTCAATTTGAATAAAACTCCTCGAAAAATGTAATTACTATTACAAATTTTATTAAAATTCATCTAAAGAATTTAATTATTTAAAAATTTGAAAAAATTTAAAAAAAATTATCGTCAACATTTCAATTATCTTTATAAATAGCAAAATTCTTCACCAAAATTCAATTATATTAAGGAATTTTAATAAAATTCATTACAAAATTCAATTATTGTCTTAAATAACAATATTCGTCAAAGGAATTCAATTATTTTCAAAATTAATAAAATTCTTCGCGCAAATTCAATTAGATTAAAAAATTTAAAGAAATTCTCGTCAAAATTTCAATTAGCTTTATAAATGACTTGCAAAATTCTTCGACAAAATTCAATTATTTTTATAAATAATAGTATTCATCACAAGAATTCAATTACTTTCAAAAATTTTAATAAAATTCATGGCAATATTTCAATTATTTTCAAAAAATTTTCTTAATTCAATAATTTGTATATCTATTACTTTAATAAAATTTTCCAAATGATTTCAATTATTTCAAAACAATTTTTACAAAATTCTACACGAATAATCAATTTTTTTCAAAAATAATGAAAATTTCACCGAAATTAAATTATTAAAAATACAATTTGCATAAATTTGTTCATAAAAAGTAAATTCTTTGAAACTTTTTTATAAACTTCTTCGCAATTATTCTATTATTTTCATAAATAATAAAACTCATCGAAGTATTTCAATTATTTTTAATATAATTTTTATCGAATTCTTTGGAAAATGTTATTATTCTTAAAAATTTTATAAAAATTTGTCTAAAGAATTTAACTATTTAAAAATTTGTTAATAAAATTCTTTATGAGAATTCAATTCTAAGAAACATTCAATTATTCAATAAATTATTTATTTTTGTATTTAAATAATTGAATTATTGGAGAAATTTCTAATAAAAATCGATTTAAAAATGAATTTCAGTTAAAAACAAATGAATTTGAAAATTCTCGAAAAATCGATTAAAAATAATGGATTTATAGAAAAATTTAAGTTGAAAATACTAAAAAAAATTAATTTTTGAAAAATTACAAAGTATTGCAGAAATTTGATTATTTTAAAGAGTAATAAAGTCCTTTGCAGAAATTTAATTATGTTCAAAAATTATAAAATTCTTCTTAGAAATTCAATTACTTTCATTAATAATAAAATTCATCGCAGAATTTCAATTATTTTTTAATACAAATTTAATCAAATTTCTCAGAAAATGTAATTATTCTTAAAAATTTTATTAAAATTCCTCGAAAGAATTCAATTATTTAAAAATTTGTTGATAAAATTCTTTATAAGAATTGAATTTTATGAAACATTCAATTATTCAATAAATTACTTATTTTTGTATTTAATTGAATTCTAGTAGAATTTTCTAATAAAAATTTATTTATTTCAGTTAAAATTTTAGATAATAATTGAATATTAAAAGCATTATAGCATGAATTTTTAGAAAAAATTGAATTTTGAAATTAATTTTTTGGAGAAAGTGTAATTAAATTTTTTTATATTATTTGAAGTTTTTATTTCCTAATATATATTTAACTGAAGAATTTACGAATAATTGAAATTCGTAAAATTGAATATTGTAAACAAATGGATTTGAAAATTGTCAGACAACTTTTTCGAAAATTAATTGATTTAAAGAAGAATTTTAGTTCAAAATTATTAAAAATAATAATTGAATTGAAATGATGAAAATAATTTTGAAAAATTACAATATTGTTTTAATATAAAATTATGATTTTATCACTGTCCCATCTTTAATTATTATAAAACATGAAGAAATTTAATTTATAGTTTTATGTAAAATGTTCTCTTATTTGACTCGGACTGGTTATATTTTTGTCAGTAATTGGTCCGTAAAGTCCGTATTTTTAAATACTTTCACTGGTTCGAGACCTGTTAATAACTATCTTTTTTTTTGTAATTGTAAAGTTATTTTTTTGCACACGGAGAGAAAAATCTAGTAATAACTACTTTGGATTCTCAGTTGAATCAGATTCCACAACAGCTGGAGATGTCGAAGAAACAGATTCCAAACATAAGGATAAGATCAGTTCTCCGAAAGCGTGTCCCAATGACGCTAAAGCTTCTGAGATTAATTTATCAAACGGCTGTGACAAAAGTCAATTATCTGATTTATCAAATTCATGTAAGAAATCAATTGAATCTCCCTCGGATAAATCAAGTCTTCTTTTCGATGATTCACCTACGGAAACTTGTCAAATAATAGACGACGAAGTGAAATCCAACAAATCAAAAATTAAATTCACACAATCCAAGGAAACGAGCGAAACTATTAACGTTACCGAAGTTATTCCCGAAAAAGTTTTGAATCCAATTCAGGAGGTTGACAGCGATTCTGACGTTGATGTCTGTGGATCACCCAATAAATCGGATGAAGTTTGTAAAGGAAATGCCGAAAGTGAAGATAGCAACGAAGAAATCGACGTTTGTGACATAAACGCCACTGAGAAGGAGAATATCGAGAATCAAGAGGTTTTCGTTGTATTGGAAGATGTTTTAGAAAAAGTGAAGCAAACCTCTTCGTATTGCAAAATAAAACAGTTATTTTTCTCAAAACGAAAAGAGCAAATTCATGAGAGAAGAAGTATCAGTGAAGGAGTAAATACAAATAATTCTCTCTCGAAGAAACGAAACAGTCTGTCAGCTGAATTAGTTCGAAAGATAGCCAAACATATCAGTGACACTGACGAAGAGAAAACCAGTGGCAGAGAAAGTGACGCTGAAAAAACAACGGAAACGATTAAAGAAACAGAAATTGTAGAGGATGAAACGCTGAAAACAAATTTAATTGGTCAGGAGGAAATTTCTCAAAATGCTCCGGAAATAATATCAATTGTTTCAGACACTGAAGCAACAATTTCAACTGCCCCAAGCACTCAAGAACATGGCTCAATTATTCCAGAAACTGATTATGAATCGGAATCTGAAAACTTAATCAATTCCATTAATTCACAAGACGATATCCAAATTCTGGAAGAAACATCACCAGCAATAGAAGAAGACTCTTTTCTCACTGAAATTAATCAGTTTCCTATTGATTCTCCGAAAAAAATTATCAAAACTCAAATTCTCCAGGAGAATTTAAGAGAATCTCCAGAGAAGTTATCCAAACAAACGATTTTAAAATTAAGTCCAAAGAAACAATTTTCTCCAGAAAGTCCTCAAAAAGCTGCAAAAAGTCCAAGATTGTCCGCAAAATATTCTGAATCTCCGAAAAAATTAAATTCACCAACTATTTGTCAACAAGAGAAGAAGAGTCCTAATATTGAAAAATTGGAAATTTCATCTCCAATTGAAGACAAAATTCAAGACATCCAATCGCCGATTAAAAATAAAATTAGTAATGAAAATTCACTAAATTCTCCCAATAAGAATGAACTTAATGTTTCAAATATTTCAAATAATTCTATTAATGAAGAAAATTCAAACAAGAGACACGATGAATCAATTTCGATTTCTTTAGAAAATTCAGAATTATCTCCGAATACTTCAAATATTAATATTACTCAGCTCTGTGAGGAAGAAAGTCCTGTTAATATAAATTTGACATACGAAAGTGAATCGGAAACTGAAGAGAAAGCGCAAGAAATTATTGAAAATTCTCCAAGTGAATTGGAAACTGAAGAGAAAGCTCAAGAAATTAATCAAAATTCGCAAAGTGAATCGGAAACTGAAGAAAAAGCGCAAGAAATTATGGAAAATTCGCAAAGTGAATCGGAAACTGAAGAGAAGCCCGAAGAAATTATTGAAAATTCCCAAAGTGAATCTATAGAAAATAAATCAGAAACTGAAGAAAAATGTCAAGAAAATGTTAAAATTTCTGAATGTGAATTTAAAGAAAATAATGAATCAGAAGAAGCGTTAGAAACCAATGAGGACTCAGAAATTGAAACGGCTAATTCAAAGTCTGAGAATGAATTGAAAACTATTGAGACTGCTGAAAATTTAAATCATGAAAACATTACTGAAGAATTATCATCTGACACGGTGAATAAAAGTTTTGATTGTAAAAATGATATTGAAAAATCGAAAGATAAATCTTTATGTGAAGAAAATTGCACTTTGAAAGAAATGTCGTCAGTTTCTCCGAAAAAGAAAATTATTTCGGCTACTGAAACTGAAAGCGAAATAAATAATAAATCGTCTGAGGCCGTTACTCAGATATTAGAACCGCAGGAAGTTTCCGAAAATTTGCAGTCGACGGAAGAAATTTGTAAATCCAAGGAATTGGAGAATGTTAATTTAAATGTTTCTACGAGCACAAGTGATTCAAAAAACAATTCTATAATAGATTTAGAGAAAGTAAATTTTGAAAATCGTATTTCTCCATCACCGGAAAATAGAAGATCTTCTATTGTTGCAGGCTCGCCGGAAAAGCAGACGGAAGATGACAACCCACTGTTTTACTTCCAGGACGTAACTGCCGAGGAATTCACCACGCAACCTAAGGATGATCTTATTCTGCTCGACGATGATGTTGATGAAGATGATGAGCCTAAATTTGCGAAAAACAAAACCGACAATGATTCTTCGATTATTATTTTGCCTCAGGATGGGAACGAAAGGAAAGAAGTAAAAAGCGGCGTTAGTCGATTATCAATTGAATTTATTGAGAAAATTTCCGAAATTGAACATTTGCCAGACAATTCAATTGAAAAATCACCAGCGAAATTAATCACAAGTACTTCAAAAGAAATAATTGAAAAATCTCCCGAGAAAATTGAAAAATCTCCAAAGAAAAAAATTGATTCATCAGAAAAAATAATTGAAAAATCTCCCGAAAAAATTGAAAAATCTCCAAAGAAAATAAATTCACCAGAAAAAATAATTGAAAAATCTCCAAAGAAAATAAATTCACCGGAAAAAATATTGAAAAAATCCCCTGAGAAAATTGAAAAATCTCCAACAAAAAAACTAATTATTAATTCACCGGAAAAAATAAAGAAATCTCCTGAGAAAGTGAAACAAAAAACGCCGAAAAAATCTTCAGAAATTGTTTTAGAGAATAAAGAAAAATCACCATTAAAGAAGAATGAAGAAAATAATTCTACAGAAACCAGTGATTCATCATCGGCGGAAAAAGGAAAAGACGACGAATTAGAGAGAAAAATAAGTCGACCAGTTGTGACAAAAATTGAAATTTTCAAAGATAAAATTTCCCTGAATCAATTGCTGAATGAAAAGAAAATTTTATTGCAATCAAAAGAAAAAACAAATTCCAAATTGGAAATTAAGAAAACAAAGAGTCCCTTAAAATCTGTAAATAAAATTTCCGTTCAAGATTTCCTGCAATTATCGACAAAATCAAGTTCACCACTTTTCAGAAAACTTGATGAGAATCTTCGAAAAGAAAGCAAACGAAAGAAGACACTTCCAGCATTTATAATGAATCAAACAAGCAGTGAAGATGAGGAGGAAACATTCGTGCCTGAAAAATCACGTACTCCCAAATTATTGTCACTTTTAAATGATTTCAAAGAAGAAGAAGAAGAAGAGAAGAATCCAATTAAACAAAAAAAGAAGAAACGAAAATATTCGGAAAATAGTGAAGAAATTTTTGTCATCAAAGACAAGAGTCAGAAGAAAAAGAAATTAAGAGACATGGAAGAAGAAAAAGAGACGGAAAACAAGAAATTGAAAATTAAAAACAAAACGGAATTTGAAGATTCGGTAGTGAGTGTCAAGAAAGAAAAGAAGAAGAAGAAGAAAGAAAAGCAGAAAATATCTGATGATGACGAAATAGAAGCTGAAATTGCATTAAAAGAGAAAAAATTGAAGAAGAAAAGGAAGGAAGAGATAGAAAGGAAGAACGAAACAAAAACAGAAGGAGAAGAAGAAATTAATTGTGATAAACGAAAGAAGAAAAAGAAGAAATCGAAAAATAGAGAGATTGCAGATAAACATCAAGAAGAAGAAATTATAGATCTAGAGGAGATTGAAACTGAAGAAATAGTGTATGAAATTTGTGACAAACCAAAAAAGAACTCAAAGAAATCGAAAGTAAAGGAAGAAGTTTCGGAGAAAGAAAAGAATAAAGAAATCGAGAATCTTAAGAAGCAGAAAATTGAAGAAACAGTGGATACGAATTGCGAGCAACGAAGAAAGAAAAAGAAATCGAAAATAGATCACGAGACACCAGAAGACAATCAACTGGATAAAGAAGATAAACAAGAAATAATTGACACGAATAGCGAAGCAAGAAAAAAGAAAAAGAAGTCGAGAACTGATTCAGCAGACAAGGAAGTTGAAAATCTAATTGAAATCGAAATTGTCGACTGCGAGAAGCGAAAGAAGAAAAAGAGGAAAATGTCGACGAGAGAAAACGAAGAAAACGTAGATATTAATTCAATGAACGAAAATAAAGCGGAAGTAGTTGTAAATATCAAGAAATCAAAATCTAAAAAAGAAAAATCTAGACAAGAAGAAAAGAAAGACGATCACATGATTGTAAAAAAAGCAAAAAGTGATAAAACGACTGACGTAATTTCGAGAAAAAAGACAAAAACGGATTCCTCTAATGTAAATAAAAAGAATCCTACAAAAGAAGTTGAAAATGAGAAAATAAAGAAAACTCAACTTTTCCCCGAATACGATAAATGGTGTGTTGAAGATTTCGATTCACAAAATGATAAAAAACCAATAAATCCCGGATCTCAAGTTGAAAATTTATCTCATCATCGTAAACATAAATCAAAGAAGCAAAAAACCGAAAGCAATGAAACAAAAAGTCAACTTACTGATGAGGAACCTCGACTTGAAAAGAAATTTAAATCAGAGAAAAAAACGAAAATCATCTCTGAATTAAAACGATTATCTCCCGATGTCATCGCAAGTATTTCAGATTGTCCCCCAAAACGTAAAAAGTTTGAATCGAAAACCGCTTTATCGCAAGACAGTGACAAAGCTCAAGAATCCAAGATAAAAACAAAGAAGAATAAAAAACGTCAAATGAATTCCTCAACTGAATCGAAACAAGAACAAGATTCGAGATTTGAAGCAGAAAAACCAAAGGAGCTTGATAAAGAAAAGAAAACGGAGAACTTTGATTGGAATAAAATTATCGAGAAACAATTAAACAAGAAAGAAAAGAATGAAAAAGCCTCTCTTCAAAATAAAAAGAAACAAGCAAAAAAGACATTTTCCGAACAAGTTTCATCAAAGCAGACTAATTTCAATCATAGCAAACAAAACAAGAAATCGAAGAAAATGGAGAAGGAGAGAAGAGGACAATTCGCCAGTCAAGTGAAGCAGGACAAAGAGAAGAAAAACGATGATGTGACTATTAAAAAAATACCTCAACAATCAGTTAAGAGCAATTTATTGAATGTAAATTCACTGAAAAAAAATAAAAATGAAGAATCAGAATCCAATACAAGAACATTGAAAAAGAAATTAAAACAGATTTGCTCCGAAAGACCGACGATGATTTTCAATCCGAAGAAATGAAAATTAAAAGATACATACGAATTCCAAAATATTTATTGTAATTCCAAATGATCGCCTTAGACGTTAAAAAATATCTTGTTTTTTTATTTTATGATTCTTAGTTAGTTAGTGACTAAATCAATGTAATTGGTTAACATAAATAATTTTTCATTCATACATTTAAAAAAAAAAAAAAAAAACTATTTTTCTAATTCGTTTAATGAATGTACATTGACCGGGTGAATAACCGGCTAGTTAACAGAAACAATGTTGCCATAATTTTTCTGTAAAAAGAATTCGTATTTAATAAATATTTATAATTATACTGTTTCATGATGAATTTTTAACACTTGTACTTAATTTTTTGAGGTGTTCCTAAAACAAAAAAAAAAAAAAAAAAGTCCTAAAAAGTCCTAAAAGTCCTAAAAGTGAATTTGTTGGAATTTTTATTTTATAGAATTTTATTCTCATGGAATATCATTTTTTCTACTTCTATGACAATAATTTCTTTTTCAATAACTTAATTAAATATTAAATAACTTAATTCTTGAAGGACGAATATATATTCTTCTATACAATTATTATTCTGTTATTATTTATAAATTATTTAATGAATAATATTACTTAATCAAAATTAATTGAATTTCAAAAAATTCTTGTCAAAATTTCAATTATCTTTATAAATATAATAAAATTCTTCTCCGATATTCAATTATTTTCCAAAAAAAATTTAATAAAATTCTTGTCAAAATTTTAATTATTTTCAAAAAATTTTCCTTATTTCAATTATTTTTTATATCTACTATTTTAATGAAATTTCCCAAAAGAATTCAATTATTTAAACAAAATTTTAATAAAAGTTTCACTGGAATTCAATTACTTACCAATTTTTTTTTATAAATTTCTTCAAACCAATTCAATTATTTTTTATTTTCTATAATGAAGTTTCTCAAAAGAATTCAAATATATTCAGAGAATTGAAAAAAATAGTCCTGAGAAATTCAATTATTTCGAAAAATTTATATAAAATTTTCTTAAAAATTCTATTATTAAAAAAAAATGTTAACAAAATTCTTTACAAGATTTAGTTAGTAAAATTGCAATTTTAATAAAATTTTCCTATACAATTCAATTATTTTTAATACAATTCTTCTTAAGAATTCAATTATTTAAAGAAATGGGAATAAAGTTCTTCACAAGAAATCAATTATTTTCATAAATAACAAAATTTTTCAAGAGAAAAAATAAAAAAAATTTTTTAATTTTTGATAAAATGCTTTTTAAAAATTTGAAAACTTATAATAAAATTGATCATAGAATACAATTATTTTCGTAAAATACAACATTCTTCCTAGGAATACAATTATTGGCAAAAATCTTTGTAAAAATTTTCGAAACAATTCAATTATTTTCGTAAAAAATAAAATTCTTCGAAGCAAATCAATTATTTAAGAAATTTTAATAAAATTCTTCCCAAGAATTCAATTCTTTTCAAAAATAAACATTTTTCAAAGGAATTCAATTATTTAAAAAGTTTCTTTTTAAATTCTTTGTCAGATTTCAATTATTTTCAATTTTTTTAATAAAATTTCTCAATGGAATTTTATTATTTTCAAAAAGTTTTAAAAAATTCTGAGAAATTCAATTATTTAAAAAAATTTCGAATAAAATTCTTCACAAGAAATTAATTATTTTCATAAATAATAATATTTTTCTCCAGAATTCAATTGTTTTTAACAAATAAATTTTTTCATGAGAATTCAATTATTTAAAAAAAATTTTGGAATTCAATTATTTTCTTATCTTAAATTTATTATAAAACATGAAGAAATCGATTGCTCCGAGTCGAAGACTCGGAGTGATCGCTTTCTTCATGTTTTATAACAATTTTTTAAAAAGGTTTTAATTTGAAATTTTATAAAATATCAATATTGAATTAATTTAATTAGAAATTTTAAAGAACTTAAATTTTTGAAAAATTTTAATTCAAATTCTTTTGAAATTAGTTGAATTTTTTCATATATTTTTAATTAATTATTGGAAATAATGAATTATAGAAGAATTTTAGTAAAAAACACTAAAAAAATTGAATTTTGAAGAAGTTACAAATAATCGTAGAAATTCAATTATTTTCAAAAGTTATAAAATTCTTAGGAAAAATTCAATTACGTTCATAAATTTTTTAAAAATTCTCGTGAAAAAAAATTATTTTGAAAAATAATAAAATTCTTCTTTGAAATTCAATAATTATTTTCAAAAATTTTCTTCAATTGAATGATTTTCAATATCTACTATTTTAATAAAATAATTTTTCAAAAGAATTCAATTATATTAAAAAAAAATTTTTTTGATAAAATTTTAAGAAACATTTATTTATTTATATAAATTATTTATTTTTGTATTTAAATAATTGAATTCTCGTATAATTTTGTGAAAAAATTGAGTTAAAAATAAAGTTCATTTACAATTTTAGATAATAATTGAATTTTTTTAAAGTATTATGGCCTGAATTTTAAGAAATATTTTAATTTTTAAAAGGTATTAAATTAAAATTTTTGAAAATTTAAATTTTGCATACTTTTAACTATAACAATTCTATAGAATTAATTTTTTTGAAAAAAAGTTTGGTTGAATTTTTAAAAAAAATTATTTCAAGTTTTTATTTTCTAAATATTTAATTGAAGAATTTCCGAATTTAGTCGATGAAATTTCGTAAAATTGAATTGTAAACAAATGGATTTGAAAATTCTCAAAGAACTTTTTCAAAAGTGATTAAAAATAATAGATTTAAAGAAGAATTTTAGTTAAAAATTAAAATTTATTACAGAAAAAGCATACAATAAACAGAAAATTATAATTTTTTCTCTTTCTAACAGGGTTGCCACAAAAAATCGATTTTTAAATTCCATGATTTTTACAGGTTTTCCAGACCATTTTTTAAAAATTCCCAGACACAAAAATAAAATTGTTTTGATTAATCTTTAGCTACTTAGAAAAAAAAATATAAAATTCTTCAAGTAAATTATTAATAAAATTAATAATAAAAAATTATTGAAATTAAACGAGTATTTTAAACATTTGAAAATACATTTTAAAATATCTGAGATACAGACTTTCTTACGACAAAATATTTTTGGGAAACAATAAGCACTACAATAAATAAAATTTTAATTATTGGGATATTATTTATAAAAAAATCATGCCATTTGTAAAAGGAAAAAAAATTGAGCACTAAAACTTTCACCATTTCTAGGTCATCCTAAATTGCAATTTTAATAAGCAGGCTAATTTCAAAAACATTAAAACCTACAGATAATATTTTATTTCAGCACTTACCTGTGATGTTCACAAATTTGTAAAATAAATCTTTGAAATTTTACCTGTATTTCCAAAAATAATCAGATGTAAAATAATTAGGTCGTTTTAAATTACTCCATTTTCTATTATATAATTTGTATTTTATTTGTTTTTTTTAATAAGACCCTTTCCAATCGAAATACCTCTCGCAAAGTTGAACAATTTACATTTTCTAATGTTTCGAATACAAAATAAATTATAAGAATTAAAATTAATTAAAGTTGTAAGATTTTTTTTAACAATATCAATGTAATGTACATACAATTAAGAGAATTTACCACATTAGTAAAAATAAAAAAATTGAAATCAATTTTGGTTAATAATTTAAAAAAAAAACCATCTATTCAAGTAAAAAAGTAAAAAAAATTATTATGCACAAAAGAAATAAATTACCAAATAAAAATAAATTGGTAACTTTACGTTGAATTTTATTTTAAAAAAATAATAGAAACAACTTTTGTAAAATCATGCAAAAATTCTCCACAAAAAAAAACAAAAAGTTATCAATTATTCAAATGTGTGGTCAATTCTTTTAATTGGATTCGAAAATATAACATTTAAATATGAAAATGACAAATTTTTCGTTCTATAAAATACAATTTTCATTTTGTTTTAATTACAGAATAAAATAACTCGAAAAAATGATTTCATTATTGATAAAATACAAAGACAAACAATTTTCCACGTCTTGTAACTTTTCAATTTCTTCTTCTTTTTTTTTTATTCAAAGCGCGATAAAAATTTATTAATCCTTACAAATACAATTATTTACAAAATACTTTTAAAATGTCAAAAATTGACAATTTTCCTCGTTAATCAAATTAATGGAAAAGTTACAATTTTATTATTTGAAAAACTGTTCATCAAGTCCAGACTTTACGGAATTATTAATAAAATTCAATTTCATCGTCTATTGATAAATGGGACGTTGATAGATAGTAAATGTTTTCAACTTGAAACATTTGCTCGCAAACCTCTCGATAAAAAAATTTTTTTTTAATATTTCAGTTTTTTTAAAATTTATTGTATTTGTCAATTTATAACACAACCTTATTTTGGATAAAAAAAATTGTTATATTTATTCAAAAAATCGAATTTTCTATTCTAGAAGAAATTGTATTTCAATTTCATTCAGTTTTGTTATTTTTTATTTAAATTGTTTTCATTTTACTGAACAACAAATTTTCCACTTTTTTTTTTTTTGCTTTTATCATTAAAAATATTGTTCAAAATTTTACGGACCCACTAAATACTAATTGTTTCTATTAATAGAAGTAAAAAAATAATTTTAAACATTATATTCCAGGGGGTCCGGAATATTTTCAACATTTTTTCTGTAAAAGGAAAAAAAATGTAAAATGAATTTTAAAATAATCTTTCTAATTTTTTTTCTTTGCTTTGAAAAATAAATTTCTTTACACTAAATATCGAGTAATTTAAAATAATTTTAAAAAAATGAGTGAACAAAATTTCTTTTTTAAATAATTTGCGCAATAAAAATTGGAAAACAAGTTGAAATTGATTTTTTAATAAAAAAAAAAATTTCCTCAAATGTTACAATTATAATTTTGAAGATGAAAAATAAAAATTCTCGAGGTTTGACGTACAACTGTTGCATTAATTAACTAGAGTCGCAATATTTCATTAATGAATTCCATTACTATTCGGCAACAAGAGTTTTTATTTACACGAGTGTTCGAAGACACACATTTTGTGAATATTACAATCTGCATTTGGCAGTCATTTACCGCAAAAAACGTAGCAATAATTCGAAAAAATATGTTTTCCAAAAAAGAAGATCGCATTTTTCCAAAAAAAAATTCAAAAAAATTCAAAAAAAAGAACGAATTTTGTTAGAGTAAAATCTTAAGATTCGCAAGTGTACAAATGATTATTAAGTAAAGGTTGTGCCGTGCTTGCTAGCGAAGGACTTTTAAGGGTTTTTTTTTGTCTTCAATAATTTTATAAAAAAAAAAAATTCTGCTCAATCCTTCTACACTGAGAACAAATTTACCATGAAAATACCTCTATGACAAAATGTATAGCCAATAATAAACTTTTCGATTTTCTCTTTTCTTTTTCTATTATTATTAATATTATTTTTTTTTTAAATTCAGCGGTTGGATCGCTGAGAGACTTTCATCGAAAAGAAATTATTTTTTTCTTTCCATGTACCGATCTTCGAACTTGTAGATCTAATAAATTATTTTTTCGTTTTTTTCTTCTCCAAGTTAATAATTTATTAGCCATGGGTGCAAGTAAATCTCTTGAATCAGTGCAGCTGAAAAAAATATAAAAAATTTCGTTTTAATACAAGTGTTGAGCAGGATTTTCGAGAAAAGATTCAGGTGCTTTTTTCTTTTCTTTTTTTTTTAATCAGCAAATTAATCTTATGCGACGTTCACAAAATAACTTTTAGATTCACAATTTTATTATACATTATTCTACGACTCATTTACCATTTTTCTGCAGCAATTTTACATTTTTTTTCTTAATTGTCTTTCTACATTTAAAATAATATTTTAATAAAACACAAAATATCGTTAACATTAAAACTGAAATTAACTCCTTATATTCGATTTGGAAAATAATTATTAAAAATTTAGGTTTTTTTTCGAAATATTTAAATATTTTCATTTTTTAATCAAATTGATAAATTTTTTTTTTAAATTTGGAATAAAGGAAATAAACTTTTTTCTTTTAATTCTAAAGAAATGTGGGCAGTTAAGTTTTATGGGCCTCGGATCGACTTTAAGAAGCAAAAATAGTAGGAAAAAAATCGTTTATTTCATTCAGTGTTGTAACAAAAATTTCATTTCTTATTTTCATGACCTCTTTTTAAAAAAATTTAATGTAATTGTTTCATATTTAAATTTTCAAAAATATGTCAATGGAAATAATCAAATTTTCAAAAATTCTAATGAAAATATGTTTTTATATCATTTTATGAAGTTAATTTTTATTTGTTTTGCATTTTCAAATTTTCATTTGAAGATATTTTTATTAAAATTTCTGAGAATGCAGCTATTTTCAAAACTTACAATTAAAATTCTTGAAAATTTAATTGAAATACTTTTGAAAAATGAATTATTTTTAACAGAATTTTACAAACTTTCGTACTATTTTGTTTCTAAATTAAATAGCTTTTTTCAGGGTTGCCATAAGTTAGGGAAATAAGGGGAAAGTCAGAGATTTTTATTAAAAGTATTGGAAAAAATAAAATTTTTAGAATTCATAAGAAAATTCTGAAAAAAAATTCATAAAAAAAAATTCTGAAAAAATTTTAGTTTTAAGGGCATTTGAACCTTGATGACGTCACACATGCTTTGCACAATCTGTAACGTCATCAAGGTTCAAATGCCCTTAATGCAATTATCTTGATAAATAACAAAATTCTTCACAAAGATTCAATTATTTTTAGGAATTTAGAAAAAAATTCTTTGCAAAATTCAATTATTTTTATAAATAACAATATTCATCACAAGAATTCAATTATTTTCAAAAGTAATAAAATTCATAGAAGAAATTCAATTATTTTTACAAATTTTAACGAATATCTCGTCAAGAATTCAATTATCTTTATGAATAGCAAATTTTTTCGCCAAAAATTTAATTATTTTCAAAAATTTAAATAAAATTCTTTGCAAAATTTCAATTATTTTCAAAAGTTTGTCGTAATCTAATGATTTTCAATATTTACAATTTTTATAAAACTTATTTAAAAATTTAATTATTGAAAAAAATTTTTGATACAATTCTACGAAAACATTCAATTATTTTCATAAATAATAAATTTTAATTAAATAAATTCCTCGAAAAATGCAATTATTCTTAAAAATTTTATTAAAACTTGACGAAAGAATTCAAATTTAAGAAACATTCAATTTCAAGAAAATAATAAAATTCTTTGCAATGATTCAATTATTTTCATAAATAACTTTTAATTCGTCGCAGGAAATCAATTATTTTTAAAAAATTTTTAACTAATTCTGCAAAAGAATTTAATTATTTTTATAAACAACAAAATTCTCTCCATAAAATCAAGTATTTTTAGGGAATTTTAATAAAATTCTTTTCCAAAATTAAATTATTTTCATAAATATCAAAATTCATCAGAAGAATTCAATTCCTTTGAAAAATAATAAAATACTTTGCAAAAATTAAATTATTTTTAAAATTCTTTTAAAAATTCTCGACAAGAATTCAATTATTGTCAAAAATGTTAATAAACTTCTTGTCAAACTTTCAATTATTTAAACAATATTTAATAAAATTCTTCGCATGAATTCAATTATTTTCATAAATTATTATTTGAATTCTTCTTGGAAATTCAATTATTTTAAAAAATTTTCTAAAATTCTTCAAAAAGTTATCAATTGTTTTAAATTATTTTCAAAAATTGTTATAAAATTCTGTAATATAATAAATTTCAGTAAAATTTTAATTAAATTCCTTAAAAGAAATTAATTATTTTCAAAATTTGTTAATAAAATTCTTCGTAAAAATTAAATTTTAATAAACATTCATTTAGTACTAAATAAATTATTTATTTTTTGTATTTAAATAATTGAGTTCTCGTAGAATTCTTGTAGAATTTATTAAAATTTTTTTTTTTACGAAGAATTTTATTAACAACTTTTGAAAATAATTAATTTCTTTTAAGGAATTTAATTAAAATTTTTACTGAAATTTATTATATTAAAGAATTTTATAACAATTTTTGAAAATAATTTAAAACAATTGAAAACTTTTTAAAGAATTTAATAAACTTCTTGTGAAAATTTCAATTATTTCAACAATATTTAATAAAATTCTTCGCATGAATTCAATTATTTTCATAAATTATTATTTAAATTCTTCTCAGAAATTCAATTATTTCTAAAAATTTTATAAAATTCTTCAAAAAGTTTTCAATTGTTTTAAACTATTTTCAAAAATTCTTCAATTGTTTTATTTTATTTTAAAAAATTGTTATACAGTACCGTCCGAAATTGTCAGTCCACCCATTTTCAAAGGAATGACAAAAATTTTTTAACATAAAATTCATAAAAAGTAAAATTTTTTTTGGTTTATATTTTGAAAGACGATAAAATTTTAAAAAGAATAAGACCTTACAGAAGTCATTTGGCCAAAATTTGTAGAAGATATTCTTAAAAATCGTCATTTTCAATGTTTTACAAAAATTTGAATAACTTCTAAAATAATGAACGCTTTTTAATAATCTTAGGCTTATTTTAAAGACCATTTTCTACAGAATAAGAATTACTTATAGGCATTAACCTGTAATTTTTAACTTGGAGTAAGCATGACGTCAAAGTTGGACAAAAAAATTCAAAAAATTTGAAATAATATTATTAAAAGAAAAATAATTTTTGAAACTCAAACATATATTTTTATTAAATTTTCTTGAAAAATCTACACCATATCATGTTTTATATATGTTCTAGAATAGTTTTTAGTACAAAAAATTGATTTCAAATTTTTCCAATTTTTTTGTCTAATTTTGACGTCATGCTTATTCCAAGTTAAAAATGACAGGTTAATGCCTATAAGTAATTCTTATTCCGTAGAAAAAGACCTTTAAAATAAGCCTAAGATTATTAAAAAGCGTTCATTATTTTAGAAGTTATTTAAATTTTTGTAAAACATTGAAAATGACGATTTTTAGGAATATCTTCTACAAATTTTGGCCAAATGACTTCTGTAAGGTCTTATTCTTTTCAAAATTTTATCGTCTTTCAAAATATAAACCAAAAAAAAATTTAGTTTTCATGAATTTTATGTTAAAAAATTTTTGTCATTCCTTTAAAAATGGGTGGACTGACAATTGCGGACGGTACTGTAAAATTCTTTAATATAATAAGTTTCAGTAAAATTTTAATTAAATTCCTTAGAAGAAATTAATTATTTTCAAAATTTGTTTATAAAATTCTTCGTAAAAATTAAATTGTAATAAACATTCAATTATTGAATAAATTATTTATTCTTTTACTTAAATAATTGAATTTTCGTAGAATTTAATAAAAATTGATTTAAAAATGAATTTCGGTTAAAATTTTAGATAATAATTTAATATTAAAAGCATTATAGTGAGAATTTTTAGAAATAATTGAATTTTGAAAACGTTTCAAATTCAAATCTTTGGAAATCAGAGTTAAATTTTTGTGGCAACCCTGTTTTTGAAAATAGTGGGAAAAAATGCAAAAAAGTCATACAATCCAAGGCCGACTATTAAGTGCAAGAAACATTTGTTGAAAACAAAAATCATCCTTTCAATTTAAAAAAAAAAAAAAAAAATTTAGAAAAAAAGAAACGCTAGTGAAAATATCACAAAATTTGAGAAACTTTAAAAATTATTTTCCATTTGTATACAATGTTAAATATATTAAAAAAAACTTTAATAGAGAATAAAAATTTTACATCCAAAGTATACATTGCTCCTTTTTTTTAACAATATTAAATGAAAATTATAAAAAAACACTTTTCTTTCCTTATTACAATAGTAATAACTGCGATCTTTATCACAATATATATTTTCCCGAAAAAGGAAAAAGGGGAAATAAGAAAGACTTGAAATATAAAAAAATTTGCTTGAATTAACAATAAATTGCAGTATTAAAAATTACTTTTGATTAACATTAATTATTATTATTATTGCTAAACAATAAATCAAAGCATTCCACAACGCTTATAGATTAATAATAATATTCACGATTTTTCTACAATCAGTAAATTGCTATAATCTTAAAAAGTGTACAAAATTTTTACCTCCATTGACAAAAGTGCTAATTAAATGCAAATTAAAAATCATTTCGTGCTTGACAAATCAAAATTTTCAACCCATTTCCTATAATTGCCAAGCTTTAAATATCATTTGTACATTGTTAAATGGTTTTATAAAAACTAAATGTACTTTGGTATCGATTGTAAACGAGAATGCAAATAAAAAGTTTAAAAAAAAAAAAAAAAATAAAAGATTAGAAGAAAGTAATAATGACACTTGATTTACATCAATTCAAGATGACGTCGTTTTATTATTCGATTTAATAGAAAGAAAAATAATGAAAATATTCGACAGTCAGAGGAGAAAATTGTCAATAAATTTATTTCTATAGAAAATTTTTTACAATATATATTTATATGTATAATTTACTTAACGTATTTTTCAGATCCATTGCAATAAAAAATATTGTAAAAAAAATAAAAAGATCTTCAAACACTTTTTTTTTACAATTTTGATATGCGTAACATTTTTTTTTATGAGAAAAAAAAGTTCATTTATTTCTCTAAACAATTTTTTGTCGATTGAATTTTTTTTTAAATACATTATTTTCGAACTAATTTGTTAGTAAACCGGTTTATTATTCAAAAAGAATTTTATGGATGTACTAATAAAAATTGTATAGAAATGGGGATAAAAATTTAAATTAAATGCAAAAATGATGAAAGTTTTGTAACGTTCAGATTATCTCAATTTTTAATGAACAATAATTGATAATTTATTATAAGTTTTATTTTTACATAATTTTTATCTACTTATTTTTTTTTTTAATGTTTACAAAAAAAACCATACTTGGTTTTCATTTAATTTTTAAGTCTTTAAATATTATTAACCATGATTCTTTTGTTACCCGATTTTTTCATAAAAAGTTGTTTATATTTGTAACAGTTATTTGGTAAAGTATTTTTATACAATTTTCCTTATTTATTATTATTACTAATTTTTTTAATAGAAAAACTTAGAAATTATAAAAAGTTTCATTTTAATTATTATAATAATTATTATGAATAAAAAATTATAGTAACGAAGAATTTAGCATTAAACAATAATTAATAAATAAAATTAATTAATTAATTTTTTATTAATAATTAATAAAAATGAAATGTAAAAATCATAAATTCATAAGTGACACGATCCGAAGAAAGGTGCCTTAGAAGAAGAAATGTTTAATTAAGAAAATTTGATAATTTCTCAAATTTCATTGAAAAGTATAAGAAAATGTATTTTTCGAATAGAAGAAAAAACAATGAAAATTATTGAAAAAGTAGAAACGAAAAGAGTGATAAAATATCTTAATGTAGATATAATATGATGCATGTATATACAGGACTGGTTTTACCTAAAAATGAAATTGGACATTTTTTCCTTCTCTTTTTTCTTTGTTAAAATTTTTCACCGAATTCTTATAAAAATAAATTTTTTAGATCGAAAAATCTTTTACTTTTATTATAGAAATTGTTTGCGAAATGCGATAATTGCTATTGTGTGCATTATATTTTCAACAATTTTACTTTTTATTCTAAAACATTTTTGTACACAATTATTAAAATAAGTTTAATTCGAAAAATGAAGAAATGACAAAATCTAAAGAAATTTCTAGAAAATATTTTCATTAATTTTTATTTTTTTATTTTTTTTTTTTATTTTCTATTATTTTATTTTTATTTAATTTTCATTAATTTCGCATTCATTGTGATGCGAAATGAAAAAAGGACCGAAGAGGTTCCTTAAAAATTTATAGGTTATGTTTCTTGTTTTATAAATAAAAAAATGTATAAAGAGAGCTGACTGCAAATTAAAACTCCTAGTTTTAAGATTATACGTTTTAAAATATTCAATAAAAATTATTTTTTACTTTACAAAATTAGAGAAATATTTTATTCAAGGTAATAAACGCGCATATAAACATAACCTATAAGTTTTGCTCCTCACATTTACTTAGAAAAAAATACAGCAGATGAAGCGACATTTCTCAATTTAACGTTTTAAATTATTTCTATATTTGGCACATTTTTCAGTTAAAAAATAGAAATTGTTTAGAAAAACACGTACACATGCAATAAAGTGTTTTTTGACGACTACGATCAAAAAGGTTACAAACAATCGGATCAAAAGTTAGTCCAATGTCATAATTTCGTATTTTTAAAAGCGTAAGGAATTTAATTTTCTACATTTTGAACAATTTAATAAATAATTTATTAATAATTAAAATTTGAATACAAATTATACTTTTTTGTCAATAATAAATGATTAAAGCAACATAACCTAAAATTTACCAAATGTTTCTTATTGACAAAATTGTAATTTTTATTCAAATGCAATGTTCAAAATTAAATTCTTCGCCTCTCCACCAAAACGAATTTCAAATTTTGTCTTTTTCTTATAAATTACGAAATTATGACATTGGACTAACTTTTGTTTTGACTATACATCAGATTCTTCCTTCGAAAGCGAGGGACAAGTTTTAAAAGTTTATAACTTTTTTCACAATTAACAAAATGTGATACGCTCCGAAGAAAGAAGTAAAAAATTTGAGGTTATGTTTGGAATTTTCGAAATGAAAATACACAAAGAGGATCAACTCTAAATTTATAAACTACTGATGCTTGTCTTCATTACATCTGAAATAATTAATAAAACCTGTTTTTAATTTTAAATTAAGCAGATAAACTTTTAATTAAGATAAAGAAAAGGACAAACATAACCTTAAAATTCTTTGCTTCTTAGGTAGCTTTCTGTGGAATGCGTCAAAAATATTAATTGAAAGGATTGACTGTTCGATTAATTTTAAAAAGATTTGTTTTAGAATTAGTAATTTTGATTCATTACAAAGTTTTATCGTTTAAATCATTCGAAAAAATGGCTAGGAACAAATAGACATTGAAAAAAAAATCGGGAATTCAAATTGGAATAATTATTTATCTATTTAATAAATTATGGTAAAATCTTTTGGAACTGATTCATCGTATAAAGCTCTAACATTTTCAACAAAAACCAAGTAAAAATTTATTGAAATTATCAAAATATATGCGAGGGACATGAAAATTAAAGGTTTCAGAGATATAACCAATATAGCAATTTGCCACAATTTTTATAGGAAAAATGTCAAAATTAATTAAACACAATTTTGTTTCAGAAAATAGACGGCTAAAAATGTGAAACAACAATTTTTATTTTACTCTAAAAACATGTAACAATAAATCAGGAATAAATATCCTTTCCTAACTCACTCTTCACGATTACATTTCTAATTAAGTTTTCATTTATAAAAATCTATTATGCGCTTAACTATTATACTGGCAAGGTAAGTTTTTTTTCTAGGGTAAAGTCCGAGGTAGATGACCAATTAAAATATTTTACAGAAGTCACACCTCGGATATTATAATTTTTTCGACTTTTTTCGACTATTTTCAAAAAATGCGTCTTTTTTCGACTTATTTTAAAAAATTTGCGACTTTTTCGACTTTTTGACAAATGTTGCAACAAAATACCAAATTTTCAGTACAAAATGCAACTTATTTCGATATTTATAGAGTGAAAAATAATTATAGACAAAATTTTTCAAAATTATATTTTTTGAATCATTTTTTGACGATAATAAAATTTTAAAAACATCCGTATAATTAAAAAATTTTAGAATAATTGAAATTCTGTAAAATTTAAATAAAAATACCTAGTTTACCTTTTTTTTTAAGTAATTTATTACAATTTTTGAAAATCAACAACTTTTGAAGAATTTTAATTGCAAATTTTAAAAAATAATTAAATTCTCAAAAAATTTTAATGAAAAATCTTCAAGTGTAAATTTTAAAATGAAAATTAATGTAAATTTGCTTTTGAAAAATTATATTAAAATATTTTTAAAAAAAGAAATTCTCAGAATTTTTCCATTCTAAGTTTAAAATTTTTTTAATATTTCAATAATTTCACTTACATATTTCAAAAAAATCAAATACACACAAAAAAAATAACAGGAAAATTCTAGTTATAACTTACAGAAATTCTTTTAAGAAATTCAATGATTTTCAAACAATTACAATATTTAAAAAAAACTAATTTTCAAAAATGTTTTATTAAAATTTTTTAACAATTAATTATCCTCGAACAAAGTAAATTAAATTTCTTAGAAATTTAATTTTTCAGACTTAATAAAATTTTTGGAAAAAACATGTTCATATTATTTTATAATTAAAATTCTTTAAAAATTTTATTATTTTTAAAATATTTTTTCAAAAATTCTTTTATTTTTTTAAAGTATTTATCATATTTTCATTATTTTTAATAAATTTCATAAAATTTCAATTAATTGGAAATTTTATCAAATTTCCATTACTTTTAATAGATTTGATCAAATTTCCATTATTTTTAATAGATTTGATCAAATTTCAATTATTTGGAAATTTTATCAAATTTCAATTATTTTTAATAAATTTTATCAAATTTCAATTATTTTTAATAAATTTTATCAAATTTCAATTATTTTAAATAAATTTTATCAAATTTCAATTATTATTATTAAGTTTTATCAAATTTCAATTATTTTTAATAGATTTTATCAAATTCCAAAACATTTGAAATTTTACTAAAATTCAATTATATTTGGAAATTTTACCAAATTTCAATTATTTGGAAATTTTATCAAATTTCTATTATTTTTAATAGATTTTATCAAATTTCAATTTGGAAATTTTATTAAAATTCAATTATTTGAAAATTTTATCAAATTTCAATTATTTGGAAATTTTATAAAATTTCCATTATTTTTAATATATTTCATCAAATTTCTAAATAATTGAAATTTAATCAAATTTCAATTATTTGGAAATTTTATTTAAATTCAATTGTTTGGAAATTTTATTAAAATTCAATTATTTGGAAATTTTACCAAATTTCAATTATTTGGAAATTTTATCAAATTTCAATTATTTTTAATAAATTTTATCAAATTTCAATTATTATATTATTAAATTTGATCAAATTCCAATTATTTGTAAATTTTATCAAAATTCAACTATTTGAAAATTTTTTAATTGTACCTACATTTAATTAAAACTTATTTTTCAAAAAATATTTATAAATATTTTGAAAAAAATCATTTTAAGAATTTCTTTATTACAATTTTTTGAAAATAATTATTATACTTTAATAACTTTCGAAAATAAACAATTATTATAAAAAATTGAATCTATTCGTAGGTTGTGGCGAAAGTTAAAATCAAACGTATTTAATGTTTATTTATCAATAACAGTTTTGAAAAAACGCTTTTTTTTATAATTTTTACAATCCCTTAAAAAAATATGGCCATCTCCCTCGGACTTACCCACTTTTGCTTCTATTGCTTTTATATTTAATATTATTTTCTTCCTTGAATATAAATCTGTCAATTTTTTTTATTTTATTCATGTTAACAATGTAGGTATTGATTTATATTTGTTAAACTTTTAACTCGAAATTTTTAAGCCTATAATTTTTAAATTAATCTAATATCTTCTCCCATACTAATGTTAGATAAATGTTAAATAGAAAAATAGATTAAAAGATTGTAGGACAAATAAATTATTTGAAAATACGATTCGGTTAAATTTAAATATGTACAAATTAGTCCAATCTATTCAGGACTGGAAATTATGAAAATAAACTTACTTAGAATAAATCCGAGAATAAATCTCAAAAAAATGAGTCTTTTTTTTCAAAAAAAAAAAAAAAAATAGTTTTTTAAGGAACAACAATAAGAAGGAAAAAGTGTCCAATCTCACTTATGTTAATAATCTGAGCGCAATTTTCTACAACTACAAAAAAATATATATATATATGTATATGTGTTGTGTATATATATTTATATACAATATACATATATACTTATCAATACATTATTACATTACGCATTTTGTCAACATGGCAGAGAATAGAAATATTCGAAATCTCCATTAAGGAAATTTAAAGAATATGTTAATATACGACATAAAAGTTATTTTCTTCTCATTATTACCCGCGCCTAACAATTCGCTTAATTTTTTTATCTACATCTCTTTTTTTCCGAACACTCGGTCTGTACACGTTTTTTTTTTTTATCATTATAATTTCATCTTCGCACAAAATATTAGTACGAGATTTGAAATTTTATTTATTGTTTCAGCTTGTTTATAAATTTGTAATCTTTTTTTTTTTTAAATGTTAATGCAATTGGTTTAATGCTTAATTATTGTTTGAATAAACAATTCGATTATTATGCTCTTATACGTCATCCCTTCATTTTTTTCTGTCCATTTCATTATTATTTTCTATTATTATATCAATAAAAATCGTAGTGGTGCAATAATCGAGGAACTCAAAGACTCGAATTTCGAAGAGATTTTTTCAAACAACTCAAAATTCAAGGCTGCTTCGTTCTCGAATACGACAATTCATTATAAAATTCAACAACTCTACTTTTCTAAATCTAGGGGTTTGCAATTGCAGACTGTATAGTAAAATTTTCATGAATTACAATCCGTGGTTTTTTTTTCTTGCAATAAAAATAAGAACATAATAAAAATGAATGAAAAAAATTTATTTTTGAAAAATTTCTCTTATTTTTAAAAAACTAATAAGAACTAAAAAAGGAAAATAAGAACTTAAAAAGAAGAACATAAAAATATTTATTGTTTGGAAAATTTTTAAAAATCGTAAAGAATGTAATTCTGAAATTAATCAAACTGTATTTTTGGGAAGGACTAGGGTAAGTGCGGGTATAGTCGGACAGTACTAGTAGTCGGACACTTTCGTGTTTTTGGCAAATAAATAATAATGCATTGTGATAATTACTTTAAAAAGTATACTAGACGAATGTGTGAAGTTTATATTTTATTAAAATAGTGTTATTTTCGAAAATAATTAAACAAGAAATATTTTATTTAATGTTTTAAAAATCATGGTGTCCGACTATAGATACAACCATTTTCGAGTAGCGCGATGAGTGGCACAAAGTTTTGTTGATAATTAATCATAAATATTAAAACTTATAGGGTTTAAATATTATATTAATAACTTCTAATATGCTTTAATTCCATTTTTCAGCAGATAGCAATTAAAAAATTATCTTTTTTACTTTATAAATTCTAAATATCTGACAGATGTCCGACTATAGAAACAAGGGGAAAAAGTGTCCGACTACTAAAGCATTTGTAATTTTTTATTAAAATGTTTATATTTTATTAAATACTCAACTATTTGTAACAAATTTATATGATTTTTAATCCTGAAGAACTCCTTTAATTAATAATGTGCTTATAAACACAGAAGATATTTGCTATTTCAAGAAAAAAACCATAATTTAAGATTGTATCCTTAAGTGTCCGACTACTAGTGCATTTACCCTATATTTACTTACAAATCTACGAATAACTAATAATTCCAAAATTCATATAATAGGTGAAAATTTTACGGACATTGATAAGGAATTTTTTCTCTCCTTTTCGGGCAATAAAAAGTTTCTTGCAAACCCTCGTGATAAATTGCTTTATATTATAATATTTATGATTTATTTATAATTGTACTGTCGTCAAAATTAACGTGAAATGATCAAAGTATTTATATAATTATATTGATAGTGCATGGGCAGATAAATATTCTTTCATTGAACATCGAATCAATTTCCGCAATGCACTTGTAAAAAAATTCTCAAAAAACTTATACGTATAACGATTAAATACGATATTTATGTGGACTTTCGATAATTCTTTTTCTATGACTTGTCTTTCATTCGAGAATATATTTCGAGAATATTTTTTCGAGAATATTTTTCAAGAATATTTTTCTTACAGCAGATTGAAATAAAAGTTCATGTCTGCATTTTTCTTCAGATGAAATAATTGTATTGAAAATATCTCGGAGCATTTTCGAAAAATGTTTTTACTGTAACTTAATTATTATTACTATTAT
The DNA here is from genome assembly GCF_015476425.1 of Leptopilina heterotoma. NCBI lineage: Eukaryota > Metazoa > Arthropoda > Insecta > Hymenoptera > Figitidae > Leptopilina > Leptopilina heterotoma. The sequence goes on from NW_025111153.1 coordinate 929,467, forward strand.
TATTAAGTAACATTTTGGTATAATTTTTTTAATCCATTTCTCTTTCTTTTCTTCTTAAACTAGCAGACATGGATTTGTAAAGAATAATTTTACAAAAGATAATGTCAAGAAGGAGGCATAACTATTGTAAAAATTTGATTTACAAACGACATGTAATCTATGAATGGTATGCAACTGATGATATTGTAGTTGTACATTTTATGCACGGATTTTTAATTTATATGTTTATGTATATTTTCATTGATATATTTATATATATATATAAACGTATAATAAAAAGTCACGAGTTAGCTTATAACGAAGGATAATCGTATCCAAAACTTACGCTGTCTGCTTTGCGAGGACAAACTTCTCGAAATACACGTTCAATAAGCGTTTGCCTGTGAAAAAAAAATATTTATTTAATTAATTTGGTAATTTTTTTAAATTGAAATAAAAAGAAACTACCTAATAAGTATTGTCAACTTGTACAGTAAAAATTTAATTAAAAAGTTAATTAAAAACTTCATAGTTTTATAAAACTGTTTATGGTAAATGTCCCAATTTAAGGGCTCGAACCATAAAGTATTTAAAAATTAAAAATACGGACTTTACGGACCAAAAGTAAAAAATTACGGACCAAATACTGACAGAAAAATAACGAATCAAATAAAAAGAGAACATTTTACTTAAAACTATAAATTAAATTTTTCATAACTATAAAACATGAAGATATCGATAGATATCGATAGAAATCGAGTGATCGATTTCTTCATGTTTTATAATAATTCAAGATGGCAAATTGATAAAATCATTATTTTATACTATAGAAAAATATTGTACTTCTTCAAAATTATTTTCATCATTTTAATTCAATTATTATTTTCAAGAATTTTTTACTAAAATTCTTCTTTAAATCAATTAATTTTCAAAAAAAGTCTCTGACAATTTTCAAATCCATTGGTATACAATATTCAATTTTACGAATTTCAATTATTCGTAAATTCTTCAGTTAAATATATATTAGAAAATAAAAACTTTAAATAATTTCAAAAAAAAATCCGCAATTTAACTTTTTCAAAAAAATTAATTTCAAAATTTAATTATTTCTAAAAATTAAAGCTATATTGCTTTTAATATTCAATTATTATCTAAAATTTTAACTGAAATCCATTTTTAAATCATGTTTATTAGAAAAATCTACTAGAATTCAATTATTAAAGAAGAAAAATAAAAATAATTTAATGATTCTTAAAATTCAATTCTAATAAAGAATTTTATCAACAAACTTTTAAATAATTGAATTTTGAAATTATTTTAAAAATAATTGAAATTCTGCGATGAGTTTTATGATTTATGAAAATAATTGAATTTTATTATTTTTGAACATAATTAAATTTGAAAACAATATTGAATTTTTGCAATAAATTGTAATTGTGCCAAAATAAATTTTTTTTAGTGTTTGTAACTAAAACTTTTCTATGAATTTCATTATCAATATTAATAATCGTTGTATTCCGATAATTTGTTTCCTAACTTTTTTAATCATTTTTCTTTTCAAATATTTTCAATTTTAAAATTATTCTATTGCAAATCATTGAATTCCTTTGAAGAATTTTAGTATTTTTAAAAATAATTGAATTCTTTCGAAAAATGTTATCAGAATTTTTTAAAAATAATTGAATTTATTTAATATTCTTCGATTTAGATTGATTATTTTTAATAATTTTCAAATCCATTTGTTTACAATATTCAATTTTACGAAATTTCAATTATTCGTCAATTCTTCAATTAAATATATATTAGAAAATAAAAACTTTAAATAATATAAAGAAAATTCAATTAAACTTTTTCAAACAAATTAATTACAAAATTCAATTATTTCTCAAAATTCACGCTGTATTGCTTTTAATATTCAATTATCTAAAATTTTAACTGAAATTAATTTTTAAATCAATTTTTAGTAGAAATTTCAACGAGAATTCAATTAATTTGAATACAAATAAAATACAAACATAGATAATTTATTGAATAATTGAATGTTTTTTAAAAATCAATTCCCATAAAGATTTTTATGAATAAATTTTTTAATAATTCAATTCTATCGACGAATTTTAATAAAATTTAAAAGAATAATTACATTTTTCGAGAAATTCGATTAAAATTGTATTAAAAATAATTAAAATTCTGCAATAATTTTTATTATTTCTGAAAATAATTAAATTCCTAAGAAGAATTTTATTACTTTTGAACAATATTTTTAAATTTTGCGAAGAATATTATTACTCTTGAAAATAATTGAAGTTCTGCAATGATTTCCAACTTTTACAAAATTGAATTTTTTTCGTGTTTTTAACTAAAATTCTTCTATAAATGCATTATTTTTTAATAATTTTCAAAAAAGGTCTCTGACAATTTTCAAATCCATTGGTATACAATATTCAATTTTACGAATTTCAATTATTCGTAAATTCTTTAATTGAATATATATTAGAAAATAAAGACTTTAAATAATTTCAAAAAAAAAATCCGCAATTAAAGTTTCTCAAAAAAAATTAAGTCCACAGAATTGTTAGTTAAAAATATGAAAAATTCAAATTTTCAAAAATTCTAATCTGAAACCTTTTCAAAATTCAATTATTTCTAAAAATTTACGCTCTAATGCTTTTAATATTTAATTATAATCTAAAATTTTAACTGTAATCCATTTTTAAATCATAATGTTTATTAGAAAATTCTAACTAGAATTCAATTATTTAAATACAAAAATAACAATTTATTGAATAATTGCATGTTTCCTAAAATTGAATTCTCATAAAGAATTTTATCTATAAATTTTTAAATAACTGAATTCGATTAAAATTATATTAAAAATAATTGAAATTCTGCAATGAGTTTTATTACTTATGAAATTAATTGAATTCTGAATCCCTGTACAAATGTTATTATAATGCTTTTAATATTCAATATTATAATTTAAAATTTTAAGTAAAATTCATTTTTTTAATCAATTTTTAGTAGAAAATTTTTCGAGAATTCAACTATTTAAATACAAAAATAAATAATTTATTAAATAATTGAATATTTCTTAAAGTTGAATTTTTATGAAGAAATTTATCAAAATTTTTAAAAAATACTTTAATTCTTTCGGTGAATTTAAAAAAAACACTTTAACAATGAATGCAATTTTCAATCATTTTATTTAAAATTGTATTAAAAATATTTGAAATTCTGCGATGAAAATAATTGAATTCGTAAATAAAATTTTATTATTTATGAAAATAATTGAATCTTTTCGTAGAATTGTATCAAAAAGTTTTTTCTCTAATTAAATCTGTTGATAAATTTTATGAAAATAGGAAATATTGAAAATTATTGAATTCCAAAAAACTTTTAAAAATAATTGAACTTTTGCAAAGATTTTTATTAAAATTTTTGAAAATAATTGAATTTTTGTCGAAAAATTTTGTTATTTGTAAAGATAATTGCATTAAAACTTTTGTAATAATTAAATAATATTAAAAAAACAACCAACTTCTAAACATAATTGAGACATGACTTCACCAAAATCCCAGAGAGCACGTAATTTATCGATACAGTCGGGCCTCCGAACTGTACGCTTTCAAACTGTACGCTGTCGCCAAAGTGTACGCTGGCTTTAGTTTTTAAGTTCTCCACAGTGTACGGTGGCGCTACTAAATTCAGTGCCGTATATTTGAAAATGTTGCCTTTTAAGGAAGAATCTGACGGACAGTCAAATCAAAAGTTATTCCAATGTCATAATTTCGCAATTTAAAAAAAACAAATTAAATTTTAAATTCGTCTTGTTGGAAAGGCGAAGAATTTAATTTTGAATATTTAAAACGATTAAAAGTTTCATTTGAATAAAAATTACAATTTTCTGTCAATAAGAAACATTTGTTAAATTTTAGGTTATGTTACTTAAATCATTCATTATTGACAAAAAATTATCATTTTTATTCAAATATATATGTAAAATGTTCAAAATTTAGAACATTAAATTCCTTACGCTTTTACCAAAAGGAATTTAAAATTTAATTTGACTTTTTTTTTAAATACGAAATTATGACATTGGACTAACTTTTGTTCCGATTGTTTGTCAAATTCTTCCTTAAAATTAAAAATAAATTTACTGATTTAATCAAATTATTTTCTTTTCCATAATTTGGATAAATCAGTGGACTTCTTTTAATTTTATGAGGCAATACATTTCGGTTAAAAAATGTTAATTTTTCTAACATTTATAATTTTAAGAATAGTATATATATTTTTATGATTTTAATTAATTTTAAATCTAAAATTATGTATATTATAGTCCCAGACGATAAATGAAGAGCAACAAGTTTTCAAAACTTGATAAATTCCTATTTCCTTATTATTTCGAGAAATCGAAATAAATGACTTTCCTGACATAACCACTCAGTTAATTTCAAAATAAAAAATTTGTAATATTTAATGTTTGTAACAATGTTTTTATATTTAATACGTTCTGTTTTTAATCAAACTTTCACATAATAAAGTAACTTTAAGGTTTTGGTAATTTGTTCTAATAACAAACATAAAAATTAAAAGTCAACTTGGTTATGTCAAAAAGTTTTTAAATTGAAAATTCGCTGTTAATAAATTTTTTTTAAATTTAACAGAAACATGACGATTTGTGAGATATTTAAATTATTATATTTATGTTTATCTCGATTTTAAAAAAATTATATTTATCAACTTTTGAAAACTTGCTCCTTAAATGCTCCTTAAAGACTGTGTACAGTCCTGAAAATTAAATAGTGGGGATGAGTTCGTCAGCGTACAGTTTGAAATCAAGTGGAGGGGTTATTTCTGGGGTACCGTACAGTTCTGCGGCCCGACTGTAATTATAATAATAATAATAATAATTTTTTATCGATAATTTAACTGTTTGATTTCATTGGTTCTTTAGAAAAATGAAAAGGGCCCATTTTGTCGGTAATTTGCAAAAGTAATCCGTATTTTAAAAATGTAAATGTGGAAAAATTTAAAACCTCTTGATTTTTCATCTTTAAGGTGTCCTGGAATGTAAACAATTCTTATCTGAATAACTTCCCAGAAGAGCCAGAGTTAAGGATGTAAGAGTCTTTTTTTTCGTAATTATCGAAATGAATATTTGGATATTGCGTCAATTTTTTTATAATTCGGACTGTCAAAAAATTTTAAATAAGTTTAATATCTATTCTTTTCTTCAAATGACACAATGAAATTGTACCTAATCATTAATCTTGTAAAAAAATGGGCTTTTAATAGAAAAACTGTCCTTTTTAGAAAAGGCCCCATATTGTCGATTTTTCGTATTTTCAAAATTAGAAGGGGGGGGGGTAGTGGTTTTAAAAATTTAAAACCTGTTGGTTTTTTGTTTTCAAGGTGCCCTGAACTGGAAACAATTCTTATCTGAATAACTTTCAAGAAGAACCAGAGATACAACAATTAGTTGGTATCGCAATCTTTAATTCCGTTTTTCTCGAAATAAGGTTTTTGGCGTTCTAAACTTTGAAATTCCGTAACTCAGCGAATTTTTAACCAAAAAAGTTCTAAGACCACTCAATATTTTCCAAATTTTGCCAGGAATACGCCCATATAGATAACTCCAATAGTGCCAATGGTGGCCAATGGGCCCTTTTCATGTGGACGTCCACATATAATAGATAGATAAGATTTGACCACGTAAAATAAAAATAATTCAATAAAATATTTTGTTTTCTTTAATTATAATGTGTAGAATATTTTCCTGTGTAACTTATTTGCGTATTGTGTATAGAATTTTTTTTTCAGGGTTTATTTGCGTAGAATTGCTACTACCCCAAATTTAATAAATTTTACCAGTGAATTGATTTGTAACTCCTTTTTATATAGAGAGGAATATCATGTGGATGATAATCAGACATTAGATTTCGATGAGAGCTGTGGAAGCTCAATGTTTGACGACGATTACGTTGATGATTGTTTCTCTGTGGATTCTGAATCTGACCCTAAGAGCATTAACAGCTTTACTTCTAATATTGAAACCATTTTTTCCATTCTACATGCCATTAGATGCCAGAACGTTAATGGGAACAATAAGGGACTTTAAAATCTCTGAATTAGGTCGAGGAGAATACTATTACTGCGGCCTGGAAAAAGCAGTAAATGCTATCCTTCGCGATTATTCCAGAGAAAAAAAAGAAGTAACGCAACTGAATTTAAGATTTAACGTTTAATATCGATGGTGTACCAATTTCACGTTCTGGAACTGAAGGATTGTGGTTAATTTTGTGTTCAGAACAAAACACAAAAAAAGTTTATTTAGTTGCCGCATTTTATGGGAAGAAAAAACCAATGGATGCTAATGAGTTTATGGAAGAATTTGTCCAAGAATTAATTCATTTAATTAAAAATGGCTTGAAAGATAACCAGATCTCAATATCTTGTTCTGCTATAATTTGCGACGCTCCTGCAAAATCTTTCATTCTATATCTCAAAGGACATACTGGATATAATAGTTGTACAAAATGTCTTATAAAGGGTGAATATTATTAGTATCGAAAAAATAAACGCAATGGGAAGAAACGAAAAGGAACCGTTTGCTTTCCTGGGACTGGACCTTTTCAAATGAAAACCGACAAAGGATTTGCTCAAAATGCATATAAAGAATATGAATCTTCGAAGGAAACCATTCTAAAAAAAGTTCCGAAATTTGGTTGTATAACATCAATCCCACTAGATTATATGCACCTTATGTTATTAGGAATTATGAAAAAACTTATCCGTCTTTGGGTAATGGGTCCAAAATTGGCAGCATCAGATGTCAATAGAATCTCGAAAATATTGTCAATTTTAAAAAAAAGTATACCAATGGAGTTTAATAGGAAGCCTCGTTCACTGCTAGAGTTTATTCATTGGAAGGCCACTGAATTGAGAACATTTCTTCTATATACAGGTCCAATAGCACTGAAAAATAATTTAAACTCAGAAATGTACGATAATTTTTTACTACTGCATATACTGCAACGTCAATTCTAGTAAATGAAAGTCTTGTCAAGGTTCCAGATAATATAAATAAATGTCACAAAATGTTGCAAAAATTCGTTCTTGGATTCCATAATGTGCATAATCTATTGCACATCTGTGAAGACGAAAAAAAGTATGGAGCTCTTGATGAATTCAGTGCTTTCAAGTTTGAAAATGAGATGTCTTCTTTTAAGAGAATGATAAGAAAAGGTCATAAACCTTTGGAACAAATCGCTCGTCGGTATTCTGAGCGTGAAAAAGTTGAGCATTCCCAAATGGAAAAACCATTCGCTTTATTGAATTCACACAACAGTGGGCCATTAACTAAGAATTGTTTAAATATTAAAAATCAATATAAAGTATTAAAGCACAAGGAATTTACGATTGATTGTACAGCAACTAAGGACAGTTGTATTTTATTAAAAGATAATACTTTTGTAAAAGTAAATAATATTGTTTTGACTAACATTAATGAAATCTTCTTCATTGTTAAGCCATTTAAAAAAAACCAGCAACGTATATGATAATCCGGATTCAAGGGACATTAATATCTACATGGCAACGGACTCAAAAAGGGCAGAATTCTCAACCTCTATTAAAAACCTAAAAGCAAAATTATGGCGAATACCAAGCAATGAAGGGATAATTTTGCTTCCTCTGCGACACTCGCCATCATTAAATTGATGACGTAAACATGAAATATTTTTAAGTATTTTTTTTTCTGAAATCACATTAATTTTTAAAGAAGTTTTAATTAGTGAATGAAAATATTAAGCTATAATTATTTAAATCATTTTTAATATTTAGCCTCCTCAATAAGGTTTAATTTAATTAACAATCAAAACAGCTTTTCTAAAAATTCATTTTGTTTTCAGAAATTCCAGTTTCTAAAAATCAGATGCTAACAGATGAAAACTGATCAAGTTCGTAGATATTTGGGCAGTGATCCTATCAGTAGACCGAATTACAAGTATTACACTGCTAGAAGTACTTTAGTTCTATGGTAAGTTAAAAGACCTATACTGTATTCCATTTCTTTTTTGCTTAATTATTTTAACATTTATATTTTGTTTAAATGTTAAGAACTAAAGAAATTTCTGTAAATAATGAATTGAAATTGTAAACTCGAATTGCTAAGATTTTTTAGAATTTCAAAAAACAATCATTAGATTTTAGAGAATTTTTTAATTAAAAATGCTTTTCATAATTGAATTATAGGAAAGGTAAAGTTAAGATTTTTAATAATAATTAAATTGCAAGTTTTACAATTAATTTGTTTCTGATTATAATGTACAACTTTTTTTGAGGAATTTTAAATATTCAAGATTTGAATAAAAATAATTACAAGATGGCAAGCGACAAAGAAAACTGGTAATGTACGGGAAATTTTAATAAACAGTGAATTTAAAAAATTTTAAATCGTCAACTTTTAATTATAAAAATTATAAATATAAATAATTATATATGTTCCTTTAAAAAAATTGTCTTATTTTTATTATAGGTTGAAGCTTTGGCAGTTTTGGGATCTGCAAATTTTACCATTTGGTTTTTCAAACTGGATAAAAGTTAATTTGAGAAAAAATAATTTATTAGTTTTAATAATTTTTTTTAATAATAATAGGTTTAATAATTTATTTAACAAAATAAGCCGCTTAAAGAATACAAACATCTGTGCAACTCGCAATGGTGGGACATTTTAACATTATGACAACCTTGCAGTAATGTTACACGGCAATATTGCCAATATTGCACTTTAATATTGCAGCAATATTGCTGCAAGGTTACGTGCTCTCTGGGATGCTAATCTTACAAATTTTATAAATTTCATGAAAAATTTCATCGATCATAAGGGGTCGTCCATATACCACGTGGACAGTTTTTCAAAGATTTTTGACACAAAAATACATGGGATCGTGGACATTTTCAAACTTTTTTTAACCCCCCCCCCCCTCGCCCCAAAAGTGTCCAATTGAAAGTTTCAACGGCACTTTACTAAATTTGGTGTAAATTCATCATTAAAAGATAAAAGAAAAAAATAGGGGGAATTTAGGGGAAATTTTCAAAATAGGGTTCGTTTAGGGGCCAAAATTAAAAAAAGGGGACTTTTAGGGAAATAGGTGACAGACCGTGAAGCCTGTTGATGGAAAACAAATCAAAAACTTACTTTGCAGCAAGTCCTCCACCAGGTGGCAGATTCGGTAGTTCCTCGTCCATGAGAAATTGTAGTAGCTGAAGAAAGTCGAAGTTCTCTTTGCCTTCTTGTTCCTCGACGATTTCTATTTTACAGAAAACAAAAAAAAGAACAAGATGAGTAAAAAGTTACAAGTTATTAATGTTTATAAATATAATGTTAAATTACTGCACGTGCTTTCTTTTTTCAACAATTCAACAATTATTAAAAAAAAAACAGTGCAATTAATAAAATCAAGACAATATTTCATACTCGTCTTTGAATATTGAGTCAAAGAACGCTATCTTGTTACCGGTGAGATAAAAGCATCATTCAAAATGCAAACCAACAAAATTTTCACTGTTTCAATTGACATAATAAACCAATCTTTTGTAAATAAAAATTATTTGCGAAAATAAAGGGATTTTTTCAACAGAAAGAGAAACGAATAAAAGGGAACATGCAAACTACTCAGGACTGGAATATAAATGACAAAAAGCCATAGTACATTTCTTATGGGTAAATTAATTCCATCAGATAAAAAATTAATTTTACAAAATTGACAAAACTTTTTAATTGTTAGAAAAAACTTTAAAAAAAATTGTATTCCGGTCGTAAGCGTATTAGCGTTTCTCTTTCATAATTATTAAATTTTGTCCACCTCTGGAATTGTCGGAATTTTTTTTTAAGAATTATTTTTCTCCATCTATTTCAAAGTATAATCGAACAAGAATAACAAATTTTTTTTTTTTTAACGGCCAATGCAGGAACTTCAACCATAAGAAATGCATTGCCGTTAAATGTCTTCTAAATAAAGGGATGAAAAAGTGAGAGAAAAAAAAGACGGAGATCTAGAGGCGTAAAGAAAGTAGTACCTACCTTTAAAATCTTCTATATGTATAAATGAATTTTTTTTTTAAATACAAAAAGAGAGACTTTTTATTTACAATAAGAACTTTAATATTTCCTTTCTAACAACTCCAAGGGTGGAACACATTCTTTGAAGGTATATAAAGATTTCGCACATCAACGATTAACTACTTAACAATCAAGTAACAGTGGTACAATAACATCAGTTATTATTAGCATCTATTTGTTAAAAAGACTTTCTTTTTTTTCCTTTGTATTTTTAGAAATTAATTTATTTTAACTGAACGTCAATATTCCTCAATTTTAATTTTTTATTCATCTTTTTAAATATTAAATTCTATGTAAATATCAAGATTAGCGTTTATTGGCAATAGTGTCATTAGTTACTGACGCTACTGGCAGGTGGCGCTAAGATTTCAAGGGGATAAATTTTGTTTCACTTGAAGATAAAAGTGATTTTGAATTTTGTTTTCGTCAAAAATAAAAATTGAAGAATATTCATATTCAAATGATATTTGGCACAGGGCTCTTTTCAAATTTTTGTACCGCTGTTAAGCTTAACAATCTAATGGAAAATATTCAATATATTTTTTATAAGCTAAATTCGTATAAAAATTTTTCTCTAAAACACGTTTTAGATTTTTAGATTTTTTTTCTTGTTGAGAATTTGAGTTTCATAATTTTAAAAGTTATATCGTATCAATTATTCATTTTTGTTTTTTCGATTGTATCATAGAATTTATAAAATGATACGCTTTTAACAACAGTCTTATTTGACAAATAAAATTTTTATCAATCGTTTCTGTTTTACGGCTCAATTCAAAAATTAATATTCTAAACCTACACTTTTAATATTTAAGATGTTATAATTAAAATTACTTTACTATTTTCAATTCCCTTTAATTTATTTTCAATTTGGCCCCTTAACAATTAATTGAGTTCGCGCACTACTTTCATTCGTTAAGAATAATTAAAACTTTTATTAAAAAAAACAGAAACGATTGAATATAAAAATTATCTTGTAATTACAATTACTACGATAAAATTCTAATTGTCCTAAAATTCAACTTCACATTCTTAATTGAATTGATAATTTTTTACTTCCTTTGAAGTAGGTACTAATTCGCAATCTCCAAAATATTAATTTTTCTTTTTGTACAGAAAGCTCTTTAAAAATGACAAAGATTTATCATTTAAAAGAAAATCTCAATTTTTTTATATCTGACCTCACTAGGTTTAAAAGATTTTAAAATCATTAAGTAATTTTAAAGAACCTTCAAAACTAAAACGCACACTTTTTATTAAATCTATAATCTAATTCTAATATTTATTATAACACATCAATATTTTTCACATATTTTAGAGAAAAGAAAATACAATTAATAATCATAATGAATAAATTGGGTTTCAACATTTCAATAAACTCTTTGAAATATCTAACATACTCGAAATAAAATTTATCACTACTAAACATTATTATAGAAAAATATAATTTTTTAATTTGAAAATAATTGGGCTCTTGTAATCACTAGGGATTTTAATCACATTATCTTAAGTAACTTTGATATTAATACTATTCTATATGAATCACATGATAAATTTTTTAAATATTTTCATAATGTACATACTTTTATAAAATTTTTATTCTTTCTAAAATTTTCATTTTATTTAAATAGCTAAAGGTATCTATGTTTTCAATTAAATTTTTCTAACTTTAAAAATAAATTTTATGTAATCATAATTGAAGTGAAATTAAACATTTGAATTATTACTAAACAAAATTTAAGTTAAGGGAAGATTCTCATTGCGGGACTCGAACTAGGTCCGTAAATCCCGTAAATTTGCTTCAAGTCCGTAAAAGTCAGTTTTTTTTTAAAAAAAAGGTTATAGAGAAATTACAAATGATTGCAGAAAATAATTCTTCTCCAAAATTCAATTATTTTCAAAACTTTTTAATAAAATTCTTAGTAAAATTTCAATTATTTCCAAAAATTTTCCCCAATTCAATGATTTTCAATATTTATTAAATTTTAATAAAATTTCCAAAAGAATTCAATTATTTAAAAAAACTTTTTTAAATTTTAAAAATTTTAATAAAATTCTACGCAAAGATTTAATTATTTTTATAAACAATACAATTTTTTTCAATGATTCAATTATTTTTGTAAATAATAAAACTCATTGCAAAGATTCAATTATTTTAATAAAATTTTAATCAAATTCCTCGAAAAATGTAAAAAAATTAAAAATTTTATTACAACTTCTCAAAAGAATTCAATTATTTATAAATTTGTTGATAAAATTATGTATAAGAATTCAATTTTAAAAAACATTCAATTATTTATTTTTGTATTTAAATAATTGAATTCTCGTAGAATTTTCTAATAAAAATTGATTTAAAAATGAATTTCAGTTAAAAACAAATGAATTTGAAAATTATCAAAGAACTTTTTTAAAAACTATTGAAAATAATGCATTTTTAGAAGAATTTTAGTTGAAAACACGAAAAAAAATATAATTATTACAGGAAATTCATTATTTAAAAATTTTTTGAATAAATTTCTTCGCAATCATTGAATTATTTTCAAAAAAAAATAAAAAATTTACGGGGATTCAATTATTTTCGTAAATAATAAAATTCTTTTTAAGAATTCAATTATTTTCATAAACAATAAAACTCATTACAGAATTTGAATTATTTTTAATACAATTTTAATTGAATTCCTCAAAAAATATCATTTATTATAATATTCTTCGCAAAAATGAAATATTGTTCAAAAGTAATAAAATTCTTTTTAGGAATTCAATTATTTTCAGAGATAATAAAACTTATTGCAGAATTTTAATTATTTTTAATAGGTACAATTTTAATCGAATTTCTCGAAAAATGTAATTATTCTTTTAAATTTTATTAAAATTCGTCGAAAGAATTGAATTGTTAAAAAATTTGTTGATAAAAATCTTTATGGGAATTGATTTTAAGAAACATTCAATTATTCAATAAATTATTTATTTGCATTTTATTTGAAATCAAATTAATTGAATTCTCGTTGAAATTTCTACTAAAAATTGATTTAAAAAATAATTTCAGTTAAAAATTTAGATAATTGAATATTAAAAGCAATACAGCATGAAATTTGAGAAATAATTGAATTTTGTAATTAATTTGTTTGAAAAAGTTTAATTGAATTTTCTTTATATTATTTAAAGTTTTTATTTTCTAATATATATTTAATTGAAGAATTGACGAATAATTGAAATTTCGTAAAATTGAATATTGTAAACAAATGGATTTGAAAATTATTAAAAACAATCAATCTAAATCGAAGAATATTAAATAAATTCAATTATTTTTAAAAAATTCTGATAACATTTTTCGAAAGAATTCAATTATTTTTAAAAATACTAAAATTCTTCAAAGGAATTCAATGATTTGCAATAGAATAATTTTAAAATTGAAAATATTTGAAAAGAAAAATGATTAAAAAAGTTAGGAAACAAATTATCGGAATACAACGATTATTAATATTGATAATGAAATTCATAGAAAAGTTTTAGTTACAAACACTAAAAAAAATTTATTTTGGCACAATTACAATTTATTGCAAAAATTCAATATTGTTTTCAAATTTAATTATGTTCAAAAATAATAAAATTCAATTATTTTCATAAATCATAAAACTCATCGCAGAATTTCAATTATTTTTAAAATAATTTTAATTCAATTATTTAAAAGTTTGTTGATAAAATTCTTTATTAGAATTGAATTTTAAGAATCATTAAATTATTTATTTTTCTTCATTAATAATTGAATTCTAGTAGAATTTTCTAATAAAAATTTATTTATTTCAGTTAAAGTTTTAGATAATAATTGAATATTAAAAGCAGTATAGCATGAATTTTTAGAAAAAATTGAATTTTGAAATTAATTTTTTGGAGAAAGTGTAATTAAATTTTTTTTATATTATTTGAAGTTTTTATTTCCTAATATATATTTAACTGAAGAATTTACGAATAATTGAAATTCGTAAAATTGAATATTGTATACCAATGGATTTGAAAATTGTCAGAGACCTTTTTTGAAAATTAATTGATTTAAAGAAGAATTTTAGTAAAAAATTCTTGAAAATAATAATTGAATTAAAATGATGAAAATAATTTTGAAGAAGTACAATATTCTTATAATATATAAAATAATGATTTTATCAATCTGCCATCTTGAATTATTATAAAACATGAAGAAATCGATCACTTCGAGTCGAAGACTCGGAGTTATCGTTATCTTCATGTTTTATAATTATGGAAAATTTAATTTATAGTTTTATGTAAAATGTTCTTTTACTTGACTCTTTTTGCAATAATAATTGATTCTTTTTCTGATTTTTACTCTAAAAATTGCAAACTTCACCTAAAATTTTTGCTTCTTACAAAAAAAAATTTTTTTTTAATAAAATTTACCGGAAAATTATATAAAATGTTATTAATTTGAATTCTAAAAAATTCATTTGTTTGTCACTTGTTTCACAATGTTGAGATATTATATAGCGTAAAAAAGTATGACAAAAATCTATCAAAAGTAACCAGAATAATTATTGAAGGGGCAGAAAAAAAAAATAATTTTTGTCTTGGCTACCATTTTCAATTTTTTTGAAAATAAGATGAGAACCTCCCCTTAAATTTTTTTGAAATATAATTAATTTTAGTTAAATCTAATTAATTTGTTTAATACTGATGGACTTGAGATGAGAAATTCCAAGCAAGGTTTCACGTTTGGTTCACTATAATAACACTCTCTATCATTTGATTTACACGCAGTTTTAACGAATCTGTACATGACTATGGTAATTAATAAGAAACTAATTAAAACTGTATTATCTTCTTGAGATGTACGCTCGCTTATATAAAATACTTGAAAGTTTGAGCACCTTCATACTTTCGCTAATACTATTAAAATATTTTTATTTTTCTTCATTCGTACATTTCAACGAATTATTGAGCTAATTTGATTAATACTTTTTTGCTTCTAATTGTAAGAAGACAGTTTTCTCTCTCTCTCTCTCTCTCTCTCTCTTCTCAAATTTTATTTTTATACCGAGATTTTGTTTTTCTTTATTTCTTAATTTGCGGAAACCACTGATTTAGTCAAAAATAAATTTTTAGTCCCATAGATTACTTTTAAAAAATATTGAAAATTAACATTAAATAAGGATTAAAAGTTTCTGAGACCAAAAAAGAGTGAAATTTTCAGGTTGTTACTAAAATTATTGTTCCTTGATGTTTTCAATGAAAATGTTAATCACATTTATATTTTCTTCGAAACATTTTTTTTGTGATCTTGTATAATTTCTTTCCAAGCAGATAGTTTTAAAAAAAATTAGTTTTTCGACTTGTAGAAAAACAGAAGACTGTCTCTTGTTATAAAAATTGTTTCCTTAGAAGATGTCAACAATTTCGCGTTCTAACACAATGTGGCAGTAGAAGGGGAGAATTTTCTTTTCGGCTGAAAAACCGAAACCCTTAAATACATAATAAGACTTTGGTGTCAAGTACTTCGTTTACTGCTTCTAACACTTAATTATTATTATTATTATTATTCTACTGAAATAATTAAAGGTGTGCAGAAACTCGAAATCTAAACACAGACTCGAAATTCAAATTGAACCAAGTCCGTGATCATTCTTATGGAAAGAATTGGACTTTTTAAATTTGCACACTATCAAAGAGAATACTTTGTACCATCAGGCTTCACAGTGCCCCTAAAAAGTATTTTAGGGGAAATAGGGGACTTTTAGGGGACCATAAAAATTGGTTAAATAAAGATAAAAATATCATTTATTTATACAGGGTTGCCACAAAAATTTAACTTTATTTTTCCCTGATTTCCAAACACAACTTTAACTTATTCCCTGACCCTAAAGAATATTCTGATTCACTCTCAAAATTATTAGACACTCAAAAAAATGTTCTATTAAATTTATTCACAAATTTCTTCAAAAGTCAAATTATTCGAAAACATCAATAAGTTTTATTTAAAATAAATATTTAATCATTTTCTTTCATTGGAATTATGATATTCAAAAATTTCAAATTCAAAACTTTTCAAATTGAACAACTACTTTTCAAAAGAATTGAATTCTTGTCATGAATTTTGATATTTATCAAAATAATTAAATTTTGGAAAAGAATTTTATTAAAATTCCTTAGAATAATTGATTTTATGAGAAGAATTTATGCGATTTTGTTTTGTTATCAAGCAAATTGAATTTTTTTGCAAAATTACTTAAAAATTTTTGAAAATAATTGATTTTCTGCGACGAATTAAATGTTATTTATGAAAATTTTATTGTTTTATTGAATAATTGAATGTTTCTGAAAATTGAATTCATTCCTCAAGTTTTAATAAAATTATTAATAATAATTGCACTTTCTAAGGAATTTATTTTAAATTGTATTAAAAATATTTGAAATTCTGCGATGAAAATAATTGAATTCGTAAATGAAATTTTATTATTTATGAAAATAATTGAATCTTTTCGTAGAATTGTATCAAAAAGTTTTTCCTATAATTAAATCTGTTGATAAATTTTATGAAAATAGTAAATATTGAAAATTATTGAATTGCAAAAAACTTTTGAAAATAATTGAACTTTTGCAAAGATTTTTATAAATTTTTGAAAATAATTGAATTCTTGTCGAGATATTTGTGAAAATTTATAAAAATAATTGAATTTCTTCGAAGAATTTTATTACTTTCGAAAATAATTGAATTCTTGGGATGAATATTGTAATTTATGAAAATAATTAAATTTTGTAAAGAATTTTATTAAAATTCCTAAAAATTATTGAATTTCAGTGAAGAATTTTGTTATTTATCAAGATAATTTCATTAAAACTTTTGTAATAATTAAATAATATTAAAAAAACAACCAACTTCTAAACATAATTGAGACTTGACTTCACCAAAATACTAATCTTACAAATTTTATAAATTTCATGAAAAATTTCATCGATCATAAGTTTCAAGATTTGAAACTTTCAAAACAAAAGTTTCCAATTGAAAGTTTCAACGGCACTTTACTAAATTTGGTGTAAATTCATCATTAAAAGATAAAAGAAAAAAATAGGGGGAATTTAGGGGAAATTTTCAAAATAGGGTTCGTTTAGGGGCCAAAATTAAAAAAACGGGACTTTTAGGGAAATAGGGGACAGACTATGAAGCCTGTACCATAGATGTTTCATCCCCCAGGGAAGATAGTATTGCAATCTACTGTACAAAAATTACACAAATATTTCCAACTCAAAAATAAAAGTTGCAAGACAAGGTTGATATAACAAAATTTGAAAGGAATTTTTAATTAAGGAAAATCCACAATTTACTAATTCTTTGGTAAAACTATTATGATCATAACACATATTCGAATTATGTGACTCGTACTTTTAATTCTTTGATAATTTCCCTACCTTCAACTTACTATTTTCTAATTAATGAATACAACATAATTTCAAAAACTGATAGAATTATATTAATTGCTCTATCTCATAACAAAAAAACAGTCCCTTAATTTAAACGAAATTCTCTGATTTTCTGCTGACCTCACCTGCTGGACACCCTGACTATTGACTTAAATATACTTGAACCATTCTTAAAATAATTTGGCAAGTGGAAAAAGCACTATTCTTAGAAATTCGGAAATCATTATGACTATAATACTTTCTTCATGACGAATTAATATACTTTAGGGACAGAAACTTTACGTTTAATCATAAAAGCGTAAAATATTTGCAATTTATGAAATTATTAAATGAAATACTATGTTCATGTCCCTATACTGACTAGATAACTTGCTTTCAAAATATTTGAATATTTTGTTATTCAGAAAAAATCATACGGACTAAATAGGGATCTGGTGTCTTCTTCTTCTACATTTTGCTAGCTATTATATACAAGAGTATATAAATATTTGATAAAAATTAGTTTATTTCTAGCTTTTCTAAATAAACTCTTTATTGAAACGTAAATTTTAAGATTTGCAAAGATTTAAAAAAAACAAAAATACATTAATCTATGTAAGTAATTAATTTTTCTTCGTTTTTTTTTCATAAAAATTAACTCTTCCTTATAGAAAAGAAAATTGGTCATTCTCCCGAATATCAAATCCCGAATAACTATTTTTCTAAAAAGGTATTTTCTCTAACCAAATTTGTCCCGAATATATTATTTTCTGCATAGATAATATTTTTCTAGAATAACTTTTTTCTTTCCGCAGGTAATTTTCTGGAAAAATATTTCCTAGACTAATTTATTTCCCGAATAATTAATTTCTTAAATTTTTTTCTCATAAAATCTTTGTCCGATTAATTAAAATTTATATGTAAAGAATAATTGATACATGAAGTAATAAAAAAAAGAAAATATCTAATAAAATTTTATTTCAAAACGACTCCCCTTGTAAACAATATTGCCAATTTAAGGCAATTTACTATTATTAATTTTCTTTTATCATTATTTTATTAATTAAGCTGAACAATAAAAATAGTCCACTATAAAACTGCTAGTAACAAAATTCAATTGGTTTATTTAAATAGGAAAAATATTTATTTACAAATTGCCTTAAATTGGTAATTGTTTACTAGTGGGTCGTTTTGAAATAGAATGTCTCTTATATACAATAGGTATTGAAAAATTTCCAAACAATTTTATTAAAATTTGGTAAAATCTTTTTAAAATAATTGAATTTTTGAAAAATATAAATAAAAATAATCAAATTTTTGAGGAAGTTTAATTATAAATACCATCATGATTTCTCCGAAATTTTAGTAAATCTAAAAAAAGTAAATTTTTATTTACTTTCTTCCAAGATAATTGAATCTTAAAAAATTATGATAAAACAATTCTAAGAATTAGTTTTTAAAAATATTTTAATGTAGGTAATTTTGCGAGACTAATTGAATTTCTAAAAAGAATTTTTGTACAATTTAAAAAGAAACTAATTACTTTTTTGATGAATTTTAATTAAAAATTTGGAAGATGATTTTCTTCTCCAAAATGCTAAAAATTATTTTAAAATGTTATTATTATTTTTGTATGTATTTAAATTTTCGGAAATATGTAATTGAAAGTACTGAAAATATTGAATTTTAAAAAATTAGAAGTTGATTTTCATTAATTTTCATTTTTAAATTTACATTTTAAAGATTTTTTATTAAAATTTTTGATAATTCAATTATTTTCAAAATTTGCAATTAAAATTCTTCAAAAGATTTTCAAAAATTGTAACGAAATACTTGAAAAAAATTAATTATTTTCAATTAAATTTTACAAAATTTCCATTATTGAAAAAGATTTTTATTATAGATTTAAAAATAATTTTTGGTTGGGGTACAGTTTTTCTAAAACATATTTTCTAAAATTTTTTTTCTAATATAGGTGAATTTCTAAAAAACTGTTTTGTAATGAAGGTGATTTTCTAATTTTCTTTCTTCTAATAAAGGTAATTTTCTAAAACTTTCTTTTTCTAATAAAGGTACCTAATTTTCAAAAATTTATTTCTAACAATATTCAATTTTTGTAATGACGATAATTAAAAAATAAAATTCACGAAAATTATTAAATTCTTAATAAAAAAAGTACTTGAGATTTCGTTAAAAAATTATAATAAAAAATACAAATTATGCAGATTTTTTAACAAAATTTTTAAATAATCTAGTTAAAAATCGTAATTAACAAATAAAAATTATAGGGATTTTTCCCTAAAGATATTTAAAATTTATAAAAAAATATTTTATAATATTAATTTTGGAAATTTTTGTATAAAAATGATGTAAATTATTTTATCTATTTTTTTTTCAAAGTAGAACAGAATTTTGTTAACAAATAGTAATTTTATACATTTTTTTTTCATTTTCAAAAAGGAACTTATAATTGTAATTAAGAAACAGAAAATATCCAAAATAGTTTCTATTTCTTAATCTTATTGTATTATGAAATTTTACAAATTTTGGGAAAATAAATATTAAAAATCATAACTTTTTAAAAAAACTTTTTTTAGAAATCAAAACTTGTTAGAAAAACTATTTTTAGAAAACAGATTTCATTAGAAATCGCTTTTTTTTAAACAAAAAGGATTAGAAAATATTTTTTAGAAAAAGTGACCGCCTACCATAATTTTTGAAAGATTTGAAATGAAAATCAAAATAAGTTGCATTTTATACTAAAAACTGTTGTTTTTTTTGCAATATTTAAAAAAAAAAGTCGAAAAAGTCGTAATTTTTTAAAATAAGCCGAAAAAAGTCTCAATTTTATTAATTTCCCTGACTTTACTGATATGTGACCACCCTGATATTTTTAAAATTCAAAATGGCATTTTTAATACTTTTTATTACATTTTACATTTTAAATTATTATTGAGTTCTGAATTCAGGTTAATATTTTCAATTTTTTCGTTTGTCTTATTACTTCGGCTTCGGACATTTTTAATTTTAAAAATATAAGGTTAATTGGAAATAAAAGTATTTCGGGAAACAAAAATTCCGCAGATAAAATTAATTCGGGCAAATGGTCATCGTAATAATTCGGGAAAATCTCCATTTGGGAATTTCTATTCAGCAGAATGAGCGAATACCGAAAAAAAAGTCTTGAGCAGAATGTCGTGAGACAACTACCTTAATGAACATTTGATGGTGGAATAAATTACAATCAGCTTGATCACACGCTTGGCATAACAGGGTTGCCACAAATATTTAATTTTATTTGTCCCTGATTTCCAGAAAAAATTTCCACTTTTTCCAAAAAATGTTCTATTACATTTATTTACAAATTTCTTTAATTGTCAAATTATTCAAAAAAAAAAAATCAATAACTTCTTTTTTAAATAAATATTTAATCATTATTATTCTTCATGAAGAATTAAAATTTTTCAAAACATTCAAATTCAAACCTTTATGAAATTCAACAACTTATAAGAATATTATTACAAAACATGAAGAAGGCTATCACTCCGGAGTGATTGCCTTCTTCATTTTTTTTAATAATTTAAATTAAATTAATAGAAAATTTGGATTCTTTGGCCTAAACATCAAAACACAAATTATATTACGATCCAAAAACTGACTTTTAACAAATTTAAATTAACATACAATTTTTCAAAAAAAAAGTTCATTATTTACAAAAATGCTAATAAAATCCTTCGCAAGAATTTAATTATTTTTACAAGTAGTAAAATTTCTGAAAAAAATTCAATTATTTAAAAAAATGTACCTAATAAAATTCGTTGCAATAATTCAATTATTTTCATAAAATAATAAATCGATTATTCGGTAATTTATTTTTAAATCAATTTTTATTAGAAAATTCTAGAAGAATTCAATTATTAAAATTAAAAAATAAATAATTTATTAAATAATTGAATGTTTATTAAAATTTGTCAAAACAAATTTTAATAAAATTTTCAAGAATAATTACATTTTTCGAGAAATTCGATTAAAATATTGTATCAAAAATAATTAAAATCCTGCGATGAGTTTCATTATTCATGAAATTAATTAAAATTATCCCAACAATTTTATTCAAATTTTTCTAAAATAATTGCATTTCGGAAAAGAATTTTATTATTTATAAAGATACTTGAAATTTTGAAAAGAATTTTTTTTTTCTCATAATTGAATTTCTGCGAAAAATTTTATTTTATTTATAAAAATAATTGAATTCTTGAAAAGAATTGACTTATAAAAATCTTTTTCAAAAATTGATATTTTTCGAAAGATTTTATGAAATTTTTTATTTTTAATAATTGAATTCCTGTGAAAAATTTATTATTTATGAAAATAATTGAATTTTTTCGAAGAAATTTATTAAAAATTTTGTAAATAATTGAATTCCTGTGAAATTTTGCCAAGAATTTTATTAAAAGTTATAAAAATAATTAAATTTTGATGAAGAATTTTATTATTTATAAAGATATTTGAAATTTTGACAAAAATTTTAAAAAAATTTTTAAACATAATTTAATTTCTGCGAAGAATTTTATTACTTTTGAAAATAATTTAATTCTTTCTAGAATTTTATTGAAGTTTATAAAAATTATTAAATTTCGGTGAAGAATTTCATTATTTATAAAAATAATTGAATTCTTGAAAAGAACTTTGTTCAAATTTTTTTTAAATAATTGAATTCTTGCGACGAATTTTATAAAAATCTTTTTAAATAATTGATATTTTTCGAAAAATTTTATGAAATTTTGTATTTTAAATAATTGAAATGCTGCGAAGAATTTTTATAATTTTTGAAAATAATTTGAATTTCTGGAATGATTTACAACTTTTCGAAAATTAAATTTTTTTTTAGTATTTTTAACTAAAATTCTTCTATCAATCTAGTATTTATGAAAATTGTAAAATTTATTCATTAAATAATTTATAAGTCATAATTTTATTATAGTTCTTGAAAAATTAAATTATTTAAAAAGAAATTATTGTCAGAAATAGAAAAAATTGAAGGTTTTGTATTAAAATTCGTGGTAATTTCATAGTTTACGAGGCAAACGAAAAAACATCAAAATTTAGAGTTTTCTCATGAATTTTCAAAAATTCAATTTTTTTTCTAGTACTTTTATTAAAAATCCCTGACTTTTCCCTGAATTCCCTGACCTGTGGCAACCCTGCATAAGATAAGGAAAGCCGTTACTTATATTCGTGTCTCCGCAATTATTAAATTCTTGATAACAAAATCCACTTTCATATTTGTCTATTGCGCAGACACAAATATAAAAAAGTGCCAGCTAACATAAAAACCAAGGGCTGCAGTCACGTTAATAGAAAAAAAAAATACTTTTACAATAATCATCCAAGTAGATGATATTAAAGAGAATATTAAATCTAGATAAACCCACAGAAAACTTGTAGATATTACGCACTGACACTGATGGAGATCAATTATTATAATTGATAATTTATCATTGGCTAGTAGTTATCGATTCTGTTTTGTAGTTTAAGCTATTTTTTCGTAGCTTCAGCAATTTGTTATTTTGAAAATTCCTACTTTTAACAGGGGGGGGGCATTAATTTAAATAAATTATTTTCTCTATATGTAATTGGGAGTTTGACATCAGGTGCGTTTACGATATCGAGATCGCGAGTTAATACCACAACAAAGAGAGAATAGAGAATGTGAAAAAGGAAAAGACAATGAACCTTTAATCTTCCTTTCGATTGCCGTTTCGAGTTCAGCCTCTTTTTTCTGCGCTTCAGGGCTCGGCTTCGGCGCTCCAGGGAAGGTTACCAGCACTATACTCATATTGTCTCGGCTGCCCTGTAAAAATAATAATCATTATCAAACAAATTTTAAACACAATCCATATAACCTCCTTGCAATTTCTTTATTTATTCTAAATTTTTATTCTTCTCCAACGTCATATAAATTTCACTTTTTCAAATTTTACACATACAGACTTCGCACTCGATAATTAATTTTAAAAAAGTAGCAAAAAGTATCTTTCAAACTAAAAAAAAGTAGTAAAAAAAAGTATAGCTATCAAAAAATTAAACTTGACGACCAAAAAAAACTCATTTTAGATACTTTACAAAACTGCCAAAAATTCCATTCTATATTTTATTTTCAGACTTTTTCCTAATTTTCATCACAAATATTTTACTTCTTTCTTATCCTGCCAATAAATTGAATTCCTGCAACGAATTTTATTATTCATTATAAAGCAATTTAAATATTTATAAAAATAATTTAATTCTTATTGAGAAGAATTTTATTAAAATTTTTAAATAATCGATTTCTTTCGACTAATTTTATGCAAAT
This sequence comes from Leptopilina heterotoma, assembly GCF_015476425.1. NCBI lineage: Eukaryota > Metazoa > Arthropoda > Insecta > Hymenoptera > Figitidae > Leptopilina > Leptopilina heterotoma. The sequence goes on from NW_025111153.1 coordinate 953,328, forward strand.
TCTAATTTAAATAATTGAATACCTGAGAAATTTTTAATATTCATGAAAATAATTGAATTCTTAAGACGATTTTTACAAAAAACCTTTTTTAAATAATTGAATTCTGTTTGGAAATTTTATGAAAATAGTAGATATTGAAAATCATTTAATTGCGAAAAGTTTTTAAAGATAATTAAATTTGACAAAGAATTCTATTAAAAATTTTGACAATAATTGAATGTCTATGTGGTATTTTCAGGGTGGTCACAAGTTTCAGTTTATCAATTTTCCTGACATTTCCCTGACAATTTACTGACATTAAAATTACTTTCCCTAACAAAATTTTTTTTAAAGGAAAATATGAATGTTTATGGAAAATGAGTAAAATTTATGAATTTTAATAATTTCTAAAACTTACAATTATAACCCTTCCTGAATTCAATTATTTTCTACAATTTTCAAGTAAACTTCATCTCTGAATCAATTAATTTAAATAATTTCCCAAAAGTTCTTCTAGAATTCAATTATTTAAATACAAAAATAAAATTTTTTATAATAATTGTAATTATATAAATATAATAGTTTTTCAATTTTGAATAATTTCCAAACAATTAAAATTAGGTTAAATCTTTTGAACATAATTGAATTTTTGAAAAATATAAATAAAAATGATCAAATTTTTGAAGAATTTTAATTATAAACAGGACCATTATTTTTCAAAAATTTTAGTAACTCCAAAAAGTAAATTTTCATAAATTTTTATTTACAATGTTCGAAGATAATTGAACCTTAAAAAATTATTATAAAACAATTATAATAATTAGTTTTTAAAAATATTTTAATGTAATTTTTCGAAAATAATTGAATTCCTTAAAAAAATTTTTGTATAATTTAAAAAACTAATTAATTTTTTTTTAAATTTTAATTAAAAATTTTGAACTTGATTGTATTCTCCAAAATGTTAAAAGGAATTCTAAAATATTATTTTTGTATGTATTTGAATTTTTGGAAATATGTAATTGAAAATACTGAAAACATTGAATTATAAAAAATTAGAAGCTAATTTTCATTAATTTTCATTTTTAAATTTACCTATAAGATTTTTCATTAAAATTTTTGATATTTCAATTATTTTTAAAATTTGCAATTAAAATTCTTCAAAAATTGATTTTTAAATATTGTAAATAAATACTTGAAATGTTTGGAAGAAAAGTCAAAAAAGTCGCAATTTTTGAAAATAAGTCGAAAAAATTCTCGATTTTCTTAATTTCCCTGACTTTACTGACTTTACTGACATGTGGCCACCCTGATTTTATTACATTTATTTTTTGAAAATAATTGAATTCCTAAAAAGCATTTTATTATTTATGAAAATAATTGAATTCTTGCGAACGATTTTATAAGGATTTTTTTAAATAATTGAATTTCCAACAATAAATTTATTACTTTTAAATAAAATTGAATTCTTGTGATGATTATTAATTGTATTTATGAAAATAATTGAATTTTGCAAACAATTTTATTAAAATGCACCAAAATAATTAAATTTTCGGGAATAATTTTCTTATTTATCCACAAAATTGAATTCTTTCGAAGAGTTATTTATGTAAATAAATTGAATTTTTGGGAATAATTTTATTAAAATCTAAAAGAATAATTAAATTATTTCAAAAAAATTTAATAAAAATTGTATTTAAAAAAATTGATTTCTTTTGGACAATTTTATTAAAATATTTTAAAAAATAATTAAATTCCTGTGAAAAATTCTAATATTTTTGTAAATATATAATTGAATTCTTCCAAACGATTTTATTAGAATTTTTTAAAATAATTGAATTACTAATAAGAAATTTATAACTTTTCAAAATAATTGAATTTTTATGATAAATATTGTTATTTATGAAAGGAGTTGAATTTTGCAAAGAATTTTAATAAAATGCCTCAAAATAATTGAATTTTCAGGAACAAAATTGTTATTTATCGACGTAATTAAATTCTTTTCAAGAACTATTTATGTAAATAATTTAATTTTTGGGAAGAATTTTAATCTAAAAGAATAATTGAATTATTTCAATTCTTTTGCGAAATTTTATGGAAATGCCAGATGTTGAATATAATTGAATTTCGAATATTTTTTTGAAAATAATTGAATCGTGTTAAAGAATTTGATTATAATTTTTTAGAATCGTTTTTTGATTTCTAGTATTAGCGAATTTAAAGTAGTGGAAATTCTTAAAAAAAAATATTTCTATACTTTGTTAAGAAAGATGAAATTGAAAATAAATTTAAATAAATAAGTATAAAATTTAATTTATAAATACTGTAAATGATTTGTTTTTAAATAAATTTTCAAGAATGATAGAAACACAAAGTGAACTTGATTTAAATCAAAAGCATTAAATCCCTAAATATCTGATTCATTACTATGCAGAGGCCATTGCCAAAACCTCTTGGCACTAACTTTCATGTATTCACATTAAGTTTAGAAACTACTTATCGTATTATTTACCCACGTTATTACTCTGTTGTGTAGGTTTTTAAACAATACCCACACTTTTCATTTAATTAATTACACATCGTTTCGTCATTAAACAACTCTAATTATTTTGATTTACATTTTATTTTACACTATCGACAGTATTATTAATTCTTAAAACGAAGAGTTACTTTTCTCATAAAAAAATAATAATAATTGCAAAGATAATGTAAAAATATTTATCAATTACGATCGTATTACAAGTAATACATTTTTTCGCATGAATTTAATTATTTAAAAAAATGTAATAAAATTCGTTGTTTGAATTCAATTATTTTCATAAATAATAAAATTCTTTACATAATTTCTTATTAAATAACTTTTAAATAACTTCGCATAAATTCAATTATGTTCAAAAAATTTTTTTAAATTCTCGTATAAATTTCAATTATCTTTATAAATAATAAATTTCTTCTCCAAAATTCAATTATTTTCAAAAAATTTAATAAAATTCTTGGCAAAATTTCAATTATTTTCAAAAATTTTCCTCATTTCAATTATTTTTTATATCTACTATTTTAATAAAATTTTCCAAAAGAATTATATTATTTAAACAAAATTTTAAAAAAAATTTAACAGGAATTCAATTACCTACCAATTTCTTTTATAAATTTCTTCGCATCAATTCAATTATTTTAAATTTTTTAATGAAATTTCTCGAAAGAATTCAAATATATGAGGAAAATTGAAAAAAATAGTCTGAGAAATTCAATTATTTCGAAAAATTCAAATAAAATTCTTTTAATAATTCTATTATTTAAAAAAATGTTGACAAAATTCTTTACAAGATTTAGTTCATTAAATTGCACTCGAATTTTAATAAAATTTTCCGATACAATTCAATTGTTTTCAATACATTTCTTCTTAAGAATTCAATTATTTTCACAAGTATGTAATACATCTTTTATGGGAATTCAATTATTTAAAGGAATTTGAATAAAATTCTTCGCTAGAAATCAATTATTTTCTTTCTTCAGAATTCAATTATTTTTAAAAATTTTGATAGAATACTTTATAAATTTGAAAAATTATAATAAAATCGGTCATAGAATACAATTATTTTCGTAAAATACAACATTTTTTCACAAATACAATTATTGTCAAAAATGTTTGTAAAACTCTTCGAAAAAATTCAATTATTTTCGTAAAAAATAAAATTCTTCTAAGCAATTCAATTATTTAAGAAATTTTAATAAAATTCTTCCCAAGAATTCAATTTTTTTCAAAAATAAACATTTTCACAGGAATTTAATTATTAAAAAAAAATTTTTTTTTAAATTCTTTGTCAGATTTCAATTATTTTCAATTTTTCAATAAAATTTAATTATTTTTAAAAAGTTTTTAAAAATTCTGAAAAATTCAATTATTTAAAAAAATTTGAATAAAATTCTTAACAAGAAATTAATTATTTTCATAAATAATAATATTTTTCTCTGGAATTCAATTATTTTTACCAGGGTGTCTACTATTTTCGTCTAACAAAATTCCCGGTTATTTCCCGGTTTTTCCCGGTTTTTTTTCATATCAAATTTAAATTTAAATTTGATTTCAAACATAAATAAATCATTAAATTTTTTGAAAATAATGTTTTTTTCAATAATTTTAATTAAAAACTTGGAAAATACTTGAATTAAACAAAGAATTTTTTCAAGTTTTTAAAAATAATCTTGTCTCTTTATAATTATAGGTTGAAAATTGTATTTTTCAATTTTATTAAAATTACATTGATAATAATTGAACTTCTGCAAAGAATTTTACTATTTATAAAAATAATTGAATCCTTCCAAAGAATGCTATTATTTATGAAAATAATTTAATTTTTGTGAAGAATTTTATTAAAATTTTTGAAAACAATAAGCAGCAATAATTAATTATTTACTTAATATGTAATAAACATTTAATTTGCTCAAGAAATAAATAAATATCATTTATTTGAACATTTAGAAATTTAAAATGATAAAAATTTAAGAGAAGTTCAATAATTATAATTATTAAATAATAATAGAATAGTATAATTTTTAGAAGCAAAAAATTGATTTAAAACTGTAAGAGGGACTTAAAATTTTAAAAATAAAATTATAATTGTGGTCACTAACTTCCCTTGATTATTTTCGAAAAATTTCGAAAAAAAAAATTCAATTATTTTTTAAAAAAAGTAAAAAAATTTCAATGATTTGTTTAGAAAAATTCAATTATCTTGAAACAATAGAATTAAAAAATTACAACAATTTTATTTTTTAGATTTAAAAAAAATTTTGCGAAAGTTCAATTTTATTAAACAATTTTAAGTATGTATATTTTTTTAAATTAACTAATAAAAATATTAATTATTAATCTTCGCAGTAAGAAACATGAATACATTAGAATTTTACTCTTTATAATATTCAATTATTAATCAATTATTAAATTAAAATACTTTGAAAATTCTATTTGTTATAAAAAGTTTCTAATGAATTTCTTTAACAAATTTAATGACATATTTTCAGTCGAATTTCACAATATTTCTATTAACTCCATAATTTTTTTAAAATTTATTTACATAATATATTTGAATTGGTAACTGATTTTTTATCATCAAATTAATTATTTTTAACTAACTTAAATTTAGAGAACAGTATAAATATCTATAAAAATTGAAATAAAAATTGATTTTTTAAAAACAAATTAAAATAATAAAACTTTTTTAATTTTTGTGAAAAAATTCCCGGTTCGGTATAAAATTCCCGGCTAATTCCCGGTTTTTCCCGGTCAAATAAAATTCCCGGTTATTTCCCGGTTTTCCCGGAATTCCCGGTTAGTAGACACCCTGTTTTTACAAATAAAATTCTTCACAGGAATTCAATTCTTTAAAAAGATTTTTAATCAAATTCGTTGCAAGAATTCAATTATTTTCATAAATAACAAAACTTATCGCAAAATTTCAATTATTTTTATAAAATTTTAAATAAAATGATAGAAAATTGCATATTTATTCTTACAATTTTTTTCTAAATTCGCCGAAATAATTCAATTGTTATTAAAAATTTTGATAGATTCTTAGAATTTCACTTTTACGAAGAATTGTATTAACACTTTTGAAAATATTTAATTTCTTTTAAGTAATTTAGTTAAAATTTAAATAAAATTTGTTATATTAAAGAATTTTTCAATAATTTTTGAAAATAATTGAAAACTTTTTGAAGAATTTTATTAAAATTTTTGAAAATAATTGACTTCTTGAGAAGAATTTAAAAAAAAATTTTGACAATAATTGAATTCTTGAGAAGAATTTCCCTATCTATTTATAATTAGATAGTTTAATTCTTGACGAGAATTTTCAAAAAATTTTGAAAATAATTTAATTTCTGCAAAATATTTTATTACTTTTTAAAAGAATTGAATTCTTGTGATGAATTTTGATATTTATCAAAATAATTGAATTTTGGAAAAGAATTTTATTATATTTCCTTAGAATAATTGATTGTATGGGAAGAATTTATGCGATTGTTTTTTATCAAGCTAATTGAATTTTTTTGCAAAATTACTTAAAAATTTTTGAAAATAATTGATTTTCTGCGACGAATTAAATGTTATTTATGAAAATATTTGAATTATTGCAACAAATTTTATTGTTTTATTGAATAATTAAATGTTTCTTAAAATTGAATTCTTTCCTCAAGTTTTAATAAAATTTTTAATAATAATTGCATTTTTCAAGGAATTTATTTAAAATTGCATTAAAATATTTGAAATTCTACGATGAAAATAATTGAATTCGTAAATGAAATTTTATTATTTATGAAAATAATTGAATCTTTTCGTAGAATTGTATCAAAAAGTTTTTTCTCTAATTAAATCTGTTGATAAATTTTATGAAAATAGTAAATATTAAAAATTATTGAATTGCAAAAAACTTTTGAAAATAATTAAACTTTTGCAAAGATTTTTATAAATTTTTGAAAATAATTGAATTTTTGGCGAAAAATTTTGCCATTTGTAAAGATAATTGAATTCTTGACGAGATATTTGTGAAAATTTATAAAAATAATTGAATTTCTTCGAAGAATTTTATTACTTTTGAAAATAATTGAATTCTTGTGATGAATATTGTAATTTATGAAAACAATTGAATCTTGTAAAGAATTTTATTAAAATTCCTAAAAATTATTGAATTTCTGTGAAGAATTTTGTTATTTATCAAGATAATTGCATTAAATCTTTTGTAATAATTAAAGAATATTAAAACAACAAACTTCTAAACATAATTGAGACTTGACTTCACCAAAATGCTAATCTTACAAATTTTATAAATTTCATTAAAAATTTCATCGATCATAAATTTGAAGATTTGAAACTTTCAAAACAAAAGTTTCCAATAGGGATCCTCACAGCCAAACTTGACCAGTAGAAAGCAGCACCACTATAAGATTTTATGGCGCAAAATTTTAAATGTGATTTGTTGCATAATATTAATTAAACAATATAAATGGTTTTTGTTCATGTAAATGAAGAATAAAATCATTAGATCCGAAATATTGGTTATAATAAAGTACGGAAAACTATTTAAAGATGTTGGGAGATTCAAAATTGAAATGTGTTTACAATATTTTTAATAACAGGCAACATAACCTCAATTTTTTTTATCTATACTTTTACGATACTGTGACTTGCAAAACCGACTTTTTTCCTGTGACACAAATTCCTCACCCAAGTAATTCAATTTTTAACTTTTCAAAATTCCAAAAAAAGTATTTATTTACTTCGCCCATTTGTTTGTAAAACAAATATGACTTTTCGCGAAATCAAAAATTAAGCGCTAGACAAATCTTGCTATGGTGCTGCCATCTGAGATTAGCTTTACATATAATGATCCCCATTGAAAGTTTCAACGGCACTTTACTAAATTTGGTGTAAATTAATCATTAGAAGATAAAAGAAAAAAATAGGGGGAATTTAGGGGAAATTTTGAAAATAGGGTTCGTTTAGGGGCCAAAATGAAAAAAGGGGACTTTTAGGAAAATAGGAGACAGACTGTGAAGACTGTGAGATTGAAGAATCAAGAATCTTACCTTGTATAAACATGTGTCTATGACTTGATTGGTGACGGCCTCCAAGTCGTCGGTGATTAGGAGCCTCGAGTGTATAAAATTGCAGAGGTCCTCATTGGTCATGACGTCCCAGATTCCGTCACAAGCCAGGACTAGGAACTGGTCATTCTCGTCCTGTCGGTCGAGGACGAAGATTTCCGGCTCAGGCGACACCAGCTGCTCGCACGGTCCGCGCCCCTCGACATTTTTGTACTCGTAGTCGCCGAGGGCCCGCGACACTGCCAAAGAGCCATTGACTCTCTGGATCATGACGCTCCCTCCAGCCTTTTGGATTCTCTCCTTCTCCGCCGGCAGTCCCGGTTTGTGGTCTCGCGTCGAGAATATCGGATTGCCTGAGCTGCAAAGAACCGCTCTGGAGTCGCCGCAATTCGCTATGTAGACGTTCCTCGGCGAGATGAAGGCACAGACTGCGGTCGAGCCCGATTTGTCATTGCCAGAACTCATTTCTGGAAGGTCTCGCATCTCATCGTCGAGTCGCAGAAAGCCACAGTGAATTCCCTTTATCACATTCTCAGCTTTAAACTCCTCTGTGTGCATTATACATTCTAGTAGGTGCTCGGAGCTGTGCGCGGAGACGAGCGCACCCGCGTGTCCATCGAACACGGCGAAGTAACTCCAGTCCGTGAGTCCGCCGTCGAGGCCAGTGATGGCCCTGTGAGCGTCCTCCATTTCCAGTCGCCAACCTTGCATGCTGGCCACGCCATATCGCAGCCCATTTCCCGCTCCATTTTCATTATACTTTTCCGTTTTCGGGGTATCCAAAAACGCCCCCATACTCTTTTATTCGTTCTTGTGTCAACAAATCAACTCAATTACTCGTACACAGTCAATTCAATATTATTTATTCAGCATTTTCATTGCTCGATTATTCTAGCGATATCTCGTAGTCTTCCTATCTGAAAAAAAGGATTCACAATTAATGACTTTGAATTGGAATTCAATCGTTATTCTGTGTTTATAGCATTCGCATTTAGCAAAAGACATTCAGGTTCGTTAGGAGGTCCAATAATCATAAAATTTAAAAATTATTATCGCCAAAATTTAAGGAGTGTCGACGATATTAATAAATACTAATTTCACTAAATAATTTTGCGATAAATCACTCACAGATTTTAACCCTTTTGGGCCTCCGGGACATAATATGTGACCAAATCTGAGAAAAGGGACCTTATCAGGGTTGCCACAAATATTTAATTTTATTTTTCCCTGATTTCCAGACAAAATTTCCACTTTTTTCCTGACCCTAAAGAATATTCTGATTCACTCTAAAAATTATTAGATACTCGAAAAAATGTTCTATTACATTTATTTACAAATTTCTTTAATTGTCAAATTATTCAAAAAAAATCGCCTTCTTCATGTTTTATAATAATTTAAATTACCATAAAATTTTTCAAAAAAAAAGTTAATTATTTACAAAAATCCTAATAAAATCCTACGCAAGAATTTAATTATTTTTACAAGTAGCAAAATTTATCAAAAAAATGTAATAAAATTCGTTACAATAATTCATTAATTTTCATAAATAATAAATCGATTATTCGGTAATTCATTATTAAATCAATTTTTATTAGAAAATTCTAGAAGAATTCAATTATTAAAATTAAAAAATTTAATTATTTTGTTCTTATTTTTTGGTTCTAAAGTTATTACAATTTTTTTAAAATAATTGCATTTCGGAAAAGAATTTTACTACACGGAGAAACTTTTTCTTATAATATTAAATATATTTGGTTATGTTTATTCTAAAAGTACGTTAGAATGTGAGGATTTTTCGTGCGTTGTGCTAATAATTTCAACATTAATACGAAAATATGATAAGTTCGTTATATATTAAGCAACCTTCGGTGTACAAAAATTACTATCTGCATTAGAAATAGTCTTATTTTTCTTTAGAAAAGAATAAAATGCTAGTTTTTGTTTGTGAAATAATACGGTAATTCTAACCTTTTTTCCACATATAGATAGAATATATAACAGACATTCTAACGTAGCATACCAATTTTGGAAGGACTGCGGGCGGACTTAACCGATTTCGCCCGAGCATCACCGAGACCATCACCTGACGTCGCGAACTAACCCTAATGTTTTCGAAGTTGAAATTCACACGTGTATGAAAGAAAAAAACCTTTTATTAATAAACGTGAATGTCTCCTCATGCCAAATTAAATTCAAGAACTGTTCCTCAATATAACATAATTTTTTTCACGACTTTTACTTATTTACATAATTTGATTAGTAAGTTATTTTAAAAAATGCTCTCTCTCGAAGGCACATATTTTTCCACTCGTTTAATATATAAGGACGATTCAGCTGTGTACTTCTAACGAATCGTGCGATCTTTCGGTTTCCGTGACCAATCGTCGTGTCTTTACTTGCGTGTGCGTGTGTGCGTTAATAATATAGGTTAGGTTCTTACGTCGTGTTAAATATATTTACCTACAGTTACAGTGACATACACTAATGCCATCTACCATCAGATCCAAGTATCACTATCGTCTCTATGAGTATCTATAGACAATTAATTTGTTGTGTTTCTTTTTAATTCATGGCTTTCCCAACTTTGCAAAAATTATTATTTTCTTTCTAAAACAACATACTAATTTTCGTTAGTTTCCTTATGAAGAACTGTAAAATATATACTGAATGAGTGTTTTTGATAGTCTCAATAGCAATTTCTATAACCTATGTCGTTTTTCCCTTGAATCTAACCTAACATACTAAAATGTCTCACCAGTTTTAAGAATTATTGGTATTAAAAGTTTCTCCGTGTATTTATAATAAAGATTGAATTCTTGTGAAATTTTGCCAAAAATTTTATTAAAATTTTTAAAAATAATTGAATTTTGATGAGGAATTTTATTATTTATAAAGATAATTGAAATTTTGACGAGAATTTTTTTTAATTTTCAAACATAATTGAAATTCTGCGAAGAATTTTTATAATTTTTGAAAATAATTTGAATTTCTGGAATGATTTCTAACTTTTCCAAAATTTAATTTTTTTAGTATTTTTAACTAATATTCTTCTATCAATCTAGTATTTATGAAAATTGTAAAAGTTATTCATTAAATAATTTCTAAGTCATAATTTTATCATACTTTTTGAAAAATGAAGTTATTTAAAAAGAAATTATTGTCAGAAATAGAAAAAATTTAAGGTTTTGTATTTAAATTCGTGGTAATTTCATAGTTTACGAGGCAAACGAAAAAACATCAAAATTTAGAGTTTTCTCATGAATTTTCAAAAATTCAATTTATTTTTCCAGTACTTTTACTAAAAATCCCTGACTTTTCCCTGACCTGTGGCAACCCTGCTTATGATCAAACTCAACATTAGATTAAATTAATTAATTAATTAAATTTTAAGTACCTTAAAGTGTAAGAAACCGTCTAAATCTGAAAATCGATTTTTTTGGTCATAAGGTCCCTTTTCTCAGACGCGGTCACATATGGTGGATATCACATCAAAAGTCCACCCCAAAAAAAATGGCCAATTATTCCCAAATTTTTTTTATGATATGCCCTATAGGTTAGTAATTTGTCGGATAAATATTTTTAAATTTTATAAAAAATTGTCCGAGGGGGAGGGGATAGAAGTTCTGAACTTTTGCGTGACACGCTCCACTTTGATTATTATTTCTTACAATTAGAAGAAAAAATTAAAAAAAAAAATTAGGATATGGGTTTTTTTAGATTTTTGCATAGGCTTTCGAATGGCACAGTCTATTTTAAAAAATTTTTTTATTTTGTCACAAAATTTTGAAAAAATAAAAATAAATTTTCACTTTTCGCATCTTTGGGTCCATTTTTTCTTTTTCCTTTTATTTTTAAAAGAAAGCTGAGCTTTTTTCTGATGAAATACTTGTTTTCCAAAAAACCGTTTTTTTTTGTTTTCGAGAAATGAATTTTTGAATATAGCGCATCACGTCGCGTCGTCGCGCCGCAATTTATTTTATAAAACGTTACATTGAACTATTTGCTGCATTTTACAGGGTTTAGACTGACATTAAAACAATATAATGCCTGCATTATAGTTTTTTTTATTTTTTTTTTAAATTAAAAAAAAAAATTTTTAATATTTTTTAATTTTTGTTTATGTTTTTCAAGAGTGGGTTCGCTTTAATCTTGTTAATCGGGAGTTAAATAATGTATTTGAATTATGAATTTATCTTACACAAAGTTTCAATCACAATTATTGTCTATTTTTAGACTTTTCGGTGATCTAAAGGTAAAAAACGACTAAATTCACTTCAATCTTATTACTTGTCGGTTTTTGGAGTCGCTGATTACGAATATGGAGTAAGATTTAAGAAATTTAAATAACGGATCAAGTATGGCAAATGATTGGAATATCGTTATGTTATCTGACCAAAAATCTAGATTAACATTTCCAAACTAATTTTTGTATTTGCCGAGGCATTTGCTATATAATTGAATGAGTGTAAATAAAATGCTAAAACTAAAGAAATCCAAATTACAGAACTGACAATATTGCTGTATATAGGTTCTTAAAGTCACTGTTCACAAATTAACTAACTGGATTCTAAAATTCAAAATTCACGTGTTGCAAGCGTTAGAGATTCAACAGTAGATTAAAGAAAACTTATGAAAATTGATTAAGATTTAAGTTGTCAATAGATTCTTTTCCAAAAAGGAGCACTTTTTATCCCACTATGAGACAGGAGGACGAATTCGAGAAGTGGGGATAACATGATGACAAATGAGGGCAATGGAATTGTGGTTACTTTGAAATGTGGTTCGAGCAGAAACCTAATTTTGATCTACTACACGAACCACATTTTAAACTTCCCACCTTCATTGAAGGTGAAAAATTTTAAATGTCAATGAATTTTAACGGAATTTGAATTTCGAGAGTTTTTTTTGCAACTGATTATGAATTTGAAGTCAGATTTACAAAATTTTAAGTTTTTGACCCATTTTGGTTGCCAAAAATTTTAAAACCTGGTGGGTTTTAACTTTCACTAAACCGGATCCGCAATTTTTTTATTGTAATAATAATAAAACCGATCCATTATTGGGAACACTGTCTACTACTAAACCCATTTTAAGAGCCTTAAGTGAGTCTTAAATTTTGTCAAACACAATTTTGCGACTATTCAATATTTAAAAAAGAACTATTTTAAACTTGGATTACGTCGCTAAACGTAAATAATGTTATTTGCAAAAATTTGCAAAGTATGTATCAAACAAAAAGGTATATTTTTCCCCTTTGAAAATGTTATACATATTTTATTATTTGTTTCACACTCCAGGAAATTTACACTTACCCGTTCAATAGTGTAATTCACAAGGGCAGCAAAAAAATGAACATGGGTAAATAAATTTGACCTTTAAAAATGTGTGTTTCTTTTTATTTATTATCTATTTCTATATACTTAATGTTATAGAATAATAATAAAGTCTATTAAATTTAAATTCTTAATTAAAATATTATTTTATAATTAAATTATTTTTTTTTACAAATTATTAACATTTATTTTTGAAAATTTAATAAAAACGACAAAATATGGTATTACACATTCCTGGAGTGTAAATCTGAAAATTTGCCAAATTTCACACTCCTCAGGGTAAGTTTTATGATCCTTTTTTTCTACATAAAAAAGGCTTTGAGTAAAAAACAATTTGGGTGGTGTTAGAGGTTGATTTTACAAGAATTGTGCGAAAGAAATTCGAAATAAGCCTGAAATTTTGATGCTGATTTTCAGACTTTAGACCTGTGCTTACATAGGCTTTAAATTTCACACAAAGTTCAATTGGATTTGTATTATTGATTTTATGTAATCTATTCAACAGAAAAAAAAGTAATTTGTAAAAACATTTTTGAAAAGTTTTAAAACCTGTTTCTGTGGTTTAATATATATTTTTCGATCATTTTTACTTGTTTCCATTTCGCCATTAAAACCATGAATTGTTTAAATGTTTATTTTTATTAATTTATTTATAAACGAGACTTGAACTTTCGAAATTTCAAAATGAAGACTTACTAGTGAAGAAAAGATAATTTAATTTAGTGAATAAAAAATGAAACTGAAATAATCGATGGGAAATAGTAACATAGTAAACATATAAAATTATAAAGGTCCTTAACATAATAGCTACACGTTTTTTTTTAATTTATTCTTCCAAATAACGAAATTTTTTGCTAAAATTCAATTATTTTCATTATCTACTATTTTAATAAAATTTCACAAAAGAATTTCATTATTTAAAAAAAATTTTAATAAAATTCTTTCTTAAAACTTCAATTATTTTCATAAATAATAACATTTTCACAGATTTCCAATTATTTAAAAAAACAATATTTATTACAATTTTTTGAAAATTTTAAATAAATTTACTCAAAAAATGCAATTCTTCTTAAAATTTTTTTTAAATTTATTTAAAAATGAATTTCAGTTAAAAATTTTAGAATTTACACAGTATATTAAGTCCGCTAATATAATTGAAATAAATAAATTATTCTCGAAAATTTTAATAAAATTCTTTGAAACGATTCAATTATTTTCTAAAATTTTAGGAACTTTGCTGAAATTCAATTATTTTCAATATCTACTATTTTAATAAAATTTCACAAAAGAATTCAATTAATTATAAAAATTTTTATTAAAATTCTTTGCAAAAAACTCCAATTATTTTCATAAATAATATTTTCACAGATTTTTAATTATTTAAAATACAATTTTCATTAAATTTTTTGAAAACTTAAACAGTAAAATTTATTCTGTAAATAATAATTTTTAATAACAAATTCCATACAAAAATTAACTGTGTAAAAAGTAAAATTTGATATTAAAAATCCAATCGTTATTTCCAGAGAAAAATTTATAATATCCGAAGAAAATTTTAATAGAAATTAGTAAAATTTACTTTCAACTCAGTAAAAGTAATTCTAGAAATAATACAAATCCTTTAAAATTGAATAATTTATAAGAATTGCTATTGTAACTTATTAAAAATTATTTTCAAGATTTCAATTCAATTATTTTCTAGAAATTTTAACTAAAATATTTCAAATTACTAACTTATTCAGAATTTTTAATAAATTTTTTTTTACAATTTTCAACTTTTCTAAAACTTTAAATTTGAAACTTTTTGAAATTTAATCTATATTAATATTAATAATAATAATAATAATAATAATAAATTAACACTCTAAAATATAAAAATAGTTACTTATAAATTATTGTAGAAAAACGAATTGATATTAATGCAAAATACGTTTTTTTTTAGAAATTTATTTCAAAGAAAAAATAATTTTATTTATTTTTATTTACTTTATTTATTTGAAAATTAATTTTTAGAAAATTCGCATCATTGCAAAAAATTCATAAATTGATTTATTTTTCACTATTTTATAGGATGTGAAATTTTTTCCGTACTTTTGATAAAATTCCCTGACAAAATAAAACAATTTTATAAAAAAAAGATCATTCAATCTTTTTTTATGAAATACAATTAATAAGTCTTAAAATAAATATTTCTATTTTATTTTTTTCTGAAATAATCAGTATTTTTAACAAAAAATTTCTCGGTTTTTTTTCTCATCAAATTTGATTTTGAATATAGATAAATTTACAAATGGCTTCCAAAATTTTTATTATAGAGTTTTTATGAATAATTAAATTCTTTTGACGAGTATCTTTAAATTTTTTGAAAATAATTTTTTTTTAAAATAATTTTAATTAAAAATTTAGAAAATAATTGAATTAAACAAAGAATTTTTTCAATTTTTTAAAATAATCTTGTCTTTTCATAATTATAATTGAAACTTTGATTTCATTAATTCAATTTTATTAAAATGTATTGATACTAATTGAATTTCTGCAAAGAATTTTAGTATTTATAAAAGTAATTGAATCCTTCAAAAGAATGTTATTATTTATGAAAATAATTAAATGTCTTCGTAGAATTTTATTACAATTTTTGAAAATAATTGAATTGTGGAGAAAAATTTAATTATTTATAAAGATAATTTTAGAATTTTATGGAAATTTATGAAAATAATTGAATAAATCAAAATTTAAATAATAATAGGTAAATAATTAAATAATTCAAAATAATTAAATAATTTAAATAATAATTTTTAAATAATGTTCAAAAGAATTTAGTAAATCTGAAGAATTTTGCTATTTATAGAAATAATTGAATTTTTTCGACGAAATTTAATAAAATTTTTAAGAATAATTACATTTTTTGAGGAATTCGATTAAAATTCTATTAAAAATAATAGAATTTCATTTATTTCAAAAATATTCAATTATTTGTTTATAAAAATTCAATTATCTTGAAAGAACAGAAGTGAAAAATTTCAAAATCTTATTTTTCAAAATTTTCAAAAAAACTTTGCGAAAATTTAATTTTATTAAAAAATTCTAAGTGTGTACCTTTTTTTAAATTAACTAATAGAAATTTTAAATAATTAATTTTCGCACTAAGAAACATTTAAATACATTAGAATGTGACTCTTTGTAAAATTCAATTATCCATCAATTATTAAATTAATATATTTTGAAAATTCGATTTGTTAAAAAGTTTTTAATGAAATTCTTTAACAAATTTATTTTCAGTTGAATTTCACAAAATTTCTATTAATTCGATAATTTTTTTAAAATTTATTTACTAACTATATTTGAATCAGTGACTGATTTTTTACCATCAAATTAATTATTTTTAACTAATTCAAACTTAGAAAACAGTATAAATATCTATAAAAATTGAAATAAAAAGCGATTTTTTAAAAACAAATTGAAATAATAAAACTTTTTTTAATTTGGTGAAAAAATTCCCGGCTTAGAAAAATATGCACTATTTGGATAAAATTTTTTGAAGAAGAAGAAGAACAACAAAATCTACCACAGAATATTTAAATAATTCCTTTCGCACAAATCAAGCATCATTTTATGGAAACTGAATCTTAGATTAGAATGTAACTTTAGACAACAACAATGAAAAAAAAATGTCTGAATCTCAAAAACTTTTTTTAAAAATAAAAAAAACATTTGATTACAATTGTTGTGGCTTTTTTTTGAAAATGTGAGATTTCAGGTTTACAAAAATTTATATAATTTTAATGCTTTTACGAGAAATCGTATAACAGTTCAGTCTAATCACGTGTTTACAACTTGTCGACATATTTGTTTTTTTCTTTTTCATTGAAATATTACGTATTCAAATGAATACGTAAGTGCACTTGCTTCACGTGAGTGCCAGATTTACAAAAAAAGAATGTAAAAAATAAGCTTTATATGCATAGAAACATTAAGAAAATATATTCACAATTTTTTAATTCACAAAATTTCATTTACTAACAATAGATGAAAACACGATAATAAAATTTATATTAATCAAAATAAATACTTGCAATCTGATGACGTTTTCTTTTATTAGCACACAACATTTTTGACCCTTTTCTTTAAAACAATTATTTTCAACAATTATTATCATCTTTATCTAATTTTACTTATTTTGAGGTTATCAAAAATTGACAATTATCCGAGAAGGAAATTGAAGAAGGGAAAAATGTACTTTTTTCTGTACTTATTATAATTTTTTAAATTTAGCCACAATTCATTTTCATTTACTTGAAAAATCACCGTTAATTTAGCAGAAATAGAAATGTGAGAAAATATTTTTACCTTTATTTTTGAAAAAAGGGAAAAGAATAAAAATCGATCGAAATTCGAAGTCACAATATTTTGCAAACTATGTTTTGATAATGAAGAAAACAAAGATTCACTTTTAACAAATAGTCAAATTTCACTGTCAATAGAGAGTGTGTGTGTGTGTGTTTGGAAAAAGAAGTAAATTTCTCAGCATTTAATGAAGGAGAATTGATAATTTTCAGTGAAAAACGAAGCGTGACACAAGGGTAAAAAAAAGGCCGGGATTTAAGCAACGAAATAGAAGCGCGCGGTTTTATTCGCTTTTCACCACAAAACCGAACACTACGATCACAAGATTCTGAAAATAGAGCGTTGGCAGAGACAACAAGCTGCGTTCATTTCCTGGCAGCGTCGTCGCGCGTAATATTTTCGAGGTTGCGAACGATTCAACAAAAATTTTTTGCGAAAAACTTGGAATTTAAAATTATTTCAACTTTTTTTTTTTTTACTGAATTGCAAAGCGGGAGAAAAAGAAAGAAAAAAAAAGTAGGTGCACTGTTCAGCCGGTAAACAAGAATCAAAGATGCGTGAAGAACGAAAAGGATCGCGTTGAGTGCGAGAAAACAATGTTTTCTCCTTATATTTTCACGCTCTCGAAACGATTATAATGAAAACTAAATAAGAACCAATAAAAATATCTTTTCAAATCTTGGAAAAAAATGAGAATTCTTTCACATAATCAAAATATAGAGTAAAAATAAATTTACGATGAATATTTTAGCGCGATAACAAGGGATCCTTGAGAGATTTTCGGCTGCTGGGGCATTTTTTTTTTTTTTTTGGAGCGAAGATATACTTACGTGAAGAGGTTGCAACAAAATATCAATATCATCGTCAGACGTTTCGCGGGCGTTATTATTTCGTAATAATTGTGTATATATTTCAGCTTCTTGATAATCACTAATCCACTTGTTTCATGTTTTTCGTCGCTTTTTCTAAGAATATCAATGTGATCACCGTCACCATGCCTCTTGATTCAACACACACAGAAACATCGACACACGACACGAAATCGACTCGAGTATGAATGGCGGATATTAGAATTCACATTGCGCATGCGCCGATTATAAATAACTTGCTAAACGCTGGCGTCACCAACAGCCAATCAGCAACGATATTTCTTCTCACTCCCATTGAAAGACTGAAACTGCACTTCTTCAAAAGTTTATAAACAAATTTAATTTTCACTTTTCTAGAA
Organism: Leptopilina heterotoma; assembly: GCF_015476425.1. Lineage (NCBI taxonomy): Eukaryota > Metazoa > Arthropoda > Insecta > Hymenoptera > Figitidae > Leptopilina > Leptopilina heterotoma. The sequence goes on from NW_025111153.1 coordinate 971,814, forward strand.
ATTTGCTGTTAAAATTAGAAGAGTTGAATGTTTAAAGTAGTTTATAAATTTTATAACAAAGAATAAATAGTCATTTTTTGAGGGTAAAAAAAATATCGGGAGCAAGAGTGTAAAAAAAATGAACCGACCTTTACATTCGCGAATGTAAAACATGAGTTAGAAAAGGACAGAGATATATATATTCATGTCCTTTTCTATCTCATGGATCGCGTTTGCGAGTGTAAATCAGTTAAAAATTACTTTTATTAATTTTTTATAGTGTAATAATTATGATTTCAGGAACTGAAAAAATGTAAAAAAAAATTTATACCCCTAAAAATTGTTCAATTTTGATTGGTTCAAATTTGACTAGTATAATTCGATATTTTTCGGTTAATTTGAAAATTTTTTCCATTTTTTCTATGGAAGTGTAAAGGTGCTTGCACACTTTGAAATTTTTGACGAGCATTGTCGTGAATAGCCTTATGGAGTGTCCACAATAGCTCTTCTTTTTCTCTTTGACTTATAATATTGTAGAATCAGCATAACGTTGACATAACTTTAAATAGAAGAAATAATTCGACACGTAGAAAACGAAATCTTTGGGTGAAGGAAATTTCGAATGGCTGCCAACTCATCGAAATGTTGACGGTGGTGCAATGAAATTTCTATAGTTTTTTTCCGTAAAAACAAAAGTGCACAAATAGTTTTTTTTTATTTAAATATTTGTCATTTTAAATAAACGTCGAGTGCTTGAGAAAAGATGAGTTCGAATAATTTTGTTGTTTTCGGCCTCCTTTTACTTATCGCCCATGTCCGAAGTATCATGTGGTATATGGAGCCAAATCAATCAAAATGTCTTAGAGAAGAAATTCAGGCTAATGTTTTAGTTAGCGGAGAATATCAAGTTTCCGAAGTGCATGGTCAAAAAGTCGATTATGTGGTAAGTTTTTTTGAAAAAGTTGAAAGATCCTTTAACATTGAGGTTAGGTACAGTAACCTTCAATATGGTTATTGGAATTTAAATTGATCATGTAAATTTTACTTTTTTTTTTATTTTTATCTCTTCTGAGTATATTGAAGAATTATTATTTCCTTTTTTACTAGATTTTTATATTCTCTCTCATTTACAAGTGATCGTACAATGACATTGCAATTTAACAGTCTGCTATAATAAATCAAAATATTTCTCCAGTGTTTCGGCTCTTAATTCAACTTTTCCTAAATTTCTGATTTTTTTATTTTATTTTCTTCTATATTCTCAAGTTAAATATATAATTTTCTTAAAACCAAAATTTATTTTTTTAACAATTTTTTAACCCTAAACTTCTGATATCTGTTTTTAAATTATGTTCTCTTTAAATGTGAAAAAAAACTTATAAATTCGAATTTAATTATTAAAGGAAATTTAATTACAATTAAAGGTTAAAGAATTCTGAAGGGTGTATATTTATATATTAATTTTGTTGTTTAATTTTTAAGGTTCGGGACTCGAAGGGACATATTCTTGCGCAAAAACAAGATATTCCACATGGAAAATTTGGGAAATTTTCTTTCGTTACTGAAGTCTATGACAATTTTGAAATATGTTTCAATTCCCACGTTCCACCTAGTAAGTTCCGATATTTATTCTATATATTATAGAGTCAAAAATGTTGAAAAAAAACTTGAAATATTATCTTTAATATTAACTTTTTTAATACTACTCATTTTTCCTATTTTTTAATTATTTAAGAGTTTTACGCATTTAAAAATTATATTCGAATCTTTGAAAAGCACGGAGAATATACTTTACATTGCAACTGTTAGAAAAAATTGTTAATTATAATTATCACTTTACAGCAATTGCTTCAGTTGAACTTTAAACTGTAGATTTTAATCTTTAATTTAAAACAAATTAACTCTCAATTATATTTTTCCGTTTCCGAGTAATAATGAAAAAAAATGTCCTAAAAGTTAACAATTTACAGTTTTACAGTTATTTGGTCAGGAAAAGTCAGGGAAAAAATTAAAATTATAAGAAAATTCTGAATTTTTGTGTCTTTTTTTTTGCCTCATAAACTATGAAATTACCACGAATTTAAAATAAAACCTTAAATTTTTTCTATTTCTGACAATAATTTATTTTAAATAACTTAATTCTATTGAAGAAGTTATTACCTACTTATAAATCATTTAATAAAGTATTTTTTTTTGATTTTAATTTCAATTCTATTGAAATTAGTTTCAATTTTTAAAATGTTAAACTCAACTCTGAAAGAATTCAACTAACTTACTAAATATTAAAATTCTTTTCAGAAATTTAATTATTTTCAAAAATTTTTAAAAGAAATTTTGTCAAAATTTCAATTATTTTTATAAATAGCAAAATTCTTCGCTAAAATTCAATTATGTATTTTCAAAAATTTAAAAAAAAAACTCATTAAAATTTGAATTATTTTTATAAATAGCAAAATTCTTCACTGAAATTCAATTATATTTTCATAAATAACAATATTCATCACAAGAATTTAATTATTTTCAAAATTAATAAAATTCTCAGTAAAACAATTATTTTCATAAATTTTGAAATTCTTTTCACGGATCTAATTATTTTTCATAAATAATAAAATCATTCGCAGGAAGTCAATTATTTTCATAAATAACAATATTCATCACAAGAATTCAATTATTCTCAAAAGTAATCAAATTCTTGGAAGAAATTCAATTATTTTTACAAATTTTTAACGAATATCTCGTCAAGAATTCAATTATCTTTATAAATAGCAAAATTTTTCGCCAAAAATTCAATTATTTTTAAAAATTTAAATAAAATTCTTTGCAAAATTTCAATTATTTTCAAAATTTTTTCGTAATTTCAATTATTTTTAATATTTACTATTTTCATAAAATTTATCAAATAATTTAATTATCGAAAAAAATTTTTGACACAATTCTTCGAAAACATTCAATTATTTTCATAAATAATAACATTTTATTTAGGAATTCAATTATTTTCACTGCAGATTTTTAAATATTTTATTTATTTTTAATACAATTTTAAATAAATTCCTCGAAAAATGCAATTATTATTAAAAATTTTATTAAATCTTGACGAAAGAATTCAAATTTAAGAAACATTCAATTATTCAATAAAATAATAAAATTCGTTGCAATTATTCAATTATTTTCATAAATAACTTTTAATTCGTCGCAGGAAATCAATTATTTTCAAAATTTTTTAAGTTTGTGCAAAAAAATTCAATTATTTAAAAACAATTTTGACAAAGGTATACTCGAATAATCAATTATTTTCTAAAATAATAAAAATTTCGCAAGAATTCAATTATTAAAAATAGAATTTGCATACATTTTTTCGAAAAAAGTCAATTGTTTAAAACTTTTTTATCAAATTTTTCGCAATAATTCAATTATTTTCATAAATAATTAAACTTATTGCAAAATTTCAATTATTTTTCATACAATTTTAATCGAATTCCTTAAAAAATGTAATTATTCTTAAAATTTTTTTTAAAATTTTTTAAAAATTCGCCAAAAGAATTCAATTATTTAAAAATTTATTGATAAAATTATTTATAAGAATTACATTTTAAGAAACATTCAATTATTTAACAAATAATTTACTTTTGTATTTAAATAATTGAATTCTCGTAGAATTTTCTATTAAAAATTAATTTAAAAGTTAATTTCAGTTAAAGTTATAATTGCAATTTTTAGAAATAATTGAATTTTGTAAAGGTTTCAAATTAAAATCTTTGAAAATCTAAATTTTTCATACTTTTAATTAAAAATTTTATGGAACTAATTGTTTACAAAAAGCTTAATCGAAATTTTAAAAAATTAATTCGAGTTTTTATTTTCTAATTGATTTTTAATTAAAGAATTTTTGAATAATTGAAATTTCACGTAAAAGTAAATTGTAAACAAATGGATTTAAAAATTCTTAAAGAAGAACTTTTTCAAAAATTATTAAAAATTTAATAAATAATTTATTTAAAAATTGTAGAAAATAATAATTGAATTGAAATGATGAAAATAATTTTGAAGACGTTACAATAACAATATTCTTATATTATAATATAAAATAAGGATTTTATCACTCTGTCACTTTTAATTATATACAAAACATGAAGAAAGCGATCGATATCTTCGTGTTTTATAATAATATTCTTATAAAAAAGATTTGAATTATTAATTTTGAAAATTTTAGTTTCCATGGAAAGATAATAATGATTAAATATTTATTTGAAAATGAAGTTATTGGTGTTTTTAAATAATTTTACAATTAAAGAAATTTGTAAATAAATGTAATAGAACATGTTTTTTGAGTATCCAATCATTTTTAGAGTGAAACAAAATATTCTTTAGGGTCAGGAAAAAATTCATAATTTTTTCTTGAAAGTCAGGGAAAAACAAAATTAAATTTTTGTGGCAATCCTACTTAATTTTTGAACAATACTTTAAAATGGTTGTAATGAATTCTTTTTAATTAAAAAAATAATCGTAATAAAATATTTATAATTAAGTTTCTATATATAAGAATTTAATTATTTTTAGCTCACCGAGGTGTTAGGCAAGAAATTACGTTAAATGTAAAACGAGATTTAGAGGCGAAAAGTTTTGAAAGTGTAAGTATAATACAAACAATTAATAATACTTTCAATTTCATAAAAATCTAATTTTTTACTTTTCTTTATGTCGCTTGATTGGGCGGGCAGCTGGTAAAGTGAAATTATTATTATGATTATTTATCTCTAAAAAAAATTGCATGCATTTTAATTTATACAATAATTGCGAATGTATTTCCTTATTTACAATAATTTTCCTTTACTCTCCTCTTTTTCTGTATGTAGATTTAACGAGCTTCAGTTGGAATTTTAACATCAAACTTTGCTTTTTTGTTTACAGAGACAATAATTATGTTCTTTAAGTGTGATTCTTACCGTAATTTTTTAAGGTCTATTTTTTAGTGTTCATTTATTGCATTAATGTTACGCTTTAATGTTTACTGCCATTTATTTATTTTTTTGAAAAATCTAATAGTTTAACAGCAAGTGCCTACAGAATATTGTACATTTGATTTGTCTCTTGTCTGAAAATATTTTTTTTAGAAAGTGAGCTTTTTATTTGTTTTTTCATTCATTTTCTGTGGAATAATTGACTATTTGTTCTTTATAGCTTGGCGAGGCGTCTAAATTGAAACCCGTCGAAGTCGAATTAAGGAGATTGGAAGAACTTTCCAAAGTTATTGTCGATGATTTCTCGCGAATGCGAAAAAGTGAGGAAGAAATGAGAAATACAAATGGTAATTATTGTTCCCAATTTTTTTTATTAGTGACAACAAAATTAGTTTTTGTAAAATAATTTTTTTGTTTTATAAATTCATTAGTTTTACGTAAATAAATTTCTTAATTGCAATTTACATTCAAGAAGAAAATAATGATAATAATTTGCTTCAAGTCCGCAAAAGTCAGTTTTAAAAAAAAAAATGGTTCGTAAAGTCTGTAATTTGTTGGAAAAAAGACAAAAAGTTCGTAAATTATTCGATATAATTTGAATAATTTTAGAGAAATTACAAATGATTGCAGAAAAATTCAATTATTTTCAAAAGTAATAAAATTCTTCGCAGAAATTCAATTGTGTTCAAAAATTTTTTTAAAATCTGCGGTCAATATTTCAGTTATCTTTATAAATAATAAAATTCTTCTCTAAAATTCAATTATTTTCAAAAATTTTGATACAATTTTTGGCAAAATTGCAATTATTTTCAAAAGTTTTCTCAAATTCAATGATTTTCAATATCTATAATATTTTAATAAAATTTTTCAAAAGAATTCCATTATTAAAAAAAATTTGAATAAAATTCTATGCAAACATTCAATTATTTTTATGAATAATAAAAATTTTTACAGGAATTCAATTATTTACAAATTTTTTATAAATTTCTTCGCAATAATTGAATTATTTTCAAAAATAATAAATTTTTTACAGGGATTCAATTATTTTCGAAAATAATAAACTTCTTTTCAAGAATTCAATTATTTTCATAAATAATAAAACTCATTGTAGATTTCAATTATTTTTAATTCAATTTGAATAGAATTCCTCGAAAAATGTAATTATTATAAAAAATTTTATTAAAATTCGTCTAAAGAATTTAATTATTTAAAAATTTGGGAAAATTTAAAAAAAAATTTATCGTCAACATTTTAATTCTCTTTATAAATATCAAAATTCTTCACAAAAAATTCAATTACATTAAAGAATTTTAATATTATTCATTGCAAAATTCAATTATTGTCTTAAATAACAATATTCATCACAGGAATTCAATTATTTTCAAAATTAATAAAATACTTTGCAGAAATTAAATTATTTTCAAAATTTTTAAAAAATTCTCGTCAAAATTTCAATTATTTTTATAAATGAATAGCAAAATTCTTCGACAAAATTCAATTATTTTCATAAATAAAATTATTCATCACAAGAACTTAATTATTTTCAAAAATTTAAATAAAATTCATGGCAAAATTTCAATTATTTTCAAAAAATTTTCTTAATTAAATAATTTGTATATTATTTATCATTTTAATAAAATTTCCCAAATGAATTCAATTATTTCGTAACAACTTTTATAAAATTCTACACGAATATTCAATTATTTTTAAAAATAATGAAAATTTCACAGAAATTCAATTATTAGAAATAGAATTTGCATAAATTTGTTCATAAAAAGTCAATTAGGAATTCAATTATTTTCATAAATAATAAAACTCATCTCAGAATTTCAATTATTTTTAATACAATTTTAATCGAATTCCTTGGAAAATGTTATTATTATTAAAAATTTTATTAAAATCTGTCGAAAGAATTTAACTATTTAAAAATTTGTTGATAAAATTCTTTATGAGAATTAAAATTTTAGAAACATTCTATTATTCAATAAATTGTATATGTTTGTATTTAAATAATTGAATTCTTGTAGAATTTTCTAATAGAAATGGATTTAAAAATTAATTTCAGTTAAAGTTTTAGATAATAATTTAATTTTGGAGAAGTTACTAATAATTGCAATTTTTTTGAATAATTGAATTTTGAAAAGGTTTCAGATGAAAATCATTGAAATTCTTAATTTTTTATATTTTTAACAAACAATTCTATAGAATTAATTCCTTTGAAAAAGTTTAATTGAATTTTTTTTTGAAATTCTTTCAAGTTTTTATTTTCTAATATATATATTTAATTAAAGAATTTTCTAATAATTGAAATTTCACGTAAAATTGAAGTGTAAACAAAGAGATTTAAAATTTCTCGAAGAAGAACATTTTCAAAAATTATTAAAAATAATTTATTTAAAAAAGAATTTTAGTTAAAAACTGCTAGAAAAAAATTGAATTTTGGAGAAATTCAAATTATTTTTAAGAGCAATAAAATTTTTCTTCAGGATTCCATTTTTTTTACTACTAATAATAAAACTCATCGCAGAATTTCAATTATTTTTCGTACAATTTTAATTGAATTCCTTGAAAAAAGTAATTATTTTTATGCAAGTTTTAATAAAATTCGACAAAAGAATTCAATTATTTAAAATAATAATTGAATTGAAATGGTGAAAGTAATTTTGAAGAAGTACAATATTCTTATAATATAAAATAATGATTTTATTACTGGGCCATCTTTAATTATTATAAAATATGAAGAAATCGATTACTCCGAGTCAAAGACTCGGAGTGATCCATTTCTTCATTTTTTTTTTTTTTTTTTTTTTTTTAAAGAGATAAAATATTTAATTGTTAATAATAAGAGTAAAACATTTTCTTTTCAAAATTCTTTTAACAGTATTAATAACTATGTTAGAAGATTAAGTTCAGTTAAATTTAAAGAACGTTAAAACATTTATTATTGTTTACTTTGTTTTAGAATCAACGAACGCTCGTGTCCTCTACTTCAGTATATTTTCCATGTGCTGTTTATTGGGTTTGGCCACATGGCAAGTCTTTTACCTTAGACGCTATTTCCGAGCGAAGAAACTTATAGAATGAATGTGTTTCTTAATCAGACATTCTTGCTAAAAAAAAATAAAAGTAATAAAAAAAAGAACTGCTGAGGACTTGATAACGTAAAAAAAAATCTTCTAAAGACTTGAAATCTTCGGCATAAAGAATGCCAATGCTGTGAAAAAGCCCTTGGTGGTAAATCTTCACGCAATTTAATGTGGTTTTGAGCGTCATGCCATGTAATAAATATTGTACAAATGAAAACCATGCATCCATTCATCATAAACAATGTTTTTTGTATTTTATCACACAATATTTACTCATACTTGAAACCTCATTCTGAATGTAAATCAAGGAGTATTCGCATTACATTAATGGAAATTTAAAAGAAAAAAATAAAAAGGGTCGAGATCGAGTAAAGCAGAGCAAATCTTATGAATATTCTAAAAACTCAAATAATCTCATCGATAAATTGAAGAGAAGACAAGACAAGACAAGACGAAAATTAAAAATTTAGTGACGCATTGAGCAGTTTGCTTTGCTTTATTCGACAGAATCATTAATTATAAGCATAGAGTGATTTAGTTGTTACTAAATAAATCATTTATATATTATTTCTAAAGATATCTAAGGTATTTCGGGACTTTTGTACATGTGATTTTTTTTGCTTTTTCCTTCTTTTTTTTCTCTTGTTATTAAAATTAATTTCTTTTTATTCAGAAATTATTATAGCATTCTATTTTTTGGAGAAAAGTTAATTTTTTTTTTTTGCTTCACAATTCATTCTGTGGGTGAATTTTTATTTCGTGATATTTTGTTTTTATGTGTGTACTGTGAATAAAAATGATCTTGTGGAAATAAAATAATATTTATCATAAATTCCAAATTGAACTTTTATAATTAACTAGCAACAATTCGCGCGGCTAACTTTTTACATTATTTTTTAAATAAAATTAGCAATTTTAAAAATAATAGAATTTCAAATTTTTTTTTTCATAAAAATAAAATATAAATATTGGAATATAGATTATTACTATTATAACCACAATAATCATATTATATTCTGAGACAGGGGAATTTGAAATATTTATAAAAATTTTAGAAAATAATTGAATTTTTTTGAAATATTTTATAAACAGGGTTGTCACAGGTCAGGGAAATCAGGGAAAAGTCAGGGGCCTCGTAAACTATGAAATAACCACGAATTTTAATACAAAACCTTCAATGTTTTCTATTTCTGACAATAATTTCTTTTTAAATAACTTCATTTTTCAAAAAGTATCATAAAATTATGACTTAGAAATTATTTAATGAATAACTTTCACAATTTTCATAAATACTAGATTGATAGAAGAATTTTAGTTAAAAATGCTAAAAAAAATTTAATTTTCGAAAAGTTACAAATGATTCTAGAAATTCAAATTGTATTTTTATAAATAATAAAATTGTTCGCAGAAATTCAATTATGATGAAAAAAAATTCTTGTCAAAATTTCAAGTATCTTTATAAATAATAAAATTCTTTTCCGAAATCCAATTATTTTAGAAAAATTTTAATAACTTTTAGAACTCAAAAATTTTAATAAAATTGTTGGGATAATTTTAATTAATTTCATGAATAATAAAACTCATCGCAGGATTTTAATTATTTTTGATACAATATTTTAATCGAATTTCTCGAAAAATGTAATTATTCTTAAAAATTTTATTAAAATTTGTTTTGACAAATTTTAATAAACATTCAATTATTTAATAAATTATTTATTTTGTAATTTTAATAATTGAATTCTTCTAAAATTTTTTTAATAAAAATTGATTTAAAAATGAATTACCGAATAATCGATTTATTATTTATGAAAATAATTGAATTATTGCAATGAATTTTATTACATTTTTTTTAAATCATTGAATGTTTTTGAAAAATTTTACTACTTGTAAAAATAATTAAATTCTTTCGAAGGATTTTATTAGGATTTTTGTAAATAATTAACTTTTTTTGAAAAATTTTATGGTAAATTAAATTATTATAAAACGTGAATAAAAAAAATAACGATTCAAACTTTTCGCGGTCTTTCTAAAAAGTTGAATAAGGTAGTCCAAGTTGGGTGGGGGAAATTCAATATGGCTGACATCAGCTGATTTACCGGAGGACAAGCAATGCATTGAATTCAATGGGACAAATCAGTTTTGTAACCATAACTTTTTAAATATTCATTTTTGAACTATAGTGTAATGGAAAATTATTCTTTATTTATCGAAATCTATTTTTTAAAACAATAAAACCAAAAAATTTAATTTTATTGTTTTAAAAAATAGATTTCGATAAATAAAGAATAATTTTCCATTACACTATGGTTCAAAAATGAATATTTAAAAAGTTATGGTTAAAAAACTGATTTGTCCCATTGAATTCAATGCATTGTTTGTCCTCCGGTAAATCAGCTGATGTCAGCCATATTGCATTTCCCCCACCCAACTTGGACTACCTTATCGAAATTTCCAAGATGGCGACTTAAAGTTTGTTGACAATTGAGTAACCTGCATAAACAACTTTATTTTGTTCTCAAAAAAAATAGACTTTTTCGGTACATCAAAATTATTTATGAAAATATATAAAAACATATTGAAGTGGAATGCCTGAAACAATTAAGAGTGTTATTACAAATAGAGACCGCACTTGTCTAGGTTGTAGACTTGTTAGTGGCTGTGGCCTCCTAGGTTCCGGAATGTATGTTTCTTATCATTCGAAAAAGTTTCAGAAAATCCCTGTCAAATCAGTTATGCTCACAGTTGGCGGTGGTAAGTAATATTCACTTTTTCTAGAAATACAAGATTTTTATTTAAAAAAAAAAAAAAAAACTCTTTTGAAAGGTCTTTGAAAAAATAGAGAAAACTTGAAATTTTAAGGTTATACAATTTTTCGGCGCATATTGTCTGGATTTAAAATCAATGAAAATATTATTTTTTAGCTTTAATGGCACTTGGTACAGCGAGAGTATTAAATCTACCACCGTTTCAGGATCAATTTAATAAATAAATAAATATATATTAACTACTAATTTTCAAATTTCGTCCATTACGCCTTTTTCTGATGAAATAAAAGATTTTGTAAATTGTTCTGGTTTTTGTAAGTATGTAAAGTGTAAATAAAACTGTTATTTATATATATTATGATTAAAAATTATAAGTCGTTATTTAACCTTTAAGACAATTTCCCTTAAAAACATTTTTCCCAACAATAAAAATGATCTAAAAAGTAATATTCTTTAACTTTGGAAAATTGAAGGTCCGGATCAAAGAACCGGTTATAATACGCGTACCTTTAAGCTAAAAATCGTCCTGTGTTAATAAAAAATTAGTTTTAAATCACAATTTTCAGAGGAACATTCTCGTACTTAATCTTTATACAAATACGAAATGCTTAGAAAAAATTGAAATTCTAAATTCTTTTATTCAGAGATCGAGAATTTTGAGTCTTGAAAAATTATAACCAGTTCTTTGATCCGGACTTTTAGTTCTGGAATTTTGTAAAAATCGTAGACGCGCAGGCGCTTTTTTTAATAATTTAATTTAATTAAGTTTTTAATTTTTTATATTGTCTATAAAAATATAAAAAAAGAATTTAAATAATTAGTTCATTTCGCGGTGAAATTTAGTTGCGCATTGTTCCGCATTCCGATTGTTCATGGTTCAGTTCTTCAATGAAAAAGAAAAAGTGCAAGTCAATTCTTACTATAGAAATAATCCATGTCCTGATGACTGGCATTGATGCAATATTTATACATAAATAAAAATACTGTAAATTTTGTGTTCACATACATTTACTATAAACTATATTAATGACTATAAAAGCACGCTGAGTTGCTAAAAAGAGGCAAAAGTCTTGGAGAACTGAGACGAGACGTTTCATTAGCGAACGAATTAGAGAATCATTCTGACGCATGTAAGTAATTACATCTTTTAACCTTATTTGTCATAACAATATTTTTTAATGTGTCATTTTATTAGGAAACATTTACCGTTTTTTTCTCAGTTCCCCTAAAAATATTTAATAAAATTTGTTACTCTATGTGTTGAATTTCGTATAAAATTCGATAAAACATATTTAATGTTTAAAAGTAATTTTTCGTTTGGTTATTATTAATTCAAGATATTTCATATGAACATATTTTTCAAAACGTTAGAAAAAGACCATTTTTTTAAAAATGTTAAAAATTTGGAAGATAAAATATCATTTTAACCCAATTTTATAATATGACGCTAATATTAAAATAATTTCACTTGTATTTATAAATATAAGAATAAAAACAACAAAGTTCAACTGGTTTCACACACAATAATGTCTATATATGTAGGTAATAAACTTAAAAGTATATCAGGGTCTTCAGCGACCTTGAAAAACCTTTAATTTTCCTTGATTTTTCCCCTTAAAACCTTGAAATATCCTTGAATTTTGAGGAAGAACCTTGAATTGAAAAATCATTATTTTTAAATAATTACAAATAATGTGTACATGATTTTAAAAGTCAAAAGATCTCATTGACAGGCTTCGCAAAAAATATTCAAAATTCAATTATTTTCAATATCTGGTATTTTCATAAAACATCGCAAAAGAATTCAATTATTTAAAAAAAATTGATTAAATTCATCAAAAATTCAATTATTTTCATAAATAATAAAATTTCCACAGGAATTCAACTAATATATTACAGAATAGAATTTTCAAAAAAATTTCGAAAAAATCAATTATTTAACAAAATTTTCGTACAATTCTTCACAATAATTCAATTACTTTCACTTATACCTAGTAACATTTTTCATGGAAATTTAATTTTTTTTTTAAATTTTGGATAAAATTCTAAGCAAGAATTCAATTATTTTCGTAAATAATAAAACTCATCGAAGAATTTCAATTATTTTTAATACTATTTTTAATTTATTAATCGAAAAATTCAATTATTATTTTCACAAATAAAGTTTTCCACAAGAATTCAATTATTTGAAATAAAATTTTCATTAATATTTATTACACTTCGAAAAAATTAACTATTTAAAACAATGTTTATAAAATTCTTATGAAAAATTCAATTATTCTCAAAAATAACATAATTTTTCACAGAAATTCAATTTTTTAAAAAAATTTTTCGCAATAATTCAATTATTTTCATAAATAACGAAATTCTTCTCAAGAATTCAATTATTTTTTAAAATTTTAATAAAATTGTTTGTAACTATTCAATTATTTCCACAAATAATAAAATTCATCGCAGGATTTGAATTATTTTTAATACAATTTTACAGGAATTGCTCAAAAATGTAATTATTCTTAAAAATTTAATTTCAATTCCTCGAAAAAATCAATTATTTAAAAAATTGTTTTTTTGAAATTCTTTGAAAGAATTCAATTATTTACAAAAATATTAGAATTTTTCAGAGGAATTCAATTACTTTCAATTATTTTAATAAAATTGTTCGAAAAAAATCAATTATTTTAAATACAATTTTAATTAAATTTCCTTTCAAATAATTCAATTATTCTTTTATATTTTAATCAAATTCTTTCGAAGAATTCAATTATGTCGATAAATAACAAAATTATTCCCGAAAATTCAATTATTTTAAGGCTTTTTAATAAAATTCTTTGCAAAATTCAATTTTTTTCATAAATAACAATATTCATCACAAGAATTTAATTATTTTTAAAAGTCATAAATTTTTTTTTGGAAATTCAATTATTTTAAAAAAATTCTAATAAAATCGTTCGCAAGAATTAAATTATTTTTATATAAATATTTAAATTTTTATAATAAAATTTCGTTGCAGGAATTTAATTCATTAGCAGAATAAGAAAGAAGTAAATATTTTTCATGGAAATTAGGAAAAAGTCAGAAAAATAAAATATAGAATCGAATTTTTGTAAGTTTTGTGAAGTTTCTAAAACGAGTGTTTTTGGTCGTCAAGTTTAATTTTTCGATAGCTACATTTTTACTACTTTTTTTAGTTTGAAAGTTACTTTTTTAAAGATGTAAGTTTTTAAGGATTAAAAAATTTTCTTGTGAATTCAAATGTTAAATAATATTTAACAATAAATGAAATTTTGCAAAATTAAAAATATTGTTTCAATCTATTATTAAACTGACCAGGAAATCCCAAAAAATTGACCGCAGGAAAACCGGGAATTCAATTTCTTGTAAAAATGGCCACTCTGTGATCGTAAAGAGGAAAAGGAAATCATGTGTAATAAACATCTGAAGAACTCTCAAAAAATGTCTTAATAATTTTCTGGGGCGGTGTCCATTCTACATAAATAAAATCTATTAAATAATTAATAGCAAAATAAAATTTATTTGCAATTTTTCCACTTTAGATAATTAAATACTACATAGTATAATCTACTCAGGCCTCGGATATTATTACTTTTTCGACTTTTTTCGACTATTTACAAAAATGCGACTTTTTTCGACTTATTTTCAAAAATTACGACTTTTTCGACTTTTTTCCAAATTTTGCAATAATTTTTAGTATAAAATACAACTTATTAATAATTTTTCTAATTAAATTTTCGAAATTTACAATTAAAAAGAGTTTTAATAATTGGAATTTTGTAAAATTTAATTGAAAATAATTGATTTTTTTCAAAGTGTTTTATAAAAATTTTTGAAAATCCTTCGAAATAATTCAATTATTTTTCCTAAATAGTAAAATTCTTCGCAACAATTCAATTATTTTTAAAAATTTAGTAAAATTCTTTGCGCAGGAATTCAATTATTTTCAAAACATCTTTGATTGAATTTCTTGGAATTATTCAAATATTTCCATTAAATTCAATTAATTCCTAAAATTTCAATAATTTCTTCGAAGTAATTCAATTATTTTTATAATTACTTAATAAATTTTCAAAATTTACAATTAAAAAGACTTTCAATAATTGAAATTTTGTAAAATTTAATTGAAAATAATTGATTTTTTTAAAAATGTGTTTTAAAAAAATTTTTGAAAATCAACTTTTAAAGAATTTTAATTGCAAATTTTGAAAATAATTTGTTTTTCAAAAATTTTAATGAAAAATCTTCAAATGTAAATTATACAAAAATTCTTTTAAAAAATTCAATTCTTTTCGAAAAATTAAATTACAATATTTAAAAAAAAACTTTTACTTGTAATTTTTTTATCTTAATTTTTTAAGATTCAATTAATTTCGAACAAAGAAAATTAAAATTTTTTAAAATTTACTTCTTTTGATTTATTAAAATTTTTACGTTTATATTATATTTATATTTCACGTTTATATTAATAATTAAAATTTTTTAAAAATTCAGTTATTTTTTTGAATAGAATTTACCAAATTTTAATTGTTTGGAAATTTTCCAATTGTATATAATTGAAAAACTATTATTTTTCATAAATAATTTTTAAAATATTTTTGAAAAATTAATTTTAAGAATGTCTTTATTATAATTTTTTGAAAATTAATTAATAACTTAAAAACATGGACAGTTACAATATTATTATAAAACACTGAATTTTTTTATTTAAATAATTGAATTCTCTAAGTACTTTCGGAAAATTATTAAAAATAATTGATTTCGAGAAAAAGTTTGATGAAAAATTGTAGAAAATAATTGAATTTTAAGAGAATTACAGTTGTAATTTTTAGAAGTTATTAAAGTTAAAAAGGTTTTAAATAGAATTTTTTAAAATTTTATTCCTGTATAAAAACAAACAAGAAGTATTTAAATATTTATTAAACGAAATTGTTCAAGTTTTGAATAACTAAATTCAGAAATCAGTGAAAGATCAGAAAAATACAAAATAAAATTTTTGTGACAACACTGAATTAAATAAACGACTTTTTCGACTTTTTTTCTATTTTAAATCGACTACCGAGGCCTGTCTACTACACAATAAATTGCACTCAAGAAAATCCTACACCATCAACTTTAAGAAAGTTCCACTATAATTTTAAATATTTTCTTTTCACTGCAGGTTATGTATGAAAATAAAATTTAGTTTATGGAAATGTGAGATTTACAATTTTCAGGGTAGATTAACGCTTGGATGAATAAGAATTCTGCTAAACAACTATTCACTCTTGTATTCGGTGAAATGAATATGTTTGGATAATTGAAATACTTAATAAAAATAAATTCATTAAACTTTTCTTTTTTCTCTTCCTTTAAAGACTCACTTGATGAGAGACAATGGAGTTTCCAAATCTCGGGGAACATTGCTCGGAGGAAAGCTGCAATCGTCTCGATTTCCTTCCATTGCGATGTGACGCATGTAAATCAATTTTCTGCACCGATCACATATCATATCTGCATCATTCCTGTCCGAGTGCATACAAAAAGAATGTACAAATTCCAGTCTGTCCACTTTGCAATGCACCGATACCATCGAAACGTGGCGATCCACCCGACATTGCCGTTGGTCAGCACATGGACAACGATTGTCAAATACAAAAAGATCGGCGAAAAGTATTCAGCAATAAATGCTCTCAGAAGGGATGTAAAATTAAAGAAATTGTTCCCGTCAAGTGCACCGAGTGTACGCAAAATTATTGTCTCAAACATCGACATCCCAGTGATCACACATGTCCGGGAAAGGAGTCTGCGATACGGGCCAAAAGACTGAACGCCATTAATTCACAAAGTCAGGCGAAAAGTAAAACAACGTCGAACTCAAATAGTTTGTGGAATTTGAAAAATATCCAGGGACAATTGAGTGAAGACGAGGCACTGGCGAGAGCTCTTCAGGCGTCTTTGCAGGACGAGGAACGGACCCGAAGGCAGGAATTGCAACCAGTGCCTTCTAGCAGTAGAGACAGGTGTAGACTTTCTTAACAAGCGAGAAAAAAAGGAAATAATTATTTTACTTTTTCTGCGCACAAATTAGAGAAAAAATATATATTAAACGAATTTTTTAAAAAAGAAAACTATGATATTAAGGTCTTTGATAAATCTTTCTTAGAAAAAAACGATTTATAAGAAAAAATTCTAGTTTGTTTTCTATTTAGAAACGGACTGAATTTCAATTATCACGACGAGGTGTTCATTTGACCGTTAATTATATAAAATGGAGACTGTTTAGCAGAATTTTTCATTTAACCGAATAATCATTTGCTGGCTATGTGTTTAACAATAAATGACCCTGTGGGCTTCCTTACTGTACTAAATGAATTTATATCATCAAAATGATAAGTAGACTAAATAAAAATATTGTTAAATAGAGTAAAGATTTATTTATTTTTTTTTAATTTAACTTAAAAAATATATTTTTCTCTAATAATCTTTGGAGAAAAATTATGTCCATCGTCTAAACGCATTTGTCAATAAGTAGAAATTCAATTCTCTTAAAGAAAAAAAAAAATGAAAAATCTGCTCAATAGTATTTCATCGCTACGAATTTCGATTAAATGAATATTATAACAATCAAAATATATTCTTGTTTTTATATTCCTACAGTTTTTAACATTCAAATGAACGAAATTTATTTTTTCTTTAAATTCTAAATTTAAATATTGCGTCAATTTAAAAAAAAATAAATGTTTACGATTTTCTATTGTAATTCAATTTTTGAAAATACTACATCGAGAAAAAATTTAATTCCTTTCAAATCTTATTTATCGGGACAATTTTACTGCTAAAGATTGAAAAAATTTTGATTGACGAACATTTTTATATTCTAAATTTTATTTTTTGATAAATCCGCTAAAATATGTTTTGAAAAATTTGTTTATTTAAACGAACATTATTTATTCAATAAGTTATTATTATATATTCCTTATATATCTACGGGGTGTTTACTAACCGGAAATTTAATTTGACCGGGAAAAACTGGGAATAAACAAAAAAATTTAAGGCCTAACCGGGAATTTGTTCAACCAAAAAAAAATTTTTATTTTTTTAATTAGTTTTTAAAAAATCTCTTTTTTTCATAAATAATAAAACTCATTGCAGAATTTCAATTATTTTAAATTCAATTTGAATAAAACTCCTCGAAAAATGTAATTATTATTAAAAATTTTATTAAAATTCATCTAAAGAATTTAATTATTTAAAAATTTGAAAAAATTAAAAAAAAAATTATCGTCAACATTTCAATTATCTTTATAAAGATTCTTCACCAAAATTCTATTATATTAAGGAATTTTAATAAAATTCATTTCAAAATTCAATTATTGTCTTAAGTGACAATATTCGTCACAGGAATTCAATTATTTTTAAAAGTAATAAAATTCTTCGCAGAAATTCAATTAGATTAAAAAATTTAAAGAAATTCTCTTCAAAATTTCAATTATTTTTATAAATGAATAGCAAAATTCTTCGACAAAATTCAATTATTTTTATAAATAATAGTATTCATCACAAGAACTCAATTATTTTCAAAAGCAATAAAATTCAATTATTTTCAAAAAATTTTCTTTATTCAATAATTTGTACCTATATATATATTATTTTAATAAAATTTTCCAAATGAATTCTATTATTTCAAAACAATTTTTACAAAATTCTACACGAATGTTCAATTTATTATTTTCAAAAATAATGAAAATTTCACTGGAATTCAAATATTATTAGAAATACAATTTGCATAAATTTGTTCATAAAAAGTCAATTCTTGGAAAATGTTATTATTCTTAAAAATTTTATTAAAATTTATCGAAAGAATTAAACCATTTAAAAATTTGTTGATAAAATTCTTTATGAGAATTAAATTTTAAGAAACATTCAATTATTCAATAAATTATATCTATGTTTGTATTTAAATAATTGAATTCTCGTAGAATTTTCTAATAGAAATTGATTTAAAAATTAATTTCAGTTAAAGTTTTAGATAATAATTGAATTTTTGAGAAGTTACTAATAATTGCAATTTTTTTTTAATAATTGAATTCTCTAAAGGTTTCAAATGAAAATCATTGAAATTCTTAATTTATTATATTTTTAACAAACAATTCTGTAGAATTAATTCCTTTGAAAAAGTTTAATTGAATTTTTTTTTGAAATTGAAACTTTTTAAAAAGTTTTTATTTTCTAATATATATTTAATTAAAGAATTTTCTAATAATTGAAATTTCACGTAAAATTGAAGTGTAAACAAAGGGATTTAAAAATTCTCAAAGAAGAACTTTTTCAAAAATTATTAAAAATAATTTATTTAAAGAAGAATTTTAGTGAAAAACACTAGAAAAAAATTTAATTTTGGAGAAGTTACAAATTATTGCAGAAATTCAATTATTTTCATGAGTAATAAAGGATATTTATACTGTTCTCTAAATTTTAACTAGTTAAAAATAATTAAAAAATAATTATCGAATTAATAGAAATTTTGTAAAATTCAACTGAAAATAATTAAATTTGTCAAAGAATTTAATTAAAAACTTTTTAACAAATCGAATTTTCGAAGCATTTTAATTTAATAGTTGCATTTTTATTAAAATTTTTATTAGTTAACTTAAAAGAAGATACACACTTAAAATTTTTTAATAAAATTAAATTTTCGCAAAGTTTTATGAAAATTCTGAAAACTAAGATTATGAAATTTTTCAATTCTGTTGTTTCAAGATAATTGAATTTTTATAAACAAATAATTGAAAATTTTTGAAATAATGGAAATTTCTTTACATATTCTATTAAAAATAATTAAATTCTTTTAAAGAATGTTATTTGAATTTTTCGAAAATAATCAAGGGAAGTTAGTCACCGTAATTATAATTTTATTTTTCAAAATTTTTTCGCAATATATTCAATTATTTTCATAAATAGTAAAACTCATTGCAGAATTTCAATTATTTTTAACAAAATTGTAATCAAATTTTTCGAAAAATGTAATTATTCTTAAAAATTTTATTAAAATTCGTCGAAAGAATTTAATTATTTCTAGAAACTGTAAAAAAAATTCTTCTCAAGAATTCAATTATTTTAATAAATAGCAAAATTCTTTAGATTTACTAAATTTTTTTAACATTATTTAAAAAAGGATTCTTCACAAGAAATTCAATTATGTTTAAAAATTTTTTGAAATTCTCCTCAAAATTTTAATTATATTTTTATAAATAATTAAATTTTTCTCCACATTTCGATTATTTTCAAAAATCTTAATAAAATTCTACGGAAACATTTAATTATTTTCATAAATAATAACATTCTTTGGAAGGATTCAATTACTTTTATAAATAGTAAAATTCTTTGCAGAAATTCAATTAGAATCAATACATTTTAATAAAAATAAATTAATAAAATTTTTTAATATATAATTATAAACAGACAAGATTATTTTAAAAAATTGAAAAAATTCTTTATTTAATTCAATTATTTTCCAAATTTTTAATTAAAATTTTATATTAAAATTAAAATTAAAAATATTATTTTCAAAAAATTTAAAGATACTCGTCAAAAGAATTTAATTATTCATAAAAACTCTAATATAAATTTTGGAAGCCATTTGTAGATTTATCTACATTCGAAATCAAATTTGATGAGAAAAAAAACGAGAAAAATTAGGACAAAGCCGGGAATTTTGTTGAACGAAAACAGTAGACACCCTGTCAAAGTTTATAAAAGTTTCTAAAGATTTTTAATTTGGATTAGTTTTTGCGTTTTCGATGACGTATAATGGAGTGAAATGAATATTTTTTATTCAAATTGCGGAAAAAAGAACCTAAATATGGAAAAATTGTCTTTTATATTAAATAAATAAGTTTTGATGGTAATTTAACTTTTGATCAGAATTTTAAATCTTGTATTTAAAATATCAGCATAAGTACAAAAATAATCTTTATCAATTATAATTTTTAAAATTGTTTTAATAAAGAATTATTATATTTTTAAATATTTAACAGATTTAATATTGATAATTATTTTCTTCGCCTTTTTGCTTTAGGAAGTAATTTTTTAATATTTATCTAAATAAATGGCTGAAATAATTTATTAAAGTCATGACTTAAACTACATTTTTAAATACTGTCAATTGGAGGTATTTTGTGCACCATTTTAAAGATTTTATTAATTAAGAACCTCGCGAGGTCAAAAAATAGTCCCAGAAATCCAATTTTTTGATCTAAAAAGCGATTTCTAGGACATTGTGTTTTTTTCAAATATTTAATTAAAAGCCAAAAATATTAAAACTTAAAAACTATTTATTTAAGCATTTTTTAATTTCTTTCGTGAGAATAAAAAATTTCACTGTTTATAAAAGTTCCAATTGTTAGTATTAATTCAATTTTTTTCTTAATTACTTTTTTTTAATAATTACAATAATTTTTTGTAATAATACAGTTTTTGTATCAAAAATACTCCAAAATAATGTTAATATATATTAATTCTGATACATTCTTTGATCTGTTAAATTAAAAAAATTTCTATTTTTGTCTTGTTATAAAAATATAATTATAAACAAACTAAATTTTAAAACTGTAATATAAAAAAATCCATTTGAGGAATTGATTTTGAATTTAATTATATTTAAAAATGGTTGTTAAATTTGTTAAATTTGCACCGAAATAATTTATACTTTGATAATTAAAGTAATGGGTGAATTTAAATTTGGTTTTTAATTACTTACACTAAATGAAATTTAATATAAATTCTTAATTTCTTTTAATGTTTTGAATTTTTTTTTGTACTAATGATAATTTACTTTCTCTAATTCTTTAGTTTAAAAGATAAATCTTTTTATTAGTGATTAAAATTTGTTTTTATAAATTTACAATAAAAAAATGTCTAATTATATTTTATTTCGATCTTTTAATAAAATCGCTTTATCTACACATTATTTTTACTTAAATGTATTTAAGTAAATAACAAAGTAACTCAAGATCTAATTTAAAAAACATTTTTAAAAAATTTTTTATTTCAAGAAAACAAAGATTTTGCGGAATTGCATAGAATTTTAAGATTGTAACTATTTTTAAAGGAATAGGATTTTCTAAACTTCCGCTTCAATTGTGTCAATTAGAATTTGGAAAATCTTGCTCATAAATGAAGATTGCTGCGCAATTTCTTCTATTCATCTTAAATATAAATTAAATTTTCAAATTACATTCTATTTTGTATTTTCTATTTGGAAATATAAAAAAAATAAAACAACTTTATTTCGTAATATTGCAACTAACTTTTAATCTTAATATATTATATTTAATAAATATTCACTTATTTTTTTTTAATTATTACAATTTAAAAAAAAGGTGTATAGGCAAATAATAAATTTTTCGATAAACTATCAAATAAATTTGACTGAAATGCCCGCGTAATACTGTGATAATGTAATAGAATTGGTTCTATTGTATAACTTTTCTCTTCAGATTTAAATAGATTCCGAAGAAATAAAAAAAAATATTTAGCATATTTTTGGGATAGCTTTTTGCATCGTATTATAAATAAGTCATTAAAAATGAATTATCTACGATTTTACTGCTTTCAGCATTGTTACTATTTGCTATAATAATTCCACTTGCATTTTAAATACAAAAAAGAAAAACAAATTTTCACATCTCTTTTTCAACATTCCTATGAAAATTTAATCTAATATTTATACACAATAAAATTTACATACATTTTGTGTTATTTTAATAAATATTTATTGACTCTAGCTGACTCACGATTCATTTTAAATCCTTTCAGTTTTAAATAAAAAGTAGAATATTTTTATTTTTAATAATTCACATCATTGAAGGAAATAAACTTTTTTTTGAATTATAATATGCTCTACGAGTCGGAATGCAACTCTATTTAAAAAATTTTTTTGTATTAAAAAATGTCCAACAAGATTTAGTTTCACTTAGTTCTAGAAATCTAGAATATTGTAAAAATATTACAAAATTCATGCCTCGGAGCAAAAAAAGTCGCTTTAGTTGATTAAAAATAGAAAAAAAGTCGTTTATTTAATTTCGTCATTAGTGCGTTATCTCAAAAATTTGATTTTGTATTTCCCTGATTCTTCACTGATTTCTAAATTCAATTAATCAAAACTTGTATAATTTTGCTAAATAAATATTTAAATACTTCTTATTCTTTTTCACAGGAAATAAAATTTAAAAAATTTCAACTTCTGAAATTTAATATTTTATAAAAATTAAAACTATAACCCTTCCAAAAATTTAATTATTTTTAACTATAAACTTCATCTCTAAATCAATTATCTATATTAATTTTTAATAATTTTCCGAAAGTTCTTCAAGAATTCAATTATTTAAATACGAAAATTCAATTTTTTATAATAATTGAAACCGTCCATTTTTCTTTTTAAAGAAAAATATTAAGGTAGACTATTTTCAAACATTTTAATAAAAAAATTCGTAAAATGAACTTTTTAAAAATATTTCTAAATAAATTTTGAAAGTAGTTTTACAACTACATACATACATTTTGGACAATTAGAAAATGTCCAAAAAATAATTTAAATTTAGTAAAATCTTTGAAAAATAATTGAAATTTGATAAATTTAAAAAAAAAAAATAATTAAGTTTTTAAAAATATAAAAAAAAAAATAATCAAATTTTGAAGATTTTTAATTATAATGATTTCTCAAAAATTCTGAAATAGTAACTTTTTAAAAATTTTAATTTACTTTGTTCGAAGGTAATTGAATTTTAAAAAATTATGATAAAACAATTCTAAGAATTAGTTTTTTATAAATATTGTAATTTAATTTTTTGAAAATAATTAAAGAATTTAAACAAAAAATAATTTTTTCAAGAATTTTAATTAAAAATTTTGAATATATGATTATTTTCTCGACCAAAGTATTAAAAATAATTCTGTAAAATTCTAATGTTATTATTTTGTGTATGTATTTGAATTTTCGGAAATATTGTGAAAATATTGAATATCGAAAATATTGAAAATACAACCTAATTGAATTTTAAAAAATTAGAACAAAATAATTCAGAGAATTACTTTTTTCAAAACTATTTTTAGAACCTAATTTTCATTAATTTTCATTTTTATTGAATTTACACTTAAAGATTATTCATTAAAATTTTTGAAAAGTCAATTAATTTCAAAATTTTCAATTAAAATTCTTTAAAAGTTAATTTTTAAAATTGTAATAAAATATTTGAAAAAATGATTTATTTTCAATTAAATTTTACAAAATTTCAATTAATCAAAATCTTTTTAATTGTATATTTCAAAATTCAATAAAATTCTTGGTAAAATTTCAACTATTTTCAAAAATTTTCTTCAATTCAATGATTTTCAATATCTACTATTTTAGAAAATTTTCCAAAAGAATTCATTTATTTAAAAAAAATTTAATAAAATTTTACGCCAACCTTTAACTATTTTTATAAAATAATAAAAATTTCATAGAAATTCAATTATTTATAAATTTTTTATAAATTTCTTCGCAATAATTCAATTATTTTCATATATGTAATAGTAAAATTTTTTCAGGCATTCAATTATTTTTGTACCTACATACATTATAAAATTCTTTTTAGGAACTCAATTATTTTTATAAATAATAAAACTCATTGCAGAATTTCAATTATTTTTAATCAAATTTTAATCGAATTCCTCAAAAAATGAAATTCTTCTTCAAAATTTTATTAAAATTTGTCAAAAAAATTCAATTATTTAAAAATTTGTTGATAAAATTATTAATAAAAATTGAATTTTAAGAAACATTTAATTATTCAGTAAATTATTTATTATTTTGTATTGAAATAATTGAATTCTAGTAGAATTCTGAATTTTCTAATAAAATTTAATTTAAAAATAAATTTCAGTTAAAAACAAATAAATTTCAAAATTTTCAAAATACTTTTTCAAAAATTATTAAAAATAATGGATTTATAGAAAAATTTTTGTTAAAAACACTAAAATATTGAATTTTGGAGAAGTTACAAATTATTGCAGAAATTTAATTATGCTCAAAAATAATAAAATTCTTCTTACAGAGGGATTCAATTATTTTCATAAATCATAAAACTCATCGCAGAATTTCAATTATTTTTAAAACAATTTTAATCGAATTTCTCTCGAAAAATGTAATTATTCTTAAAAATTTTATAATAAATCGTAAAAAGAATTCAATTATTTAAAAATTTGTTGATAAATTGCTACTGTAAGTTATTAAAAATTATTTTCAAAATTTTAATTCAATTATTTTCTAGAAATTTTAACTAAAATATTTCTAAAATCCACTTGTTTACAAGACAATTTCATGAAATTTTGAATAATTTGAAAGTGTTTCAATTAAATATTATATAACTAAGTTGAAAAAAAATGTGAATGAAAATGTTTCAAAAAACTAACTTATTCAGAATTTTTAATTAAAATATTTTACAATTCAACTTTTCTAAAACTTCAATTGGAAACTTTTTAAAATTCAATCTATATTAATATTAGGAATATTAATTTAAAATTTTTAAATATAGAAATAGTTGCTTATGAATATTTGTAAAAAAACGAATTGATATTAATGCAAAATACAGTTTTTTAAAAATTTATTTTCTAAGAAAAGAAATTATATTTATTTTTTATTTAAAAATTAATTTTTATAAATTTCGTATTACTTTTGTTCTAATTAGTTCATATTTTTACTAATTCAAATTTGTTTTGTTATAATATTATTGCAAACAAAATTTTTAAATTGATTTATTTTTCACTATTTTATAGGATGTGAAATTTTTCTCTTTTAAATTTTTTCGACGAATTTAATTAAAATTCTATTTTGTTTAATTACTGTTAGAAATAGAAAGAATTTAAAATAAAAATTTAATATTTTCTTTTTTTAAGTCTGTTAGGTGGGACAACAAAATTCATAATTTTTTTATAAATTCTAGAAATGGAATATTTTTATAGTATTTTTGATAAAATTTGAATTGAATTTTTTTTTATATTATTTGAAGTTTTTATTTTCTAAATATTTAATTAAAGAAATTTCGAATAATAAAAATGTCGTGAAATTGAATTTTCGTGAATTTGAAAATTTTCAGTGAACTTTTTCGAAAATTAATTGATTTAAAGAAGAATTTTAATTTAAAATTCGTGAAAATGAGCAATTCCATGGTAAGTGATCATAGAAATTTCTTTCTAGTAAGGGATTTCAATGAAAATGTGTTTAATTGTTCCCTTGGATGTAACTAGAAAAGTAGTGAAGGTTTTTTGGAAAAATATTCACAAACATAGTAGGTATGCAACTTTGTAATTTTTTAACATTTTTTTTTAAAACCGCATAACTTTTTTCCAGCAAAAGATATTAAGGTCCACTTTTTTTAAAATTTTTAATAAAAAAGAACACTTTACGTTAAAAAATTTTTGAGAAAATTTTTATTCAATACTTGGTTGATATTAAAAAAAAAAAATTTTATTTTCGATTTTTGAAAAAACTCAATTTTTTTTGGTTCATTTTTTTGTGGTAATAGTATATACTCACTTCAAAGTCCTGTGTGAATTTCAAAATGGGATCTGCATAACTTTCTGAGAAAAAAATAAAAATGTAGAATGCTATGGATTACAGTTTTTACTTTATATCATGCGAATATGGCTCAATTCCGAGAGCTTGCGGCAAATTCTTGTAATTGAGATTACTTCATAACGTTTGTGAATTCTTGTCATTATTTTGGTGTTACTTGCAAGATATTGTTTCACAGTTTCTTTTCTCATTTTTGAATTGTAATACGTTTGATTTTCGTTGAATAATGAAAAAATTGTAACAAAAATGTTTTCAAGTGCTGTTAATTGTTCAGAGCCATTTACAATCATGGATAAATAAACGTTTCTGATTTATTAACTTTCCTGTCAAAAAATTTAACCTATTTGGTTACTGCTACCTATAGCGCAAATTTCAAGCCCTACGACAATACATTTTTATTTTTTTCTCAGAAAGTTATGCAGATCCCATTTTGAAATTCACACAGGACTTAGAGGTGAGTATATACTATTACCACAAAAAAAAATTAACCAAAAAAAAATGAAGTTTTTTCAAAAATCGAAAATAAAATTTTTTTTTTTTAATATCAATATTGAATAAAAATTTTCTCAAAAATTTTTCAACGTAAAGTGTTCTTTTTTATTAACAATTTAAAAAAAAGTGGACCTTAATATCTTTTGCTGGAAAAAAGTTGTGGTTGAATATTTTTCCAAAAAACCTTCACTACTTTTTTAGTTACATTCAAGGGAACAATTAAACACATTTTCATTGAAATCCCTTACTAGAAGGAAATTTCTATGATCACTTACCATGGAATTGCTCAAATAATAATTGAATTGAAATGATGAAAATAATTTTTAAGAAGTACAATATTCTTATAATATTAAATAATGATTTTATCGATTTGCCATCTTTAATTATTATAAAGCATGAAGATCGACATCTTCATGTTTTATAGTTATTATGATTATGAAAAATTTAATTTATAGTTTTAAGTAAAATGTTCTCTTATTTGACTCGGACTAGTTATATTTTTGTCAGTAATTGGTCCGTATTTTTCATTTTTGCCTGATTAGGTACCCCAAGGCTTTTAATTATGTATACACATAAAAAATCGTACAATATTTATGTTTATTTTTAAATTTCATATAAAATGATTCAATTTTTGATAAATTATAAATTAAATTATTGTAAAGCTAATATTTTAAAATCCAACTTTTCCCAATTTCGTATCGGTTTTTGGATTCGCAGTGATCGATTGAACACTGACAATGGATTCGTTGATTTTCGTTTGTAAATCGCGGAGATCTTGAATGTAGAGGAGTTGAAGAATTCTCGATGCTTTATTTAAAACCGGATCCTTCATGTCGGGTCCAACTTTATATTCTAAAATTGGAAATGGTTTACCCTCGGGTATGAAGGCACTTGGATTTTTTACAACAGATGGACTTAACTTTTTACAAACTAGTTTACTGCATGCCTCTAATGTTACCAAATGATCCGGATGTTCTTGAATGTCCAAAAGTTTCGCTAAAGCGGTCACACCTTCCTTGAATTCTTTACTGTCAACTGGAAATAAAAGGAAAAATATTTTTAAAATATTTCCCAAAAATGAAAAATTTGAAACATTCATTTATAGATAAAATGAAATAGAATTTAATAATTTATAAATTTTTGTTTCATTTTGTGTAATAACTTACAATCTAAACTGTCGAGTGGATTTGTTGATTTCACTGTAGGAGCAATGATTTCGGTTTTTTTGTTTAATTTGTTACTCAAAATATCTTGACAGACTTTTTCTGAAAAAAGGAACATTGAAGAATTAATTTTTTTAAAATTTTATTTACGATTTAGAGTGAGAAAAAACTTACGATTATCCTCGTATTCGTAACGAATTGCTTGACCTACAAGCCACTCAACTTTATCTAACAAAGAAGTTGTCGGTGGACATCCAACTTCTTTGCAATATTGATCAAATGCATTTGGCCAATTATTCGATTCGATTTGTCGTAAAGCTGTTCGTCCTTCGGGTTTGTGATAGCGAATTTTTTGATCTTCAAGCCACAAAACAAGATGTCGAAGTTCATTTGGATCTAAATGAATTTTAATTTCTTTTTTAATGCTTTATGGTTAATAAAAGTTATGAACATACATGATCATAATTTTCTGAATCACTAATTTTAATTTTTGAAAAAATTAAATTTTAAAATGATTTTTGACAAAGTTTGAAACCATGCACATTAAAATGAATCCTGAAAAGGGGGACAAAAAATGTACCAAACAACAAATTAAAATGTGTTAAAATTTATATTAGGAATGTAGTAATATTCAATTACACGGTGCTACAAAAAATTTTTTTTGTCATATACTTTTGATCTCATGTATAGGAACTTGTAGAGGAGGTTGAACTATTAATTTTAGTATGTTTGAAATTTCAAATACACCCCCGAAATTTAAAGTTATAGTTCAAAAACCAAAATTTCATCAATTTGTGTATAAAAATAGTTGTATATTGGTTATTTTTCAATCGATTTGGGTGATTCAGGGCTTATTGGAAAGCTAAAAGTTGTCGTTTTTCAAAACTTCAAAGTTAATAAAGTTTCATTGAAAAATGTGGAAGCTGTGAGCCAAAACATACGAACAAAAACTCAAAAAATTCAATTATGGTGACTTTGGCTTAAAAATACACCCTAAATTTAAAGTGAACCCACATTATATCATATATTGCAAGAAACTACATGTATTTCCCTTCAAAATGAGCTGTAAATGGACTCGATTGGATAAAAATTCTCCAAATTATGAAGGTTTTAGTAATTTTTGTCATTGTTGGTATTTTTATAAATATAACAGATTTCACTTCTACAAGTTAAAAAGCATTTTGTTTTTAAATAATTTAACATTTTTATAAAAGAAATATATAAATTGTAAATTAAAATTAAAATTAAAACATTAAGACAAGAAATTAGAATCAATCGACCAGCTTGTTAAACTTTAGCAATAACAAGAGGGATAACTCCGAATTTAAACAAAAAAATTAAAACGTTTTAACTTTTTGTTTGCGTTTGTATGAAGCTGGATCGGTCTCTCTTTTTAACGACCAACAGTAGTTAGAAAGCATGCTTATTTTATTTTTTCCAAGAAACCGATTTTCCATAGCTAAAATCTCCTGATGGAAATGTTCACCCTGTTCATCAGAAAATTGGCCCAAATTTTCGGGAAAGAAATCCTGATGCGAGTTCAAAAAATGAACTTTAATGGACATATTGCATCCCATTTTGCTGTAGGAAGTCAAAAATTCTTTTATAATGCTGACATAGTTTTTGCTTCGATGATTGCCTAAAAAGTTTTGACACAAATCGACAAAACTGTCCCATGCTCTTCTTTCAATTGGCGTTAATTTACTCCTAAATTCTTGGCTTTTCATGAGAGTTCTAATTTGTGGACCAATGAAAATTCCTGAAATATTTAATAACAAAGCTCATGCAGTATATATTAATTGAATTCTAAATTCGAGTAAAAGTGTTCTTCAAAGAGGCCGCACAATTATTTAAACAGATGATAAAATTTAGTAATAACAGTTGTAATAACCTTCTCTTATTTTAGCTTCGCTCAGACCTGGAAATATTGCTTTCAAGTATTTAAATGCTTCGCTGTTCGGGTCTAACCTTTTTACAAACTGTTTTATGTAACCGAGTTTAAGATGCAGTGGTGGCAGAATAACATTTTCTGGGCTCACTAATGGAATATTTATAACATTCTTTTTACCAATCTGAAATGCACTTCGCCGTGGCCATTCTTTACGTGCATATTGATCAATTTTTGCCCGATTGTCCCATTCGCATAGGTAACACGGATGTTTGGTGTAACCACCTTGCATCCCAAATAGAATAGTTAGAACTTTCAAATCGGCCACAATTTTCCACTGATGGGTAGTGTAATCAATAAGATGAAGAATGTGTTTCAAAATGTCATATTTTTCTTTCAAGTTCGTCGCATATGCTACGGGAATCGAAGGCAACTTATTCTCATTATGTAAGAGCACAGCTTTTAAACCTAAATGTAAAAAAAGAAATTAATATTTATAAATAAGTGCCATCATATTATGTCGCAAAGAGCCGTATTATTTTATAATTTAAAAAATTTATTTTAAAGATTCACCGGTTAGTTTTTTAAATTGGTCTATTTTGATACAAAAACTTGAAGTTACTTTAACCATAAAATTTGGAACATTCTGTGATAATGACTGTTTTAAATTTATTTTAACTAAAAAATATAATACAAACTTTTATTGGAGCCGTCTATGAACAAACGCCAATCTTTTGGATTATACTCGCATTCAAAAGCAGCAAATAATTCTACGATATTTGAACAATATACGAGGTCTTTGTATATAATGTCCTCTTTAAAAACTTCCTCAAATGCATTTCTATATTTGTGGTCTCTAGCAAAAGTTATCCTGAAATCTGGTGCAACCAAATTAAATTCTTTCAAACGAGAACCAAGAAGTTCAGTTTGTCTCCAAGTAATACGCAATTCTCTAATCATATCCATGTATCGTTCATTTGAAATTAATTGAGGCTTTTTAGAAGTTGATGGTGCTTCAAAGCTCGTGTCTTGATCTGACATAGATGCAGCTGATGACTCTGATGATGTTGAAATTCGAAGTTTATTTAGGGCAATATCTACATCAGTATTTTCAAGTATAATTGACGCCTTTATTGGCGGAACATTTTCATGGAATATCGGTTTTGTTACTGTCGGAACGTCAGCATATTTAATAAGTTTTCGCGTTTGAAAACGATAACCTGTAATATTAGTCTGACAGAAAAAACATAATCGTTTAATATGCAGTGGTACAGGCTTCCAAGTCATTGGTAATGAAAACTGAAAATGTGTTCTTCCCTTTCCACTTTTCCATCCTTTTAGAATCATTGCACAAACGGAGCACACGAATTCTGGTTCATACCATTCACTTGTAGTATACTTACGATTAAAAAATTTATTGTATGCTTCAATAACTGATTTATTTGTGTCGAATCTTATTTGATGATTTATGTCAACAAATAAACCACAGACATAACAAAATTTATTCCGCTTGTCGCACATTTTATTATTTTATTTACAAATAAACGTTAACTATCTTTCAATTTCTCACTCCCGAACTGTCACTTAGGTAGACAACTTCAACCGTCATTTATTTGTTACTATGGTGAATCAAAAGTACACTCTAAACATACATCAGAGAAATAGAACGTTTAACAATAAAAAAACTTGCTAAAATTGGTTGTAGGTATTAAATTAGGCAAGAAAATAAAGCAGTAGTTTAACATAAAATAAATATTTTAATCCTCACAATTTTGTTATTCATAGTATGTACATAAGTATTCCAAGCTATTTAATACATAAAACTGCACCAGACTTTAAAATCTCATTTGCGTTATCCAAAAAATTATTGAAACTAGATTTTAAAACTAATGTTTAATAATATAAATTTTTCAAACTAAAATCTTAAATTCTTTAATGAATTTAATAAAAATGTTGAATTATTTAAAAATAAAATGCTTTTTAACTTGTAGAAGTGAAATCTGTTATATTTATAAAAATACCAACAATGACAAAAATTACTAAAACCTTCATAATTTGGAGAATTTTTATCCAATCGAGTCCATCTATAGCTCATTTTGAAGGGAAATACATGTAGTTTCTTGCAATCCTTATTAATAAAATCAGACTTTTGTCTGTACATTGCATAGAATTCAAAATTTCTATTATATTCCTTCTTTTTACACTCTAAGGAATGCGAAAATACTATTAAGAAAATTATGTGTGTATGTGTATATGTGTGTATGTGTGTATGTGTGTATGTGTGTATGTATGTCCGCAAATTTTCGACCGCGTATCACGGAAAAACGGTTCGATCGTTTGAAGTGAAACTTGGCAGTCTTTTAGGCATTAGCCTAACTTAAAATCCTAGCGATAGTAGATTAAAAAATATTAATATGGACGAAAGTTATGCCATTTTTTCAAAAATTCGAAAATTCGAAATTTTTAGTTTTTTCATATACTTTAGTGAATTGTACTTAAACTTGGTACAGGGTTAATTTTAGTGTTTTTTATGAAGATTTAATCGTCAGAATAATAAAATTTTGAATAACAAATAAAAAGTGTTAGATTTAAATATTGAAAAATTAAAAAGTTTAAAAATTGAAATTTTTTTGTAATTAATTTTTATACGGTTGTATTTCTTAGGTCAACAATAAAAATTTGTTGTTGAGATCATAAGTTTACTTTCTTAAAAGAATTCTATTAGGTCAGAATATTAACAATATCCATATAATTAATATGAGACTTTTGTCAGTATGTTGCACAGAATTCAAAATTGCTATTATATTTTATTAATTAATGATCAAAAAATGAAAAACTCAAATTTCATTCTGATGACTAAATTGTAATAAAAAATACTAAAATTAACCCTGTATAAAATTTAAGTAAAATTAATGACAATAATTATTTCAAAAGATAAATTTTGAATTTTAAAAATTTTGAAAATATATAGCACTAGCTGTCATGTCGTACCCGTCTTCGACGGGTTTTAGTTTCTACCAATACATTTAACAATGTTTCTACCAATCTGCGGAAAATCAAAAATACCCGGGATAAATTAATTAATAATTAATAATTAATAATTAATAATTAGTTAATTAATAATAATTAATAATTAGTTAATAATTAATTAATTAATAATTAGTTACCATTAGCTATTTCGGTAGTATAATTATACTATTTGAATAGTCTCCACCCTTTAGCAAAAAATCAAAAATTATCAAAAATTCGAGAAACCGAATTTCTTAAAATTTAACATTTTTTTCTTCTCTTTTATATCATTAAGCTTCATTATTTTTGTACTCTTCAAAAATACTTTACTTATATTTAATAGTCTCCACCCTTTGGTAAAAAATCTAAAATTATGGAAAATTAGCAAAAATTCATAAAACCGAATTTATTAAAATTCAACATTTTTTCTTCTCTTTTATGGCTTTTGGCTTCATTATTTTTGGGCTCTTCAAAAATACTTTATCTAATTTGTTATCTCCACCCTTTGGTAAAAAATCTAAAATTATGGAAAAATAGCAAAAATGCAAAAAAATGAATTTCTTAAAATTAAACATTTTTCCTTCTTTTTATGGCATTTAGCTTTATTATTTTTGTGCTCTTAAAAAATACTTTACTTATTCAATAGTCTCCACCCTTTGGTAAAAAATCTAAAATTATGGAAAAATAGCAAAAATGCAAAAAAATGAATTTCTTAAAATTCAACATTTTTCCTTCTTTTTTATAGCATTTAGCTTTATTATTTTTGTGCTCTTAAAAAATACTTTACTTATTCAATAGTCTCCACCCTTCGGTAAAAAATCTAAAATTATGGAAAATTAGCAAAAATTCAAAAAACCGAATTTCTTAAAATTCAACATTTTTCCTTCTTTTTTATGGCATTTAGCTAATTATTTTTGTTTAATGTAGCAAATTTCTTACTTTACATACTGATCTTTAAATAAAAAACTTTAATAACTTTTCCTGAAAAGCTTGCTTAAAGATTAAAAATCACTATTTTCTTAGAAAAAAGTTGATCTAAAAAAACGAAAAAAAATTTCAAAATACATCTTTTTTAAAAATTTTATCGTAGAAATGGGTTGTATTTATCTGAAAAAGTTAGCTAAGGATAGTTTTTTCATTCATTTTACAAAAGATAAAAAATTTGCATTTTTTTGTTTTTTTGAATTTTTTGGAAAAATGTCATAACTTTTGTTCAAGTTAATATTTTTTAATCGGATAAGGCTATGATTGTAAGTTACTTTAATACCTAATAGACTGCCAAATTTCACTTTAATTGGTTGAACCGTTTTCAATTGATGCGCGAACAAAGTTTTGCATACAGACAGAGACAGACAGACAGAAATTTTTTTTACATTTTTAGAATTCTAATGTCTCAAAACGAAAAAATATATAAAAATTTTAAAGTTTGGAGCAATGTACAGATAGTAATCTGATTTTATTAATATAGATAATGTTCGTTCACATTAATAACTTTTAGTTTACTATAGCTACACTAAAAAAAGTTATATGATTCAAGTAATTATAATTATTTGAAAAATAATATCTTATTTAAAAAGTTTTTATTTCGATCTAATAAGAATTTATTTCGTTTAAATAATTTTATTTAGTTGAATCAAATAAATCTTAATTGGATTAATTAAATAAATACTTGACTCTAATAAATAAATTTATTTAACACAAATCATTTCTAAATTTTATATTTTTTCATGGATTGCTTCTAAACTTTCTATAGTTGAGTATTACATGTTATTTAGTCACATTTTAGCATAATTTTTCAAAAATACTTTCTTATAACGAAGATGTAAGTATAAAAATGTTTTGAATATCAAAAAATTGAAAAAATTATAATTGATACCAATTGCTATGAAGCTTCATTCAGTAGTATTTGTGGGCTCTCTGATTTAACTTTTAGAGATATCTTGATCAATGTAAAGACAAAAGTTAAACACGGTGTTTATTTTGGTTTAAAACAATTTCCGGCTTTGTCCAAATTTTTCCTGGTTTACTGGACGGGTTTTTTTTAATAATACATTTAACAGGGTGTTTACCAACCAGAAAAGACGTAAAATATCAGGGAATTTAATGTAACCGAGAAAAACTGGATCTACTTGCTATACAATTAGTTCGAATTAGACTGTACTATAACTCAAAAAACTGGAGGAAATTTTAGATTTATTTTAATACATTATATTGATTGAAGTACTACAAATTGAGAAATATTGTTTTCTGCATTTGAATTAGTTAAAAATAACTAATTTGATAATAAAAAGTCGGTCACTGTTTCAAATGGTATTATTTTCCTAATGAAATAGACAATAGTAACTAATTATTATTTTTTCCCTGTCAAATCAAATTCCCGGCTATTTTCCGGTTTCCTAGGTTGGTAGATACACTGTTAAGTGCATTATCAGAAACTACAACCCGTCGAAGACGGGTACGACAGCTAGTATATGATATAATGTGGGTTCACTTTAAATTTAGGGTGTATTTTTAAGCCAAAGTCACCATAATTGAATTTTTTGAGTTTTTATTCGTATGTTTTGGCTCACAGCTTTCACATTTTTCAACGAAACTTTATTAACCTTGAAGTTTTGAAAAACGACAACTTTTAGCTTTCCAATAAGCCCTGAATCACCCAAATCGATTGAAAAATAACCAATATACAACTATTTTTATACACAAATTGATAAAATTTTGGTTTTTGAACTATAACTTTAAATTTCGGGGGTATATTTGAAATTTCAAACATACTAAAATTAATAGTTCAACCTCCTTTACAAGTTCCTATACATGAGAACAAAAGTATATGACAAAAAAAAATTTTTGTAGCACCGTGTTATTATCTAAAATTTTAACTAAAAATTCATTTTTAAATCAATTTTTATTAGAATATTCGATGAGAAGTCAATTATTTAAAAATAAGAATAAATAATTTTTTGAATAATTGATTAATTCTTAAAATTGAATTCTCATAAAGAATTTCATCAAAATATTTTTAAATACATAATTGAATTCTTTCGACGAATTTTAATTAAATTTTTAAGAATAATAATTACATTTTTCGAGGAATTCGATTAAAATTGTATTAAAAATAATTGAAATTCTATGCGATGAGTTTTATTATTTATGAAATTATAATTCGATTTCGATTAAAATTGTATTAAAATTAATTGAAATTCTATGTGATGAGTTTTATTATTTATGAAATTATAATTGAATTATTGCGAAGAAATTTTAAAAAAATGTGTAAATAATTAAATTCCTGTGAAATTTTGATTATTTATGAAAATAATTAAATGTTTGGATAGAATTTGATCAAAATTATTTTCAAATAATTGAATTCTTTTGAAAAATTTTATTAAAATAGTAAATATTGAAAATCATTGAATTGAGGAAAATTTTTGAAAATAATTGAATTTCGGAGAAGAATTTTGTTACAATTATAAAAATATTTAAAATTTTGATAAGAATTTTTTAAAACTAATTGAATTTCTGCGAAGAATTTTATTACTTTAATTGAAAATAATTGAATTTCTGCAATCATTTATAACTTCTGCAAAGTTTAATTTTTTATTGTTTTTAACTAAAATTTTTCTATAAATTCATTATTTTCAATAATTAATTAAATATATATATTAAAAATTTAATTAATTATTGAAGAATTTGAATTATTAAAACTTTTCAAAAATCTAAGTTCTTTAAAATTTCTAATTAAATTCATTGAAAATTGAAATTTTTAGTCTCCATTTTATTTTTTCCAAAAAAAGTTATTAACATTAAAAAATCACGAGAATGAACATAATGTATCAATCTGAAACTTTCCTTTTATAAATTTTTAACAATTGTGAATTAGAGAGAAAAAAGTGCGAAGAAATTGTGAAAGTCTATCACAAGAACTTTATATTTCATAAGTTTTTATTTTTGTTTAATAGTTTTTATAATTAATTACTAAAAATCGCAAAAATAAGTTCCTGTAAAAAAATTAGTCGACAATGACATAAGTCGAAATATAATGGACTGACTCTAACATTAAATTTTTTTCGACTGCAATGAAAGGTTTTTTAAGGTCTTTTCTTAAAAAATTAACTACAATTTTGTTATATTTATTTTCTTTAATATAAATAAGATTTACAATACCTAACCTCAAAACCGGATTTTCAAGAAAATGACTCACCGTTTCCATTAAACTTTTCCCAATCTTCGAAATCTAAAGCTTTTAATCTTCTTCGAAACATATCTTCAGTTTTTAAAAATCAATTTTTACTGTTTTCTGAATGAAAATGTAGAAAAATATGAATTTTGCTATGTACCCGATGTACTAAAGAAATGTGTTTACAATTTACAACCAACACGCAGAGTTCTGCTCATGCGCAATTTACAATGAGAGAAGTAAACGTGAAGCCGTGAAAATGATTACTAGCAGAAAACTTTTTGTCCTTTTTGTATAGGTATAGGCTCAACTGTCAAATAAAACCGGAATGTTTTTTTTTATTCATCGTCCGTGTGATTACAATAGTCAACACTTAAAATGAATGCTCCTTATTTAGTGGAAGAAAGTTCTCTCGTTCAACTGGCTCCAATTTTAGAAAATTTAGTAAAATCGCTACCTAATAATGCGACACAAAATGATTATTTAATTACTGCTGTTATTGTTGTTTTGGCAGAAACAGGATTTTTCATTCCTCCTAATAACGAACAAGAAAGGTATGTAAATATATTATTTTAAATATACATTTTTAAAAAAATTATTTTAATTATTTTTTCTAGTCTTGCATTTATGTTTTTCTGTATTTTATAATTTTTATAATAGAAAAGCTTTCAATTTTCTAAATATGAATAAAATTATTTAAGTATTTGTATAGGTAATTACTGGTTCAATGATTTTAGTACCTACCAATACATTTTAATGTTTGTCTTTACATTGCTTAAAAGTTAAAACTGCTTTAAAATTTATGAAATTCATAAATGCTTAAAAGCAAAATGTTATTGTTTTCATTATGTGCCACGTGAATTTAACCGAAAGTTTTTAGGATAAAACTTTATCATTGTCAATTATTTTTTTTAAAAAAAGTTTAGAATAATTTTTTAAATATAAAATTTTTATGTTACAGAGTAACTAACTTACTAAATAACTAACTAACTTAGTTACTAACTTACTAATTAATTTCCTAACTAACTAACTAACATAGTAACACACTTACTAACTAACATAGTAACACACTTACTAACTGTTAGTTACTAATTAACTTACTAACTAACTTCCGAACTAACTAACTAACTTAGTAACACAGTTACCAACTAACTGTTAGTTACTAACGTTACTAATTAAACTTACTAACTAACTTCCTAACTAACTAACTAACTTAGTAACACAGTTACTAACTAACTGTTAGTTACTAATTAACTTACTGACTAACTAACTAACTTAGTTACTATAACTAACTGTTAGTTACTAATTAACTTACTTACTAACTAACTACACTTGAATCTTGATATAACGAGTGCTTGATACAACGAACTGTAAACTCTCGTTACAATGAGAAATATTTGTCAAAAATGCACGATTTACTGACCAAAGCTGATTATAGAGCCATTATTCAATAAATTACTGAATTATCAAAACTTAAAATTACAATAAAAATCAAACGGTTGCTAATTTTTGAAAACCCATCAGATGTTTTACTCTGCTCGGTGAGTACTTTCATCCCATTATAGTCAAGTCTTAACCCAAAAAATTTTTCTAAAATTGTTCCATTGTGTAATTGATTTTTGTATGGAAAGAAGTTGAAAGAATTTTTATTTATGGCATATTTGGAATTTTTTCTACTTATAAAGATTTATGAATAACAAATTTTCTAGTTTCTATAAGCAGAACAATGATGGAAGTCTGATTTTATTTATATATGTAGATTCAAATATAAATTTTAATGATTAAATTCGAAAAACTAAAGTTTATCACACTATGCTTCTAAAATATTCTTTTAATTACAAATTCCTTTTTAATTTAAAAATTACGAAATATTTATTATTCATTTTCCAACTATAGCTAATATTGTTATATCATTGTTTTTAGGTGTTCTATTAAATCTCTTCGGATTCCCGAAAATTGGAAAACTGATGGAATATATCGAATCGCATTTAGATATAATATTGGAGGGGACTTTACATGTAAATTAGTAGCAATTCCCGTAGGGGATAAAATAGTACTTAACTTTTCCTCTCGGTCCCTCTATTGTATAGTTCTTCAAACTTTAAAATATATTAATCCTCATTCCAGTGAAATCGGCGGAAAATTTTGGAATTTAAAGGAGTTTTCTTATAGGTGAAGTTTTATTTTAAAAGATATAAGAAGCGAATAATTTTTTAAATAAATTATTTGCTGTGAAGTATAAAAGAAATTTAATACTTCTCAAAATTATTCATTTTAACTTTGCAGTAACTGAAATTATATTTAAATGAAAAGTTGTTTATTCAGTCGCATGAATATTAATGGGCAACTCTTTGTCAAAAAAGCCACTCCTGCTGTCCATCACAGAATTATTGTTGGAAAAATAAAAGACTTTCTGTCTCGACTCTATTAGACAGCTGTAGAAAGTTCCAAATAAAATTAGGGGTTTTAAGCTACATTTTTCGTTTTTAGAAACAAATTTTCAACATCAATGATCATGTGATGGTCAACAAGACTGGCTTTTTTGACAAAGAATGTCCCTAATCAGAAAATTCTTTATAGATTAAAAAATGAAATACTGACACCGTTACGAGTGGAACTCCTTACTGCATTCGGACTTCCAAGTCCAAGTCTTCTTGGAGTTCCGGAAGAAGTAAAAAGTTATATATTTAAAATGCTGGACTCTCGTAGCAAAAAAAGTTTATTATTATGTTGTCCACGTTTCTCGAATGTTTACACACGAAGAAGATAACATCATTTGTGTTGAATATTGTCTGTACGTGTTTAAATGATAATATAAAACAAAATATATTATATATTTACCACATTTTATGTATATTGTAAATTACAATTTTAATTTTTAATTATAAAATCGACAAAAACAATAAGGGCTTTCATTATCTATACATGTTTCTACAATAAATATATTTTATATCAGTACCACTCGTTCTTTCTTCTCCTCCCCTTTGTTAAATATTATAAGCGTCAATATTCATTAAGACATATTAGTAAGATATTTGACAAAACATTATTTTCTAAGATGGAATCGTTTTTTTTATCTTACACATAAGAGAACAAATAAATTACCTATTCTTGTAGTGTAACTAGGGCATTCACC
This sequence comes from Leptopilina heterotoma, assembly GCF_015476425.1. Taxonomy (NCBI): domain Eukaryota; kingdom Metazoa; phylum Arthropoda; class Insecta; order Hymenoptera; family Figitidae; genus Leptopilina; species Leptopilina heterotoma. The sequence continues at coordinate 1,012,071 of NW_025111153.1, forward strand.
TCATATAGACTTTATTATCATCAAAAAGTTTTTATCACACAGTCATTTTTTCTACAAAGTTAAGATTATTTTTGGATGTCCTCTTATGAGTTCAACGTTTATTGCTAATTAATTTTGATAAATTTATTTTATTAAAAGTTTTTTACCCTGGTAATATTAAAATGGAAATGAAACAATATTAATTATTTTATTATTAATAATTTCTTAGAAACTTTGATTCATACTATAAAGAAAACAGGGTCACTGACTTATCTTATAAGTAAACAATTCATAAACATATAATTATGAAGATATATATTTTTCAAATATTTGGAAACGTAGTTTGTGCTGAGCCGAACAATAGTATAGATAAAGGAGATATTTTACTTTGCAAAAGATTAACAAATATTAAGTGTAATTAATAAATTACCGATTCAAAACTTAGTTATCACTTCGTTAGAGTTGTAACAAGATTTAAATCAGTCATATTGAATCTTCAAAGTAGTAAAATTTAAAATTTAAAATTTAAAATTTTTCTAGTTTATTGAATAAATTTTGAAAAATCGAAACTTTACGTAAAATTTAATATTATAAATTCAGTGCTTAACTTGTCCTACATTGATTCAAATAGGAGAGAAGAATTCTTGTTCTAGAATAAGGATCAACTACATTAGTGGGTAAGAGATTTTTCAATGCTTATCCGCCATATTGGATCCACCATTTTGAATTTTTAAAAACTGACCCCAGATTCGTATTCAGCGACTCCAAAAACCTCTAAATAACGATTTTCAAGCAAATTCAGTAAAAAGAAAAATGCGTGACTCAAAGGGTTAAGTATATAATATATATAAAGTTTAAAATTTAAATTTGATTGTCATTTATTAAATTATTTTTTAGTTTTAGAATTTAGTCTGTGTGATTGCACAGGGAGCACAGAACTTTGTTATAAACGTTAAATCTTTCATAAGTACATAGTTACAATTACCAAAAAAAAGTGACAATCCCAAATTTCAATAGCAAAATATAGTTCCTAATATATAGTTGCCAGTTTTCAAATTTATGTGATACGTATAATATTGATAAGTCATAAGTGTTTTATAAAACTGTAAGTATGTTGACTTTTTTCTTTCTTTCTTCTGTTTTAGGTGTTTTATTTGAACTACCAACTGAAGCTCACAACTAAAAATGAGTAAAGACACAATAAATACCATCTACACGTGGGAAATTAAAAATTTCAGAGAGTCCATTTGTTCACCAACGTTTACGCTGACAAACGATAGCGAGACAATATTAAAACTGGAGATTGAAAAAAGTTTTCATGTCTCATTATATTTAGCATTTCTAAAAATAAGCAACAATTTAAAAAAAAATTCTCAAATTAATATGAAATGTTCTATCATGAACAGCGATTCTGTAAAAGTACTTACTCGACGAGCAAATTTTTCAATCGATAACATTGACGATTATGAATATGAATTCTCAGATTTTATTTCATTATCAGAATTAGAAAGTTTAATGAATCATAAAAAAGCAAACAAAATTACGATAATTTGTAAAATCAAACAAATGTGTGATATTTCTTCAAAAGTTTACTTTCCTGAAAACATTCCCTATTTTGAGGGATTTAAATTTTTCATAAACAATGAACATTTAAGCGACGTAACTCTTAATTTAGGTGAGCAAAAAATTCGAGCTCATAAAGTTATTTTGGCTGCTGCAAGTCCTGTATTTTCAAAAATGTTTAAACACGAATGTAAAGAAAACCTTACAAACGAAGTAAAAATCGATTTCGAGTATGAAACATTTTTAAACATTTTAAAGTATATTTACAGTGGTAAAGTTGAAAACTTTAATAGTCTAACAATTGAATGTTTTAAAGTTGCTGACTATTATCAAATCGATTCTTTGAAAACAGTTTACTTAGAATTTTTACAGAATAATTTAGAAAAATTAAATAATGTGTTTCAAGTTTTAAAACTCGCCGATGACTATCAATTGAGTGATTTAAAAAATTACTGTATAGCATTTTTTGTTGATCGTAGCAAAGTTTTGATACAACACAATGATTTAAAAGCTCTAAGTGAATCACATCCTAATTTATTGTTCCAATTGCTTGAATCAGTAATTGATAGAAATTAAAAAGATATTATGTAAAAAGAAGACTGTATCATAAAAGATGAAACTGCAAACTGGTATTGCTCAAAAATCCACTTTTTACTTTTATAAAAGGTTATTTAGATTTAGTTAGTTGTAATGTATCAAGTAAAACTTTATTTGTTAGCAATAAAACAAGAATACTCCAGTGAATGTATATATGTATATGCGGCATTTTACAGAGTATCGCATATTCTCAAAAAAGTGAGAATTATCATATTTGTTTGAATTCAGTGCAAAGACAACTGAGGGGCTCAAAGTAAAAGTGGTATAAAATAACAGTGCAAGCAAAAGTGAGTCAAGTTTTCGTAAGCGCGGAAGAAAGAAACAAATGTTACGCTACGAGGAAAAACGAATTACTTTTGGCTGCGAGCAAAAGCGGGATAAGATTTCACTGCGCGCAAGAAAGGGATACAGATATATTCCGTTTTTGCCCGCACTCATTTTAAGATTCATTTTTGCCTGTTTCACTCTTCCCATATATTTTATATTATTACCACTTTAATACTTATAATGATATTATTTCAAAATTAATTAACAAATTCAATTTTTTAAAATTTTAATTTTAAAATAATATAATTATTTCAAGTTTTAGGTATTTAAATTTAAATTCAATTACTTTACAATCAGACAAGAATCGAAAATTTTTTTTCAGCAGACCATCAATTTTTTTGCATTTTCCTACTCAAGTAGGTACCCAATAAATACCTAATAAGTTTCGTCCTATTATCGATAGGGGAAAGTTGTTAAATCAACCCCTAAATTTAAAAAAATAAAAAAAAATAGGAAAAAATTGTTATTTAAAAACTAATAACGAGACCATAAATTTTATTGCATAAAATTCATTCACTCGATGCCCAATCAATACAAAAAAATTTTGACCCGCAAGTCGATAGGGGAAAGTTGTCATTTTCAACCCTTAATATTTAAAAAATCGAAAAAAAATTACAAAAAACTTTATTAAAATTGCAGTTATCCTTTGACCAGCGATTTTCTTTTTGTTTATTGTTTCTACATACTCCACTAATAAGTAAAAATAATTTCAGAAAAATCGCCGCCCGGAAAACTTGACTTTTTTGCCCGTAAAAATTAAAAAATTGAAAAAAAAGTTAGAAAAAAATTTGTGAAAATTACAATTATCCTTTGACCAGGGATTTTTTTTTTGTTTATTGCTTCTACATACTCCACTAATAAGTAAAAATAATTTCAGAAAAATCGCCGCCCGGAAAACTTGATTTTTCTGCGCGTAAAAATTAAAAAATTGAAAAAAAATTACAAAAAAATTTGTGGAAATTACAATTATCTTTTGACCAGGGATTTTCTTTTTGTTTATTGCTTCTACATACTCCACTAATAAGTAAAAATAATTTCAGAAAAATCGCCGCCCGGAAAACTTGATTTTTCTGCCCGTAAAAATTAAAAAATTTAAAAAAAAATTAGAAAAAAATTTGTTAAAATTACAATTATCTTTTGACCAGGGATTTTCTTTTTGTTTATTGCTTCTACATACTCCACTAATAAGCAAAAATAATTTTAGAGAAATTGCCGCCCGGAAAACTTGATTTTTCTGTCCGTAAAAATTAAAAAATTGAAAAAAATTAGAAAAAAATTTGTTAAAATTACAATTATCTTTTGACCAGGGATTTTCTTTTTGTTTATTGCTTCTACATACTCCACTAATAAGCAAAAATAATTTCAGAAAAATCGCCGCCCGGAAAACTTGATTTTTCTGCCCGAAAAATTGAAGAAAAAATTAGAAAAAAATTTGTTAAAATTACAGTTATCTTTCGACCAGGGATTTTTTTTTGTTTATTGCTTCTACATACTCCACTAATAAGTAAAAACAATTTTAGAGAAATTGCCGCCCGGAAAACTTGATTTTTCTGTCCGTAAAAATTAAAAAATTGAAAAAAATTAGAAAAAAATTTGTTAAAATTACAATTATCTTTTGACCAGGGATTTTCTTTTTGTTTATTGCTTCTACATACTCCACTAATAAGTAAAAACAATTTCAGAGAAATTGCCGCCCGGAAAACTTGATTTTTCTGTCCGTAAAAATTAAAAAATTGAAAAAAATTAGAAAAAAATTTGTTAAAATTACAGTTATCTTTCGACCAGGGATTTTTTTTGTTTATTGCTTCTACATACTCCACTAATAAGTAAAAACAATTTCAGAGAAATTGCCGCCCGGAAAACTTGATTTTTCTGTCCGTAAAAATTAAAAAATTGAAAAAAATTAGAAAAAAATTTGTGAAAATTACAATTATCTTTTGACCAGGGATTTTCTTTTTGTTTTTTGCTTCTACATACTCCAATGATAAATAAAAATTATTTCAGAAAAATCGCCGACCGGAATACTTGATTTTTTTGACCATAAAAACAAAAAAAAATAAGAAAAAAATTGTAAAAATTACAGATGTCTTTTGACCAGAGATTTTCTTCTTCTTCTTACTTCTACACATTCCCCTAATGTATCTACACAATTTCAAAAAAATTGTCGCCCGGAAACTTTGACTTTTTTGCCCGTAAAAACAAAAAAATTAAGAAAAAATAGGTAAAAAAATGGTGAAAATTACAAATTTCTTTTGACGAGAGATTTTCTTCTTGTTTCTTACTTCTACATATTTCCCTAATGTATCAACAAAATTTCAAAAAATTCGTCGACCGGAAACTTTGATTTTTTGCCCGTAAAAATGAAAAAATTAAAAAATTAAAAAAAAAATGTAAAAATTACAGTTGTTTTTTGACCAGGGATTTTTTCTTCTTTGTTATTACTTCTACATATTCCTCTAATATGTGTACATAATTTTAAAAAAATTGCCTTCCGGAAAGTTTTACTTTTTGCCCGTAAATATTAGTAAAACTCAAAAAAATAAGAAAAAAAATTGTTAAAATCACAGTTGCCATTTGTCCGGATTGTGCAATTCAAGGGGAGATTTTTATTTATCGTGTCTTCTTTTGGCATTCGTTCAGTGCTCGGCCAATGCAGCGATACTTTAAATCCTACGGGAAGACGAGATTACCCGAATACACCCGAAGTAATTCTCCAACACAAACTCTCAACGTCGCCTGTTCTCTCCGCGAACTTGAGTGTTTGCCTGTTGGGTCCTAGCTCTGGTGCGTTCGGCAATTTTCGGCTTACCTTGAGATTTAAAGACTCGCTACGTTGCTTTCCACGTTTAGCACAACGAACGAAAATCGAATAGGGACTACCAAATGACATTTTGGTCCTACACACAGTGGGATTTTTTTACAATTTACTTTTCAAAAATGTCTTCAGCCTACAATTTTTAAACGATTTGAGTGTTCTTGTATTTAAATTAAAGGGGAATAAATTCTTATGACATCCCTTGAGACTGATTTTTGAGATTTTAATTGTTTATAATTTTTTAGTTTAATGAAAGTTAACAAATTAATACAATTTTTTAAAATGGACTTTTATTTCTTATTCCGTTACTGCACATGATTTAAATCAGTTCAAGATAATCCAAGAAGACCACTAGGCAATTAATAAAACATATAATAATTTTTTTAAATTGTTGTAAGCAATAATAATTGAAAAATAGATTTTTCTGAAATTATTTTTACTTATTAGTGGAGTATGTAGAAGCAATAAACAAAAAGAAAATCCCTGGTCAAAAGATAATTGTAATTTTCACAAATTTTTTTCTAATTTTTTTTCAATTTTTTAATTTTTACGGGCAGAAAAATCAAGTTTTCCGGGCGGCAATTTTTCTGAAATTATTTTTACTTATTAGTAGAGTATGTAGAAGCAATAAACAAAAAGAAAATCCCTGGTCAACAGATAATTGTAATTTTCACAAATTTTTTTCTAATTTTTTTTCAATTTTTTAATTTTTACGGGCAGAAAAATCAAGTTTTCCGGGCGGCAATTTTTCTGAAATTATTTTTACTTATTAGTGGAGTATGTAGAAGCAATAAACAAAAAGAAAATCCCTGGTCAACAGATAATTGTAATTTTCACAAATTTTTTTCTATTTTTTTTTCAATTTTTTAATTTTTACGGGCAGAAAAATCAAGTTTTCCGGGCGGCGATTTTTCTGAAATTATTTTTCATTATTAGTGGAGTATGTAGAAACAATAAACAAAAAAAAATCGCTGGTCAAAGGATTTCGATTTTTTAAATATTAAGGGTTGAAAATGACAACTTTTCCCTATCGACTTGCAAGTCAAAATTTTTTTGTATTCATTGGGCATCGAGTGAATGCATTTTATGCAATAAAATTTATGGTCTCGTTATTAGTTTTTAAATAACAATTTTTTCCTATTTTTTTTATTTTTTTAAATTTAGGGGTTGATTTGACAACTTTCCCCTATCGATAATAGGACGAAACTTATTAGGTATTTATTGGGTACCTACTTGAGTACGAAAATGCGAAAAAATTGATGGTCTGATGAAAAAAAAATTTCGATGCTGAGCATCGATGGCAACTTCAGGCACATTAAAATTTAATTATTTAAAATTTCAATCTAAATTCTAATGTATATTTAATAAAAATTGAATTTTAGAAAAATTAAACTACGAATATTTGTAAATTTTAATTGCTAAAAATTTGCCTTAAATTTCATACTATAATTTTTTGAAAATAATTAATTTGAAATATAATTTTTGTTAAAAAGTTTGTAAATAATATAAATGTAGGAAATTTGAAATACAAATTTTTGTATATTTGAAATACTTACTTTTTTTCACAAATTTAGGTCAGTAATTACATTTTAAGGAATTTTTAATGCGAGATTTTTTAAACATAATTGAATTTCTAAAAAATTTTATTACAATAATTGAAATTGACTTATGAAACTAAACTTTTATTAAAAAAATTTTAATAATTGAACTTTGGAAGAAATAGAGTTATAATGTTTAGGAATTTTGACTTGAAATTTTTTGTTAATTTCAATTATTAAAATTTGTTATTTAACAACCTTTTGAAAATAATTTTTCGAGAAAAATTTTCGAGAAAAATGAAAAAGTTTTCCAGTAAAAATTAGCATGTTAAAAACTTGAAAAATATTAGGAAATTATTTATCTACATATAAATAAATAAATAACATGATCATATTTTTAATGTAACTAACAAATTTTTCAACAACAACAAAATATTAAAAATAAGTTTTGGAAGAAATATTCTGTTCACTTTAAAGGAATATTCTATCAATATTCACACATTATTATTATTATTTTTATTATTTATTCTTATTTTATTATTCACACATTGAAACAATTAAATAAAAGTAAAATAAACGAAATGGAATCAAACGTCAAATTGTCAAAATGTAGCGACGGCTCGTATCTCGACATTACTATAGACTTCACGGTGCGAGCAAAAGCGGATCAACTTTTGACTAAGAGCAAAAATGGGATAGCCATTTAGCCCGCTTTTGCTCGCGCTCGAAAGAAATTCTGTTTTTCCTCGCAGCATTCATCTGGCCCATTCTTACCCGTCAGAAAAGTTAACTCACTTTTGCTCGCACTGTTATTTTATACCACTTTTTCTTTGAGCCCCACAACTGTGAGTTTGCTTTTAACTATTTATAAGTGTAAAACAAGTACTCAATTAAAATTTAAGTGTAATTTTTTACTTTTTTAAGTAATTATCTCAATCATAATGTTTTCATTATTTAATTACATCTTATAAATTTATTAAATAAATAAAGATTTCAATGTTTTTTAAAAAATGTGAGTTCTGTCTTATTTAGAGAATTATAATTTTAACTCAAAATTAAGTTAATGAAGTAATTTAGATAATTTATTTGAAGATAGTGGATTTCTTTTCTTATTAATTATTACTTATACACCCTTTTGTAAATTATTTTTTCTTAGAGAATATTATAGAATTGAAGAATCATAAATAGAAATACACATATAAATATCATTTGTTTTGCCTAACAACCTTATAAGACAGAAAAAAATCAATATCATATATTTTTTCTTCGTTTTACTTCAAACAAAAGAAATAATAGTTGTTCAATCATGTCAAAAGTTACTTTTCAACTAATTTGTCTTTTAATTTCCATCAAAAACTGTATTTTTCTACCTACCAATAAACATGTAAGTTTTTCATATGAACAGTTTTACGATTTTTAAAAACTTTTTTTCATTAACAGTTTTTATTGAAATAATTAATCTTTTATAAAAACTATGATCTTATGTCTAGTTTTTAAATAAAAAACAAAAAAAAGTTACAATAATAAAAATCAACAATTAATTATTTATAATTGTTCCAAATAGTGAATAAAATCGCATATTATTTATTTCAAAAATTAAATGGATTTGAATATATCCGTTTCATTACAATAATTATTATATTTGATTTCAAGTATTTTAAAGTAACTTTTATGTATTCTGTTTTTAATGTATGGTCAAGCTTTCATTAAAAATGTACACATATCGCATTATTTTATGTTATATGCGCATTAGAAAATTAGAAATTAGAATAGCGCATTCTTGTTGTTTCTTTATTAATATGTACAACATTAAAGAAAAATAAATTTAGGTTTTTAATAATTAAGAAATTTTTTTAGATGAAAGAAACTATGTATAAATTAGCGGAAGCAGAATTATCTAAATTTCCAGGTAACAATAAAAAATACGAAAATAATTTATTACATAGGAAAAATAATTTTTGTTTAGGTACTTTATATTCATATATTAAAAGGGTCCAAATTACATCTAAAATATTTTAATTTGGAAAAAGTTACAATTAAAATTTTTCTTAGTTAAAAACATTAAAATTTCGAATTTTTTTTTACATTAAAGTCTCGGAAAGGTTTTATTTGAAATTTTGAAAAATTAGGTTTTCGAAATATTTCAATTCTGTTGTTTAAAAATATATGAATTTTTATAAACAAGTAATTATTAATTATGTTTGAAAAAATAAAAAATGTTCATTTAATAAAAATATGAAAATTTTTTTTTTTTTAATTGTTTATATGTTATATCATTAGAAAGTGCATAATAACAGCTAAAAATTCCATAATAGAAAACATCTTTTCCTTCTTGTTTTAAAGAAACTACAAATTTTTCAAATATTCCATCTAAGACAAAAAGTTTAAACTTTAACCCCCTTCAGTTTGTTCAAATAAATTAGTAATATTTGGTATTTTTAATTGTATCTAATAGGACTACTGTTTGTGCAAGCTTTGAACCTAATCCCAAACATTTCAAATTTGGACCCGGATCACTTGACGACGTGGGAATATGCCACATATTAAATATGTGGCATAATTATAATTATACTATAAAATAGTAATTTTCCTTAGCAATTTTGGATTGGAATTTTTTTTACATTTTTGTAAACCAATCAAATTAGAAAATACATTTTTTCTGATGATTTCAGTTATCATGATGGAAATTCCAATGAAAGTTGATATAAATAATCCATTACTTAAAGGACTGCTGGAGAAGGAAGCAGAAAAATACAAAAAATATTATGAAAAGTCTTATGAACCTCTCATTACCAACATTCGTAGTATCAAACATTTAATAAAAATCCAATCTGAATTTATATTCCATGTGACATTTGGAGCCAGTAATTGTACCAAAGGATTAAAAGAACATTGCGTTCTTATACCAAATGGAGAGAATGATGAATGCATCATCGATGCTTATTCCCTCTTTCGCTCTACTGATAATAAAAATTATCGAGTCTTTCTTTATTGCACTCAAGATGTATTAAAGGAATACCAGAAATCTCCAGTGAATTTATTAAAAATACAACCTTATGTTTTCTCACCAATTGTTCTTCGAAGATGGTCGTTAAGATAAAATTGTGACACTACTGCATAATCAGAAAACAATATACTTTTTAAATATAATGTATACTTTATATATTATATATAGCTTTTAACATATGTATTAAAGATTAATAAAAAGCAAAATAGTTTTATCTGTATTAGCTGCATGAGTTTTATATTAGTTTTTAAAACTGTTCAAAAATAGTGCTAAACGTGGTCCAAAAAGATGAATATAACAATACTAATTTTATTTAATTAAATATTTAAATTTAATTAAAATAATTTGTTTTAAGCCTGAATTTTTACATCCAATAGCTTGGGAACACTTTCTTTTCTCTTTCTTTTCTTAATTCAATAAATAAGGATTAATAAAAAATAAGTGGAATAAATTCCATACATTCGCTGAAGACGTATAAAACCTTTCCGGAATTGGGAAAATTGATAATAAGGAAGATATAGGAAAATATAAATTTTTATTTACTTCTATAAAAACTGATAGTTGAATTTACAGTTTGAAAGTTGAAACTGGAATTGGAAACTGGGCTGAAGTTCAGTAAAAATCAGGAACTTGAATTTAAAACTTGTGAGTTGTGATTTACTAATAATTATAGCAATTGAAATTTAAATATTTTAAAGTGGGAACCTTGAAAATTTGAAAATAAATGAGACTTGAGACTTTTTGTTCTTTAGAAGAATTTCTGAGAACTTGAAGAAATTTAAAAGATAACTGAGCTTTTGTCAAAGAACATGTATATTTATATCAATTATACCACTACCAATTTTCTTAAGGGAGGAAAATTTGGGGATGGAAATATTGTAGAAAGGGAAAAAGAGGTTGGCTATTTTAGGATTGTTTTAAGAAAAACAATATGGAGAAAAAATGCATTAAGAAAAGGGTCTAATTGGTGAACTTTGGGTCCGTCCCATTTTTACTGAGTTTTCCTTTGAAAAAGGTGCTGGGACTTTTTCTTCCTCAACTTCATCTCCCCTTCCAACTCCAATTTCATAGAATTTACAAAAATGTCGAATTTTCCTAAATTTAACATTTTTTCTAAATAATTCAAATTTTCGTATAAAAATTATTTAAAAATTACAATTATGAATATTAACTTAAAATTTTGAATCTTAATCTTAGAAAATACTATTTTTGTCTCTACACGCAAATAAAGATTATCTACTTGAAACTAAATTATTTTTAGCAAATTAAAAATATTTCTAATTATGAAAAATTAAACAATAAGATTGTTTAAAAGTTTTTGAATTTTTTTAATCCAAGTTTGACGACTTGCATTTTCTGAGAAAAAAAATTATACGTTAATACCTATAAATAATTCTCATTCTGTAGAAAATCATCTTTAACTCACATTGAACAAAATTATACTTTATGTATAAATTATTATAAAAACATTTCAAATAACAGATGTCTTACTTGACTTGATAATATCAGGTATATTAAATTTAGATCTGAGAAATAAAATCTTTGCTTTTTGTATTTGATGATAAAAATTATTAATTTTTTTCTAGTAAAATTAGTCTAATAGCTTATATATTTATATATATATTTATATATATATATATATATATATATATGTACATACATACATATTTATATTCATATAACCTATTAAAAAAAAATTAAAAATTTTTTTTTAAATCCGATTATTCAAATTATCAATTTTTTCTTGTAAAATTTGTGCCTTTTTCTAATATACGAAGAGAATCAATATATAACTCGAAATTAAAGAAAAATTAAATTAAGCGTTAAAAAATGTAACTATATTTTCCAACAACAAAATAAAGTACTTAATAAAAAAAATTCACGAATTTAAAAAAAATTGCCGGGGTTTTCCTGGTTCGCTAGACACCCTGACTTAATGCATAAAAGATTGAAAATCAAAGTTTCACTATTAGCACAAAGTGTCTATCGAATTATGATTTTCAAATTCCTGGATCTCCCAGGTGAAAAATTAAATTTTCCCGGATTCTTTTTTTAAAACATCACTAACTAAACTATTAATTTATTAATATTTTAATAAAAAAATATTTAAAAAAAGCTGATTATATTAAGTCCATATATACGTTTTCTTTATTTGTAGACATATAATATTACTTGTTATATCAACTAATAAATTAAATAATAAAATAAAATATTGAATAACTAAAGTAAGTTACATCAAATTTATTTTCATTTGTTATAATTTTTTCTTTTGAAAAACTTGATAAAACATATTTTTAAATTAAAATTTCTATATATAGGGGAAAGGCTTGCAGGTTATCTCACTTGCATTATTTTTATTCTAGAAGTGCCATAATTAATCCGTCAGCAGTCGCGCTTTCAGATGACTGAAAGTCATTACCCATTTCATCTGCATAAAAATGAAGTTTTAGCTCTTTTACTAGAGGCACATGATGACACTGAGAACTACAATTGGTCAAATGATTCACCTTATCAAAAAAAATTTTGCTGTTTCGCTGATAAGTTTTCTCATGAAAATTGTTTTTTCTGTTAAGAAATGAAGTTACCCGTGTGGAAAAAGCCCCCATGAAGCCCACACGACGTGTTGTTTTGCGAAAACTAAATGTCGTGGAAATGAAAATTGATGCTCGAAACGCAAGTGGTAATACCCCTGTCAATGAAGTAACGGCAACATTTTCTTCACCAGATAAAGATTTGGAAATATTTCCTGTGACCAGTACTTTGGAATTGGATAACGTTGAAATTAAATTAGCTGTTCCAGCATTTTTCAACAAACTCGTAAGCGTTTTTAGTTATTTATAAAAATTAATTTTTTTATAAAATCAGGAAAGTCAGAAAAAATTAGTTATAGAAATAAGGGAAAAATAAAAGAAAATTTTCAAAAGTACCGAAAATATGGAATTTTTTTGTAAATAATGGGAAATTTTTTTTATTTTGATGTTTAGTGACCTCCAGAACCCTTGAAACCTTTTAATTCTTCAACGAATTTTTTTATTTTCAAGAACTTTAAATTGCTTAATTCTTTAAAATAAAAATTATTAAAACTTCAAATTTAATTTTACATGTGATTCACATCATCAGAGGTTAAGAAAAGAAACTTAAAATTTTATGTGGTAATCATGAAAACGGGGGAAAAACTACATCAAATTCTTTTAAATCACAATTTTAAAAAAATTTGAAAAATGAACAGTTGATAGGTAACAATCAAAGTTTCATGAAACTCATTTTTACATAGTAATTTATTGTTATCCATTTCAGTCAGGTGCTGCAGTTTATTTAGGAAAATCTTTTTCAACGAGAATGACCGTCACTAATATTATGAATCATTTAATGACTTATAATGTGGGAAAGCTCTACACAATGAAGGGAAAAGGAAAAGATGAAAAACCGGCGTTTGAAAATAAAAAATTAAACGCTTTGGTACATAGTAAGTAAGTTTGTTTGCACTTTTAAATAAAAATTTAAAATAAAAAAATTGGACAAGTGCGAGTTGTACTCGCACTGCAATGGCGGGTTCCGCACACAAATATTAAAACAATACTTGTAACATTGATCGGTAATTGGTAGAATTAAAATAAACAATTATAAAAATATATTAAAATCATTTGATAAAAAAAAATAACTAAAAAAAATTAAAGTATTGTATATATCTAATATTGTAAACAATAATAAGCAGAGGAACAAAATTTTCAAAATTTATTATAGTTCCTCTGCTTATTATTGTTTACAATATTAGATATACAATACTTTAACTTTTTTTAGTTATTTTTTTTTATCAAATGATTTTAATATATTTTTATAATTGTTTATTTTAATTCTACCAATTACCGATCAATGTTACAAGTATTGTTTTAATATTTGTGTGCGGAACCCGCCATTGCAGTGCGAGTACAACTCGCACTTGTCCAATTTTTTTTTATTTTTAGTTAAGAAATTAAAGTCAGAAAACAACCTCTCATTTATTCAAATCAAACTCCTTCTACATTTTTATTCATTGGTTCAGTTAAACAAAATGGAGAAAAAATTATTATTTAAGAAATAAAACATAATTCCAACCCCCCCCCCCAAAATGGATGTTTTAGACCAATTAAAATAAAATTAAAACTCCTCCTTCTTAAAGAAAAGTATTTCTTATTTGTGGCTTCAATAGAACAAAATGGAGAAAATATTTATATTTAATAAAGATAAAATTTAGTCCCAACCCCCCAAAGATAAGATGGATGTTTAAGACCAATTAAATTAAAATTTAAACTCCTCCCTCTTAATAAAAGCTAGTTTTTATTCGTGTGTTCAATAGAACAAAATAGAGAAAATATCAAACTTTAAAAAATATAAGTCTCAACCCCTCACGAAAAAAACTGCTATTAGCCAATAAAAAAATCAAACTCCTCCTATATTTTTATTCATTGGTTGAGCTAAACAAAATGGAGAAAAAATTATTAGTTAAGAAATAAAACATATAATTCCAACCCCCAAAAGAAAAAATGGATGTTTTAGACCAATTAAAATAAAATTCAAACTCCCCCTTTCTAAAGGCGGAGAGTTCTTCAATAGAACCAAATGGGGAAAATATTAAACTTAAGTAACGAACGTGATTTGAGGTTAACTTCCCCTCTAATGTTGATGACAGAAAAGTTAATTATTAAAAATAATTAATTTATAAATGAATTTTAGTTAAAAACACTACAAAATTTGAATTTTGAAGAAGTTACAAATGATTGATAAAAAATTCAATTATGTTCAAAATTTACAAAAATATCTCAACAAAATACCAATTATTATGATTATAAATTTAAAAAATCTTCTTGAAAATTTAATTATTTTTAAAAAATTTCCTCATTTCAATGAAACATTTGTTTCATACAACAAAGTGTTTAAAATACTTATCAGCAATTGAAAATCGTCAGCTCTAAAACTAAATAGTTTATTTGGGTAAAAAGCGATGTTGATTTTAAGAAAAGTTGAGTTCCTTATAAGAGAAAAAATTCTATTTTTTCTATAAATAACATATCAGAATATATCAGATATCAGAAAGTCATAGATCTGGCTGATTTTAAACAGAAGTTGACAGAGAGGATTCGCAATAAACATGCAAATGTTGATAGAAATCAATCTAAATAATTCAGTTGTTGCCATATAATTGCTGCAATTATATGTGTATAGCATGAAGAGAACGCAAGCATATAATTTGCAAAATATATTCTAAAGATAGTAAGTGAGGTTTCATAATTATTTACTACATTGTCACTGTTGTACTCGAACAAAAAAGAAGAGCAATGGAGAGATTATTGAAACGGGACGCATGATTATTCCCCAAATGTCATTTTTCCGAAATGTCATTTTACCGAACTGCACTTTTGCGAATAGTCATTTTTGCGAAAAGCCAATTTTGCGAAATGTCACTTTTGCGAATTGTCATTTTTGCGAATCGCAATTTTTACGAATTGTCAATTTTCCGAAAAGTCATTTTTGCGAATCGCCATTTTTACGATTTGTCAATTTTTCGAAAACTCATTTTTGCGAATTGTCATTTTTGCGAATCGCCATTTTTACGATTTGTCAATTTTTCGAAAACTCATTTTTGCGAATTGTCATTTTTACGAAAAGACATTTTTGTGAAATGTCATTTTTGCGAAAAGTCATTTTTACGAATTGCCATTTTTGCGAATTGTCACTTTTGTGAATTGTTACTTTTGCGAATCGCCATTTTTACGAATTGCCATTTTTACGAATTGTTATTTTTGCGAAAAGCTATTTTTGCGAATTGTCATTTTTGCGAATCGATATTTTTACGAATTGTCATTTTTGCGAAAAATACAATAGTGAATTTATAGATACCTACAAGTTTCTATTGTATTTTTCGCAAAAATGACAATTCGCAAAAATGACTTTTCGGAAATTTGACAATTCGTAAAAATGGCTATTCGCAAAAATGACTTTTCGGAAATTTGACAATTCGTAAAAATGGCTATTCGCAAAAATGACTTTTCGGAAAATTGACAATTCGCAAAAATGGCAATTCGTAAAAATGACTATTCGCAAAAATGGCTTTTCGCAAAAATGACATTTCACAAAAATGTCTTTTCGTAAAAATGACAATTCGAAAAAATGAGTTTTCGAAAAATTGACAAATCGCAAAAGTGACAATTCGCAAAAATGACATTTCTCAAAAATGACAATTCGCAAAAATGACTTTTCGAAAAATTGACTAATCGTAAAAATGACATTTCAGAAAAATCTCTTTTCGCAAAAATGACATTTCACAAAAATGTCTTTTCGTAAAAATGACAATTCGCAAAAATGACTTTTCGGAAAATTGACAATTCGTAAAAATGTCGATTCGCAAAAATAACTTTTTGAAAAAATTGACAATTCGTAAAAATTGCGATTCGCAAAAATGACAATTCGCAAAAATAGCTTTTCGAAAAAATAACAATTCGCAAAAGTGACATTTCGCAAAATTGGCTTTTCGCAAAATTGACTATTCGCAAAAGTGCAGTTCGGTAAAATGACATTTCGGAAAAATGACATTTGGGGAATAATCATGCGCCCCTATTGAAACTTGTAAAGTGGGTTCCGAATAACGTTCGTGAAAGTATTTATCCTCTGATTTTCATAAACTGGCTGTCAATCTTTGGCTTCAGTGGATACCCCTTAGGCGGTACGAAATATAATAAATTCCGTTCCATTCCGGTAATAATATTTTTAGGTATGTTCTGCAAAATTATCTGCAAATGGCTCCACTAAATAATAATAATTTATTAATGACTAACAAAAAACAACTTATGTTCATTCTTTATTGATTTTGTAATTATTTGATTGAATAATTATTATTATTAATTTTTATTATTAATTTTTATTATTAATTTTTATTATTAATTTTATTCTTACTACAGGTATTCTTTGTTTGATGATTTGTGACGTTTTTCACGGATTACAGTCTGATAATCTCTCGATAAGCTCATTTGCATATGTTTTCGAAGGAGTATTTGTGATTGACACAATAGTAATATTTGCTGCTCACATAAACGGTTGGTTTAATTTTAAGGTACGTGATAATAATTTTAAGACGAAATTCAAGCATATGTTAAAAGTTCCTACAAGAATTGTAATTTGTGCCTTTCAAATTAATAGAAGTTGAATGATCTTTATAAAAGTATGATGGAACTGATTGATGCGACTAGAAATTTTGGCTCCAAGGAAAATTATAGTACAACTTTTAAAAGTCTACTAGGATGGATATTTGCTTTTTCATGTTTAGGCTTCATGACAGAAATTTGTATGTATAAACAATGGCAATTGTATGGAATACATTTTTCGGTGTTCTACTTTCCAACAGTTATAGATTTGAATATACACTCAAATATCAAGTACGTATATTTATGGTATTTTAAAATCACAAAGCAACTGAAAATAATTTACAAGTTTTTTAGAAACATATGTTATTTAAGAAATAAATAATTTTTTTATTTTATGTAACAGATTCATTGCTATTAAAATCAAATTCTTAAACAACTTGCTGATAGAAAAGTTTGAGAAAAATTCAAATGGATCAATCTTACATGATCTGTTAGAACATTCTGCATTCAACGCAAATGCATCTGATGCTTCTGATTTTCATTCGTCAATAGAAACAATTTATTTAGAGTCTAGAAATTTAACAGAAGAAAAGAAGAGTTGTTTGCAAAAAATAAAGTAAGTATATACATATTCATAAATAAGTTTCTTCTATTTAATTTACCAAAAAAATTTTTTTCAGATGCCTTTATTTGAGTCTTTACATTCATTCTCAGCAGTTAAATCAAATTTATGAAATGCATTTACTTTTGCAAATGTTCTCTAACCTATATAATTTAGCAATATTAACTCAGCTAGGGTACTGTGGATAATCTTTACGAGAAAAATATTATGCCAAAACCATTTAACAAAAAATTCATTTATCCGAAATTTCGTTTGTTGTAATTTTCAAAATTTACGAATTATTTTTTAATATTTTAATCCAAGTCCCAGAAATATCATTTTTCCTAAAATAGCAATGAAATTTTAAAATATTTTTCCCATCTCTGTAATATTTTAAGACAAAAATAAAATTTCTGAGACTTGCATTATGTGTTAAAAAATAGTTGGGAAATTTGAAAAATGTCATATGGGAATTAGGTTAAAAATTCTTTAAATCATGTAAATATTCGAGTAAATAAAATTTAGGTGAATAAAAATGTTTTAACATTTAAATATAATATAGAAAAATGAAATTTTGCAACATTTCAAAGGTGAAATAAGAAAATAAATAAATTTATAAATTAATGTAAGTAGTTAATTATTAATCATTAATTATATTTATTTAATTATGTAAAACCAATAATGGTTTTATAATAATGATTTGTAGTTAGGTATATTAATGATTGCACTGGGTTACAAAAAAATTGGCAAGTCGTGTTTATTTAAAATTTTCTGTGTTTATTTAAAGTTTAGGTGTCACTGAATAAGAATGTACCAGAAAAAATTTTTTTATTCGGTCATTCTCATACAAAACGAGATTAAAGTTTCCAAAAAACCGCATTTTTAGCACTTTTTGAGGCAGTGTAACAAGAAAACGCAACATGATAAAAATCTCTACAAGAGCTTAAATAAAAGCTTAAAACTGAAAGCTTAAAACTGAGGCTCAGAACTGAAAAGTACTTTAATAATCACTGGAAACCTGCAGTCGCTATCTGAACTTTCAATAAACACAGGAAAATTTAAATAAACACGACATGACCATTTTCATTATCATCGAACAAATTAAAATGATTTGTCTGGGAATGTAAAAAATCTGCTAAATTTTAAAAAATTGGGAATTTCCTCATACTTTTCATTCATTTTCACAATTTTTTGACAAAACTCGATTCATATCTCAAAATGTACTACATTTTAACAGTTCACAGCTTGTTAAAATTCTCATTTTTCAAAATTTGACAAATTTTCTTAATTTTAAAAAACTTACAGTAAAAGGCGTTTCATTTTATTTTACATTTAGTTTAATATGTACTGTTTCTTGTGAAAATTATATATTTTATTAATTAAGGAAGATTTCGACTATATCAGCAATTACTGACATCTATTAGACGTCAATTGAACTCTTTGGTTTAGAGTCAGGTGTTATTCTTAAGATAATTATTCCGATATGGTTGTCGGTAAATAATTATATTTTTTGAATTTAATTTTTGATCTGAAAAAATAAGCTGCGTGAACGACTGCACTGTGCATCTGTGAGGACTCGAACCCCAGTTAATAGCTGCCTTTCGCGGGACTAACGCCTACCAATGCTCCATGCCAACACAGCCTGGACGTTCACGTTTCTTATAATCTCAGATCAAGCCCATACACTAGTCGAAGAGCTGTATAGTTAATGTAGGAAATTATTTGCTGATGAAGAATTTTAATTAAGGAAGATTTCGACTATATCAGCAATTAGTGACATCTATTAGACGTCAATTGAACTCTTTGGTTTAGAGTCAGGTGTTATTCTTAAGATAATTATTCCGATATGGTTGTCGGTAAATAATTATATTTTTGAATTTAATTTTTGATCTGAAAAAATAATCTGAGATGATCTGAGATTATAAGAAACGTGAACGTCCAGGCTGTGTTGGCATGGTGCATTGGTAGGCAATTTCATTCATTTTTTCTTAGGGGGTTGGTATTATATGTTTTATTTTTCAAATATTAATTAGATTCTCCATTTTGTTTAACTCAACCAACAAATAATACATTGCATTTTGAAAATAGGACCCACATAGCACAATAGTATGAGGTAAGGTTATGTTGAGTACTAATCGTAAGGCTCATAAGGTTACACGATATTGCTGTGGTAGACCTGAGGTGAACTAAAAACTTCCGCCATGGAGGTAAGGTTACATGTTAGGGTGTGGTGACTATATATGATAAGGCCATGGTAACCTTACACGTTAAGGTTGAGGTAACGTTACATGTTAAGGTTGAGGTAAGGTTACATGTTAAGGTTGAGGTAACGTTACATGTTAAGGTTGAGGTAAGGTTACATGTCAAGGCTGAGGTAAGGTAATTATTAAGTTGTAAGGTTGAGGTAAGGTTGTGATAAGTTTACCAGTTATAGAAAATATTGAAAAAATAATTAATAAATAAATATTCAATTAAAATGTTAAGTTTGTTGCTCTTCTCTATTTTGGAAACCTGACATGAAGCAGAAAATTTTGAAAACAAATTTGGGGGGACTGGGATTCGAACCCGGGATCGGCGCGCATAAACCTATCATTCTAACTAACTGAGCTAAGTAGAGAACTGGCAGAAGAAAAATTAATGTTGCCTTTAAGGTGAACCAAGAAGATGATTAACTCCTTAAAGGCAACATTAATTTTCCTTCTGCCAGTTCTCTACTTAGCTCAGTTAGTTAGAATGATAGGTTTATGCGCGCCGATCCCGGGTTCGAATCCCAGTCCCCCCAAATTTGTTTTCAAAATTTTCTGCTTCATGTCAGGTTTCCAAAATAGAGAAGAGCAACAAACTTAACATTTTAATTGAATATTTATTTATTAATTATTTTTTCAATATTTTCTATAACTGGTAAACTTATCACAACCTTACCTCAACCTTACAACTTAATAATTACCTTACCTCAGCCTTGACATGTAACCTTACCTCAACCTTAACATGTAACGTTACCTCAACCTTAACATGTAACCTTACCTCAACCTTAACATGTAACGTTACCTCAACCTTAACGTGTAAGGTTACCATGGCCTTATCATATATAGTCACCACACCCTAACATGTAACCTTACCTCCATGGCGGAAGTTTTTAGTTCACCTCAGGTCTACCACAGCAATATCGTGTAATCTTATGAGCCTTACGATTAGTATTCAACATAACCTTACCTCATACTATTGTGCTATGTGGGGAGGGGTTTATTTTTATTGGATAGAAATCTTTTTTTCTTAACGCGTTAAGACTAAATGTAACTTTTTAAAAATTAAATATTCACTCCCTTTTTGTACTGTTGAACTAATGAATAAAAAAATTGCTTTCGTTGAGTAGGAGGAGTTTGAATCTTATTTTTATTGGCTAGAAGTCTATTTTTTGTAAGAGGTTGAGCTTAAATTTTATATGTTCGCTCCATATTTTGTTCAACTGAAGCAACAAATAGAAAAATTTCTTCCTTTATGTAGGAGGAGTTTAATTATTATTTTCATTGGTGTGGATCATCCATTTTTTCTTTACGGTTGGGATTATGGAGAATTTACTCGCAATTTATATGGAATATTTATGGTTTCTCCAATTTACCAGGATGTTCAGGATAAGAATGGATTTTATGTTCTAGAATTAATAATCAACGACTGATAATTCAACAATTTAACAACAGTATATTACTAAAGAATTTACAGAGCGATATTTAGATCACTGCTCAGTTTGCCGGTAGTCAAAACCAATCTGACTCTCCTCATCTCTACAGTCTTCTTTTCCTTTCCGTGCGGTTGGCGCACGCGCACTACTTTAACTCTAAAGGTTGGTCCCCACATATACTCCCCCCTAAGTGTTAACGATATATAAAAATTATTAACAATATTTGGGGTCGTAGACAGAAAATTAAATTACATTTTGTTATGACAAAAAAGAAAAAATTACGAAGATTAACTTTGTTAAATGAAAAGAATTTTGTTTTTTTTTAAAACTCAAAATAAAAATTATTCTTAAATGTTTATAAAAAAGAAAAATAAAATATGTGGAATCAATCAAATTTCTGAGCAGTAGATCTTGTATACAAAAAAATACATTCGTATAGAGAGAATTTCTCTTTTTAAAAAAAAATGATAGAAAGGTAAAAATACTTTCTAATATCTTATATAATATGAGAATAAAATTTATGAGATCATTTTTCTTCTCTTTAAATACTGTCGTGTTTCTTTTTAAAAAAAATTATTTTACGTAATACAGACGTAGACTAGACATTTTACATCTTTCTCGCGCTGACAATTTTCTATCTATTCTCTAAAAGTGACTTTCTTTCTTCTTAAAATATTCGGTTGAAACTTTTTCGGTTTATTAATACTGACAAGAGGATTCACGATATAATCGTGATCGAGTAATACGTTCGTTTTAGTCGCGATTTTTGAACTTTCATGATTTGTTATCGCTCTTGCAAGATTATCACGATTTTCGACTTTAGGACTAGAGTCATAAGAATTTTGATCGTCAGAAGGTTGATCGCTTTCGAAACTTACAAGCACAGGAATCGGTGGCGGCGAATCTTTTTTATTAGAATCGTTATTGAAAATCGTCTCATCTGGCTGAGGATCCACCCGCGTCGGAATGGATCTCGGAATTTGGAGATTATTTATCTCGTCAGGTCCGAGTACCACGAACGCGGGTTTCAATCTCTCGACAGACACCACTTTGTTTGATCCATTTATTTCTATCTCGAAAAGTCGATCGGAAACGCGGCCAACGATCCTGTGCGGTCCGGAATACAGAGGTTCAAGCGATCTTCTCACCTTATCGACGCGTAAAAAAACATGTGAGCAAGAGGTCAAACTTTTTGATACAAAAATCCTGCGCCTGCAGTGATGAGCGACTTTCGCGGGCCTTACTTCGCGCATGTGTTTTTTGAAATCAGACAAGAAGGTCTGAGGATCGCATGAAAAATCATCGGAAAGTAAAAACTCGCCTGGCAAACGCAAGGTTGTACCGTACAGGTATTCAGCGGCGGAAGCTCCGCACTCCATAACGGCCGATCTCAGGCCCAAAAGCACGGTGGAAAGAACACGTGTCCATCTGTGATCAGAATGACACATTATGGAGGCTTTGAGCGAGCGATGCCATCGTTCAATCATCCCGTTTGATGCGGGATGATAGGCGGTGGTTCGAATTCGGTATGACCCGGACACCTTCAAAAGCGCGGTGAAAAGACGGGACTCGAATTGTCTGCCCTGGTCGGTAGTAACGGTCTCAGGGACTCCGTATCTAGAGATCCAATGATCCACAAAAGCCTGACAAACGGTCTCAGCCTCCATGTTCCTCATGGGGATGGCCTCAGGCCACTTTGAAAAACGGTCCATGATGGTGAGACAATAAACGAAACCCTGATCGTCGGGAAGTCTGCCTACGATATCAATATGGATATGCTTGAATCTTGATTTGGGAGAAACGAAATGAGCCGGCTGTAAAGTCGTGTGACGAGCGACCTTGGACCTCTGGCAATCCAGACACTGTCTACAATACTCCGCAATTTCTTTGTGCATCGAAGGCCACACGAAATGTTTGCGAATCATGCGGTCCATGACGCGGGCGCTTGGGTGAGCTGGAGAATGGTGAGCGTGAAGGATTTTTTTACGCATGGTAAGTGGAACAAAGAGTCTCAAATCGTCGCCTGAAACGTCACAATAAATAACAACATTCTCGGGACCCCAAGGTAATCTCTTCAAACGAATTGACCACTCTTTGGTCTGAAGGGCTTTTTTCACATCCTCATCATCTCTCTGAGCTAAAGCAATTTCTTTCAGTTCGACTTCCGATGACAAAACGATAGATTCGACCCGGGACAAGGCGTCAGCGACAACGTTCTCAGATCCGGATAGATGTTCGATATCCGTCGAAAACTGAGAAATGAACGATAGTTGACGCTGTTGACGCGGAGATGACTTTTCTGACTTTTGTTTAAATGAAAATATCAGGGGCTTATGATCCGTCAGAATGCGAAATTCGCGGCCTTCTAAAAAATGGCGGAAATGACGAATCGACTCGTAAATGGCCGTCAATTCTCGGTCAAAAGTGCTGTAAACACGTTGCGCAGATGTGAATTTCCGGGAGAAAAAGGCCAGTGGTCTCCAAACTTCGGAAGAAGATTCTCCACTAAAATCTCTTTGCTCAAGAGCAGCACCGATTCCGGAATCTGATGCGTCCGTTACTAATCGTATCTCACAGTTTAAGGAAGGATGCACCAGAAGAGAGGCATCCGCGAGAGCATTTTTTATTTTTTCAAAAGCCGCCACAGACTCCGGGGTCCAATTTATCTTTGTTTTATCTTTCTTTTTAGAATTAACGAGATACTGATGTAAAGGTTCAAGAATCTGAGCAGCGTGTGGAATGCTACGACGATGGAAGTTAACTAACCCTAAGAAACGACGGAGATCATGAACCGTTTTCGGAAGAGGATACGAGGTCACAGATTTCACCTTCTCGGGAGTTGGAAGAATTCCCTGAGCATTAATGATGTGGCCCAAAAATTCTAGTTCTTGTTGGCCAAATTGACACTTATCAACGTTAATACGAAGGCCGGCATTCTTCAATCTTTGAAACACCATATTGAGATGTTTCTCATGCTCAGTGACGTCAACTGAAGCAATAAGAACATCATCAATATAGGCGAATACGAAATCCAAATCTCCTAGCGTTTGAAAAATATAACGTTGAAAGGTCTGACCTGCATTTTTTAGGCCGAAGATCATTCTGCAAAATTCGAAGAGACCAAAAGGTGTTATTACAGCGGTCTTCTCGATGTCCTCGGGGGCAACGGGGATCTGGGTGTACGCCATATGGAGGTCAATCTTTGAAAAGATTTTCTTTCCAGCGAGGCAAGAAGCGAAATCGTGTATGTGTGGGACTGGATATCGATCTGGAACAGTTACGAAATTCAATCGACGAAAATCACCACAAACGCGAAAACCTCCCCCCTTCTTTGGGGCCAAATGAATCGGAGCGGCCCAAGAACTACCAGATGGTCGACAAACACCCTGTGCAACCCAATTCCTGAATTGATTCCTTGCTATCTCGAGCCGATCAGGAGCCAAACGACGAGCACGCTCAGCCAAAGGAGGCCCCTGAGTATCGATATGATGAAAAACATTATGTGTTGATGCAACAGGTGACTGTGAGATCCCGGTGAGTTCCGGATATTGTGCTAAAATTCTTGAAAACGGTGAAGAGCGGTCGATCGTTTTTACACTCAAAGCACAAACATTTCGAAATGTCGCGTTAGAATGCAATTGTGTATGTGAATCAACAAGACGTCGTTGACCAAGGTCAACGGCAAGACCAAAGTGAGCCAAAAAATCGGCACCTAAAATGGGGTGTGGAACCGAAGCGACACAAAAATTCCAGCTAAAATCGCGTCTAATTCCGAGATCCAGGGTCATGCGTTCTTTACCGAATGTCGAAATACGCGAATCGTTAGCGGCAAATAAAACCATATCGGAGGGTTCGCGTTTTGAATTTTTTTTTACTGGTATGAGCGATACATCCGAACCGGTATCAATAAGAAACAATAAACCGGAAACACGATCGCGTATATGGAGACGTTTAGAGGCTGATCTCAATCCGATCGTCTCAACACGATTAGGCGAATTTAGTTTTCCGAAATCTTTTTTTTTCTTTGATTTGAAAGAACACGGTTCTTTGCAATACTTTGCATCTTCAGCGAATTTTCGGTGATACCAACAATCCTGAGAATCCTCAGGTTTTTTATCGCGTTTAAAGTTGCGCGACTTCGAGCGAGATCGATGGTTATTCTGTTTTGATATCTTTGAGTCAATGGCATTTACACGTTTTATTAAATCGCCAAGTTGAGATTCAAAATTATGTGCGGAAGTGGAGGGTAGACTAGGTGAAAGTTGTTGATTTCCCTGAGTGGAAGCGGAACAAGTGTACGAGGCATTTCGCTTGCTGGGTGTAAAATCATGATACCTCGGATTAGCGTTGAAAAACATGATACCTCGGTTTTGATTTGAAAAACATGACATATCGTCGTTTGGTTTGAAGAACATGACACGTCGAAAACAAAAAATTTTTATTCAAATTTTGGTTGGTACCACTGACCGCGAAATTTAAAATGTGTCAAATATTTGAAACTTATATGAAATAAATAATTTCGCTTCATAATATGTCAGGTCGAAGGAGAATAAGGTAAAATAATTTTTTATAGCAACAGTTACAATTCATAAGAATATCAATTCGAGAAATGCAAATTAGCGAAACAACAATTACCAAAAATAACAACTCATAACAAAACAATTTCGCAAAAATTAACAATTAGCAGAAGCATCTATCAATTCTTTAGACTGTTAATGCGAAGAAAGCAAGTTTGCAAAAATAACAGTGAAAAAATTAATATTTTGTAAGAATGGAAATTTGCAAAAATGACAATTTACAAAATAACAATTGGCGAAAATAACAATTCTGTGACTTCCAATTCGCTATAAATCAAACTCTTTAAATTTAAACTTGAAATTCCACATAGAACTGAATGTATCCCCGATTCAAATTAAACTTAGCTTGATGATTTTTAATTTGACATGTCAAGTAGAATGTAGTATTCGAGAATCCAAATTGAACCAAGTAGATACTTAAACTTAATTTTTGTATTTGGAATTGCAAGCTGATACTTTTAGTATGTGCGAACTTGGAAATGCAAGTAGAAATTATAAGATTAGAAATCCATGTTAAAACAAGTCGAAACAAAAATTGAAGAGGACAATCCAGAATAAATCCATTTCAATTTTATATTGGATATTCATTTCAGTTACATAAATCGGATTTCGAAGTTAAAACCAGTAGACACCAGTAGATCCATGTTCAATTTCTACTAGTCTCAACTGGTTCTTTAATATAGGGAATTAAAATAAATTTCATGTCGTGAAATATTTAAAATTATATGAGTAAAGTGCAAGATTTTACTTTGATTTTAATCTCTTATCATATATTTTTTAAAAATGTAATATAACAAATCATTTTAAATTTCGCGGTCAGTGGTACCAAACAAAATTTCAATAAAAAATTTTTGTTTCGACGTGTCATGTTCTTCAAACCAAACGACGATATGTCATGTTTTTCAAATCAAATCCGAGGTATCATGTTTTTCAACGCTAATCCGAGGTATCATGATTTTACACCCAGCAAGCGATTTGTAGTCTCGTAAACTTTATCGGCTAAATCAGCCAATTCCTGAAGGTCTGTGACTCGAGAAACTGCGAGAATCGATTTTGTACTAACAGGAAGCTGGTCCAAGAAAACTGACTTCAACACATCATTATTACACTGAGTGTCACCTAAACTCCGCAAACGAGTAAGAATCAGAGAAGGTTTACCGTCGGAAGGGAAGTCGCCCTTTAAAAGTTGACGCAATCGAGATTCAGAAGAAACAGAATAAGAAGCTAAAACCCTTAATTTAATCTGCGTATAAATATTTGCAGGGCGTGGTTGAATCATGATAATGTCACGAGCGCACAGCAAAATTTCAGGGTCGAGTTCAGCGATAAGGTATTCGGCTCTAGTTCCTTCGGAGGTAATACGAGAGCTATTAAATGCTGCTTCAATTTGAATAAACCATAACGCGGGATCATTTGTAATAAAACGAGGTAACTTAGGTGTACGGATCGGTTCGACTCGAGCGTGATTGTCGTGCAACGTTCGAAGTTCCTCAGTAACATTTGCCAACTCGGCCCTCAAATTCTCAATCGCGGCATCCGACTCGGCCTTTATCCCGGCAGCCACGGTGTCAAAGTCGTCGTCTGTCATCCTGATTCCGGAATTAAACAAATTATTGATAATATAGACAATAAAAAAAAATAATAATATCAATAAGACCGAGGAACCGAAGCCCAACAGTGCAGGCGCAAAGTGGCAAAAAAAAAGAAATTTAAATAATCCGGTAAAAAAGGAAAATTTCTTTTTTAACGATCAACCTTTTTCGACGATTAGCGCGAGAAAAAAAAAAGGAAACAAGGTATATTTGTTTTGCATAAAGACGTATGCAACAGTAACAATTTACATTATGGTCCGAGAATTGTTATGTAAATAAAATGCAGATTTGGATCGTAACACCGCGCGTATTTTTTGTTTGTTTTTTAAAAAAAAAATTATTAAAATTGTTGTCGATAGCTCGAAAAGAGAATCGTTTTACCACGAAAAACAAATTATTTTATTTTCGCGATGAGAGAATGCATTTAACGTGCCAATTTAATAGAAAAAAAAAAATTTTATGAAAGTTTCATCTCTAAAAATAAGAAGAAAGAAAGCTATTTTCCCTGTCCTTAAAGACTAGTGATAAATTATATTTACTTTGAAAAGCAACTAAAATTTACTTTAAGTCAATAATGAGAAAAAAGTGAAAAATCGATAACTTTTTGAAAAATAAAAATATTTTCGAAAAAAATTACTATAATTTTCCTGATGATTACGGCGGTGTAGTCCATCGGTGGAAGATCTGCGATGGCCTCTGGTGAGTGCAGTCGATTTCCCAGGAAGCGCTGAGTCGAGAGGTTTAGTAAAAGAAATGGCAACTGGTTCTGTTGAATTTTTGTCGAACGATGTCACTGTATTTGCGAGGCAAGGCAGGAAATGTCCCTTGTACGTGAAAACGAGGGAAGACGCTCGGCTTGTACTCCACAGCATTCGGAAATTTTTCAGCATGTAAAAAAATAAACGTGTCACAAATTGGACCGCTTTTTGAGACGCTGAATAAAAAAAATGAATTTTTGTACTGACCTAGTGTGGGTGAACAATGTTCACCCACATACGAAGATCTGCGCTCGAAAAGAATAAGTGGCTGCTTGGCAAAACAGGATACTGAAGTCGGAATGAGACCTCGAATCGATCCTTGTTGAAACCTTCTTGGTTGCAGTAAAATCCCTTGAAGAGAACAGGTATCGGATCAGCTTTTTGTAGTGGTAAAGTAGCCTTGATACGTTTCCACACCATGTGCCGTTCGTCAAAGTCCAGGAGTTGTTCGAAATTTGTCAAAATCAGTAAAAATATCTCGTCAGAATTGGTGAGAAATATTTTCTAATTTTTTTAAAGTTGTTTGATGCAGTAATAACTGATGGATTGTCGAGATACAGGTAGATTCTCCTTTTTTTCGAAGGTCGAACATGTGCACCGGAAGTGAGGTTATGTGAAATTTTCACAGTCGAAAAAATGGTATTTTTCGGAGTTTTTTTGAGCTGAAGGTAGAAAATTCTTTTTCAGCAAGAAAAACTTTTTCCTCTTTTTTTCCAGTTGACGCTTTGTAGACTCAAAATGAGAAAAAAAATCCTATTCCGAAACTTGCGACGGGGTCACCACTATGGAGAATTTACTCGCAATTTATATGGAATATTTATGGTTTCTCCAATTTACCAGGATGTTCAGGATAAGAATGGATTTTATGTTCTAGAATTAATAATCAACGACTGATAATTCAACAATTTAACAACAGTATATTACTAAAGAATTTACAGAGCGATATTTAGATCACTGCTCAGTTTGCCGGTAGTCAAAACCAATCTGACTCTCCTCATCTCTACAGTCTTCTTTTCCTTTCCGTGCGGTTGGCGCACGCGCACTACTTTAACTCTAAAGGTTGGTCCCCACAGGATTATGTTTTATTTTTAAAATATTATTCTTTCCTCCATTTTGTTTAACTAAACCAACAAACAACAAATATAATAATTGCTTTTTGAAAATAAGAGTTCGAATGTCAGCCTCACCATTTGTCGTGAAAAATGCGCGGCGATATATCAGTAGTATTCTAAACAGCACGCACTTTAGCATATTGGGTCGAACGCTGCCAGGGGAAATCTGCTTCGTTGTGTAATTTTTATAGTTACCCACACTATTTACATTTAATTAGAATTTTAATAATTATTAATAAATTAGTGTTATAATCAACGAAAATTGACTTATTTAACAATTCTTTATTAATATTAAGGGTCTTCTCTGTTGATTTATATTTCTTCACTTTAAAAATTGGCTAAAATAGAGAAGAAAAAAAAGTCACACGCATCACTACACTTTTATAATTATTATTTATTATTTATTACTTTATTTATTATAATTATTGTATAAATCTACTCTATATCTAACTATTTCATCATATTTATGCATGTTTCGTACTTTTCTACTCAAATTAATAAGTATTTTATAAAAGAACCAAAAGTGCACCCAGCTGGGTTCACTTTCGGTTATTAATCAAATCAAACCACTCGAGTGGTTTGAAAGTTTCTTTGATTTTTCTTTTTTATTAAATTTATTTCAATTTATTTATTACCTGTGGTACGTGAATATAATTTCAATATCAACGATAAAATTCACATCAACCATGCAAAACCAGAAAATATGAAGTTTAATTTAGAGGGTTACAATGGTTTGACAAAATAACACTTTTCTATTGACAAATGCTGGTTTACACAATGTTGCTGACAAGGAGCCAAAAATGATTTCATTATTAATCAATAAAATTGACAAAATTAATTCGAAATATATGTATGATTTGAAGAATAATCCATATTATCAAGGACTCTTAAGACAATATATGAATATTCTACGTTCTCTATGAAAATTTTCATAATTATGTGCAATAAAAAAACATGAAAATTAATAGAAACATTGTTTATTTATACACAAACACGTGATATTTATCACATTTGACAAAACTCATTTCTGTCAAAAGTTCTGCGGGGGTGTCCACAACAGAACCATGCCCACAACCGAACCTCTTCCCCTATTGATCAACATTTTATTTCAGAAAAATTAAATAATAAATAAAATTCAGTGTAACATTAGGTTAACAATCTTTTTTGTATAGATTCACTTTTTCACTCATTTATTTATTGAGAATAAGTCCATAGGGCTAAAAGCCCTTCAAGAAACAAAGTACATATAGTATAATTGTAGAAATCAAGCAAATGAATATAAAAATAAATAACACTTTCATTTGAAGGCTGTAAGAAAGGAAAGTAGCTATAAACTATTGTTAAAAATAATATACATTTTAGAAGAAAAACTTTAATTCTATGCACACAAATAATACAATTGCGGGACTTATTGTTGGAGTATAGTACAATTAACAATTAGTTTATTCAATATGTGGAGTCGCAATAATTATTGATATAAGATTGTAGATTATTAGAACGCAGCAAACGGAAATAATGTGCAAAAAAAATTTGATACATTTCATTGTAGCTCAAGTCAATATTGTAATCTTTGTTGAATTTAATAATTCTTTGTATATCGGCAGCAACAAATGAATCAACGTCGTTGATTTTACGCAAACCGGATTTTCTCAAAACAAAAGTGAGATTATTTAACTTACTATTGTGGTGTTCTTTAAAATTTATTCTAAAACGACTTGGTTCTTCATGGAAGAAATGTATTTTATCACCAAACTTAAATTTAATAGTAGCATTGACAAGATTTTTAGTTCTGTCGTCGCTGATAAATTTGTGTTTAAAAATGGTCGAACAATCTCTTTCAACTCGGACAGAAAAATATAATTTATTATAAAGAGCACCATGAATGTTGTCCTTAATTTGTTTTATAATTATTGTCAAATCAACGTAATTTATAAATATCTTTAAGAACAATACGTTACCATATCCTAAAGCATCGAAAGTATATTGCAGTTCGGGTGTATGTGCTTTTTCACCCAAAATATTACTCGTCTCATTCCGGATATTGTATAAACCATCGTTTTTCAAAAGAAAATAGTTAGAGTTTCCTAGACTATGATATCCAGGTAAATTAAACTTCAGTCTGCTTGGTTCTGAATGATAGAAGTAAATTATGTCGCCCGGGAAGAATTTGTGAACTTCATCTATAAGACTTTTATTGTTCTCAGTGATGCCTGAAAATTCATGTTTAATAATAACATTACCATTTCTTTCTAAACTTATCAAAAAATATAGTTCATTCGAAAAACGATGATGAATATCACGCTTGTTTTGTTTTAAAGTTATTGTCGAATCATCGAAATTTATATATATTATAAAGAACAGTTCGTCATCAAATCCTAAAGCATCAATAACATGTCGTCGTGTACCTTTATAAGCAATTTTATTTTCCTTCATATCGTAAACTGAATTTTTGCTTAAAGAATATAAACCGTCAGTTGTCAAAACAAATGAATTCTTCTCTTCTACACTATTATATTCGGGTAAATTGAATTTCAGTCTTCTTGGTTCTCGGTGGTAGCAATTAATTTTGTCACCCGGAGAGAATTTGTGAACTTTATTTAACAGACTTTTATTCTTCTCCGTATCGCCTGAAAATTCATGTTTAAAAATAACATCACCATCTCTTTCTAAACTTATCGAAAAATAAAGTTCATTCCAAAAAACTCCATGAATGTTATGTTTGATTTGTTTCAAAGTTATTGTTGAATCAATGTAGTCGATAAGAATTATCAAGAAGAGTTCGTCACCAAAACCTAGAGCATCAAAAGCATATTGCAATGCAGTTGTGGGACTATTAAAATAATTTACAGCTTTTTTAACATCAGACTCAGATTGTACTTTTGATTCTGGAATGATTGGATTCAAACCGACATTTGTAACTAGAAAAGTATAACTGTTCTCTGCTACTTGATCCTCCCACTCTAAATTTAATTTTAAACGATCTGCATCTTGGTTGTAAATAGTAATTTCATCGTTGATTTTAATGACTTGCAAAACTGGAGAAAATGTCTGGTGCAGTGAATAATGGCTGCAACTGTATTTCATAATGGACGAACCATTTCGCTTCAAGTTTATCGAAAAGTATTCATCATCGTTTGTCGAATTACCGGAGATTTCATTATGCAATTGTTTTATTCTGAGCGTCATGTCAGAGTATCTTATAAATATGTTTAGAAATACGTTGTCATTAACATCTAAGACATCAAAAGAGTAGTGAATCAAGGGCGAAGCTATATCCTCTGGAATATTTCTCACATCAACCTTAATATACGAATAGTTTTTAATAGAATGATATGTTATGACACTAGCGTAAACATTTTCACCTTTCTTCTCTGCTATATAAACAGAGTAAACACCTGCCGGCAATTCCAAATGCATCATCCAAAAATAAATAGTGTGACATTTGTTATTTAAATACAGACAACAGTTCGTGAGATCAATTGGAGATATTATTTTAAATGCAACTTTTACATAATTAATTTCCATCTCTGTCATCAACATCAGAGGAGAAATTTCTCTCAAATCGCGTTCCTCACTTCTGATACTTAAATCGGTTGGCTTAATACGAGAATCAACGGCAGGCATTACATTCTTTCCGGTCGCAAGTAGTAATTCAAAATCGTAATTCAATAAACTGTGTTCATCAAAATTGATCACTTTCTTCAAAAATGGTAATAAATTTATATCGTACAGATCAAAAAATATTTCCAGAATAGTAGGTACTATATTATTCGGGAAATCAGAAGTTACAACCTGATTGTTAGGCATATGTCGAATTCGAAATTCCCTTAAATTCGTGTCAGTTCCATCATAGCCAAAGAGACTTATAAATAAACTTAACTTTTCTTCATAATTCCACTGTGGGAAGAGTTTTCCATATTGATAACTAAAAATATCATTTAACTTATATGGCACGTCTGTATTAACGCGATTATTTTGTTTTCTGAACCTTTGTTGATACATGATTGCAAACATATCATTCCACAAATTGTACGTTTCTCCAAAACTAACATCCGTTTCCTTCCTGTTGTAGTAGTGGGCAAACTGTTGCAATAAGATCCAACTCGATCCTCTTTCAGGTTGTAGAAATGCTTCAATATTATCAGTAACAGATATCCAATGAAAATTGAAATTCGAACATGTTGCTGAATTAATAACATTGTTTGCATTGCATCTTTCTGAGCGTATAAATAAAGATGTCCGATCGATGAATTTTAGGGAAGAAAGAATGTCTTTCTTCTCATAAGTATGGATAGTTGTCAAATAGTCGTAGTACTCAACTACCTCAATTTGATTCAGTAAGCCAACGTACAGACTAGAAGATGATGATTTTAAATTTTCAATGTCTTGCACTGAGAGCAACATTTGTGTATAGTAGTTTTCAACGAATCCGTAAACTTGTACTTTTTGGTAAAATTCAGATTCATCCTTTTCTGAAGAATGAAGTGTAACATCATTGGAATCAAAAATTGGTAATGGTAACCATTCTCTAGTTTTAATTCTTATCGTTACTGGCACATTGTTAGAAACTGACATCATAGGCACACAATCATAGTATGCTGTATAGGATTTACTAAAATTCGATTTCCCAGCAAGATCCAATATGTTGAATGAACCATCAGGTGCATCAGCAAGACAATAGAAAAATAAGTTTTCTATTGTCGAGGCTGCCTCCACTGACAAACTTATTTTCGATCCTTCTTTAATAATTATTCCAAAATGAGTTTTGTAATGATAGAATTGATTTTGAATGAGATTTTTCGTCCAGGGATCCGAAAATTCTCGAATCAATGGTTTTGCGATTCTTGTAGTAACCTAAAAGATATATTTCTTAGTTAGAATACTGTATATTATAAAATAATTTCAGAATATTATAATTTCATTTCGATTTTAAATAATTTTATAACACATTTTCGAAAATCGTTTTCTGCAAAGCAACCTGTTAATAAATAAGTTGCAAGTCGTGCATCAAGTCTTTATAACTATTAGCAAAGTTTGGCAAAATATAAATAGATTTTACGGATTTCAGGACGTAGTTTAATAAATAATTTATAAATTATAAAGGAGAAATAACACAGCCACACAAAAAAAATAAAGTGTTTTGATCTGGGGTCGAGACATATGTATTCCGATGTATTTCGATGCGCTGAATCCGAATCCGCCCTCAGAATTTGGCCAATGGGTCCTGGTTTCGCCCTAACCTCAAAAAATACCCTAAAATCGTTAAAATGGTCACTTTTGATTTATCAAAATTGAATCTAACCGCATGTTGATAATTTTCTAAGATCCCTTAATTTAAATAAACTATTCTATAAGCTTTTCAATTGAAAATTCTTATAAAACATTAAATCTATCGAACCTAACCTCAAAAACACATCTAAGATTCCAAACAAACAAATTATACCATACACAGCGCAATAAAAAATAGGTAAGCTCATGAAAGTTACAACTTAGGTGTTTCTATGACTGCTGATTACGAATCCGGTGTTAGTTTATCAAAATTCAAAATGGCGGATCGAATATGGCGAACAATATAATTAAAATTTGTTTTGATTGGCTTGAAAATCGTTACTCGGGGGTTTTCGGGGTCGCTGATGACGAATCCCATGCCGGTTTATAAAAATTCAAAATGGCGGATCCAATATGGCAGTTTTTAATATTTTAACGATTATTTTAAATTCATCACTCGCGGTTTTTCGGGACCTTTGATAACGAATCCTACACTGTAAAAAAATCTGCTGTAAATTTACTATGTCCGACGTTGGAAAGTTTGGTCACTATGTCCGACGTGGTATTTTTACACGCCGACTGTAATCTACATAACCTGCAAATATTTTTTGAAATAATATTTTCAGTCGTAACTTTTTGTATTTATGAAATATAGCCCAAAACTTTTTGTTATATTATTATTTACTTATAAATTAGCATATACTTTCTATAAATGTACATTATATACACTTTTTTAGAGTTATTTATAAAAACTTGAAAATTTTTTGAAAATCTTAAAGGAATAAGAAAATTAC
Organism: Leptopilina heterotoma; assembly: GCF_015476425.1. Lineage (NCBI taxonomy): Eukaryota > Metazoa > Arthropoda > Insecta > Hymenoptera > Figitidae > Leptopilina > Leptopilina heterotoma. Next base: position 1,047,396 of record NW_025111153.1, read on the forward strand.
ATTCGCCATGTAATTGTACAGATCGTACGACGTAATATTACGTCAAAGTGTAGAAATACACGCAATGTAAAAATACCACGTCGGACATAGTGATCAAATTTTCCTACGTCGGACGTAGTAAATTTACACAAAACTATTAAATTACATAGTCGTATAATGTAAAATTATTAAAAATAGTAAAACTACTTTTGGAACGAAATAAATTTACTACGTACAACCTATAATTTTGATGTGTGAAATTACAAGTTTCGTGTTATTTTACACCAGATTTTTTTACAGTGTATATCAATTTTTATAATCTTAAAGTCTTACGAATTGTTAGAAAACAATTCGTAAGACTTTAAGATTACACGGAAAAAAATTTTTACTGTGGGAAACAGCTAATTTCAAAAATAAATAACATAAAGAATCTATTCAACTAATTCAATGAATGATTTCCAATGCAGTAGTCAAACTGTTTCTCTGATATAGAGAAAATGAATTTCACTGGTCAGCCATATTGGAAATATTTGACAGTTTACCATTCTCATAGAAATTTCTCTAAAATCACAAATGTCAAATTTACATTTCTTACCTCTAAATACGTATTAATTTACTGATTTTACATATTATTAGTTATAATATAAAAAATATAATTAATAGAATTTGAATAAACGCTTTGAACATTAATTTAAAAATGTTTTCATTCAAGTGTTATTTTGAGGTTACGTTGTTTTCAAAAGATAACGCAAGAAATATAATTTTCGCTAGATCAGCGAAAATGGATTATCGATGGAGCCAAATCAGTGAAACTTATAGCTATTATAGTGATTGTTATCTCTACTTTAGTAGAACTTTTTTTAGCGTGTATAAAAATTGATATAGGATTCGTTATCAAAGGTCCCGAAAAACCGCGAGTAATAAATTTAAAATAATCGTTAAAATATTAAAAAACCGCCATATTGGATCCGCCATTTTGAATTTTTATAAACCGACATGGGATTCGTCATCAGCGACCCCGAAAACCCCGAGTAACGATTTTCAAGCCAATCCAAACAAATTTTAATTATATTGTTCGCCATATTGGATCCACCATTTGGAATTTTGATAAACTAACACCGGATTCGTAATCAGCAATCATGAAAACACCTGAAGTTGTAACTTTCATGAGCTTACATAATTTTTATTGTGCTGTGTATGGTATAATTTGTTTGTTTATAATCTTAGATGTGTTTTTGAGGTTAGGTTCGATAGATTTAATGTTTTATAGGAATTTTTAATTGAAAAGCTTATAGAATAGTTTATTTAAATTAAGGGATTTTAGAAAATTATCAATATGCGGTTAGATTCAATTTTGATAAATCAAAAGTGACCATTTTAACGATTTTAGGGTATTTTTTGAGGTTAGGGCGAAACCAGGACCCATTGTCCAAATTCTGAGGGCGGATTCGGATTCAGCGCATTGAAATACATCGGAATATATATGTCTCGACCCCAGATCAAGACACTTTATTTTTTTTGTGTGGCTGTGTAATCAAAAAATTATTTTTATACCATTTGTAGAATTGCAACTTACGTATGAATTCCATTGAATCCTCTGCTTTGCTATTGAAGAAACGACAAGTATTGATAATAACTTTAATAGTAATAAGGTATTCATTATTCACTATTTTAAGAATTAAATAATAACTTCAAAACTTAAGTTTAAAATTTTCTATAATGTCACGTCTTATATAGCAAAAATTCTGTTAGATTTCTTGGAAAGTAAGCATTTACATTTTATCAACATTATGCGTATGATTTGACGTTTCAGTAAATAATAAAATCCTAGTAATATTTAAATTTTTCTCTACTGAGAATCTATGAAAATCAATAAAACTATTTGTAGAAACTACGTCAATCGATAGAGACAATCGATTGTCGTCATAAATTTGAAGAATTGATTTTAGATTTTAGAAATTTCTTAGAAATTACATAAGAAAATTAATTATTATAAGAGATCATCTACATCATTTGTTTACCTATCAAATTATACAGCAGTCACGTAGGACAATTCAAACATATGAATAAATTTAAATTTGTTTAATTAGTAAAAAAAAGTATATAAATTACAAAACTGGTTAAAATCTCTTTAATAGTAAGAGAATATTTGTTAAATTACTTATTAATTTCTAAAATAGACATAAAAATGATAATATTAACAATTTTGAGTATTTTTTTATTTAAGGTTTCGAACACCGAAGGTGTAGTAAACTGGAATACCGAGGTACGTATTGAAAAATAATTATTACAAGCTATGTATGTATTTTTTATGTTCGATAATGAATCGACTATTTTGAAATTTTTGAAAATTAAATTTTTCTGATTCAAAAATTTTTTTGTTTAGGAAATTGAGAAAACAGTGATACCATTGGTTAGGACATTCGACGATTCTTGGAAAGTTCATACGTACAGATCTCCAAGGTATCATTACAAGAGTCACTTTGGAATAATAATTAAAAAAGGAACAACTTTTACCCTAACGACTCAGGCAGTAAAAAATCTGACATATTTTCACTTTTACTGCATTACTGAAGAGTATGAAAACCTTATCGATGAAGACTTTGAGAAGACAAACAACAGTAAAAAAGTTTATACAACGACATCCGATTGTGTGCCAATGTTACCAGTATCGTACAACATCGATGTGAAGGTAAAATTAAGAACTACCAATTGGATTGATCTACCTGTTTTGGATACAAAAAATATAACCTACCGTATGTCAGAAGAAGCTGAAAGAGAGTTTTACAAAAGAATAGAAGTTTATGGTTTTGTTGAGAGTTATTATGTACAGATTTTAATGACAGCAAGTGACGTAAAGGCAATGTTAGCAAATAAGTTCAGTTTGTATGCTTCTGTTCAAAATGAAGAGGATATAATAAAATACTACAACTATGTGACAGGTGCGAGTCGATATGTAAATAAAAATGATTCGTACGGACATATTATGGTTGAAAAATATAGAATTTTTGATCAAGTTTATAACAAATATACTGGACTTTATCATGAAAGAAGTATATCATTTGGTAAATCTATAGTAAACAATTTTCTAAATCCTGTTCGAGGATTACGATGGGCTTTAATGCACGAAATTGCACATTATTATGATCTGCCATATTTAGTTAATGGTTTTGCAAATTCCTGGGAGACCTGGACCAACATATTGAGTTCTTTTTATAAGAAAAAGATTTCAGACGAACCCGCATTATATGACTATAATAAGTTAGAAGACAATGAAATTATATCTAATTATCGACAAGGTATTAGTATTAACGGAAATTGGAATAAACAAGAAACAAAGTATGACTTTAGAGACAAATTACAAGTCTTTTTAACATTATTTGGATACGATGGCACTGACAAATCATTTAGAGAATTCAACATTCGCTATTATTCAAAAAAGAATACAGCAAAATACGATGTAATACCAATAATTTTGGAAGTGTTTTTTGATTTGTACAAGATAAATATATTGCCATTTTTAAAGAAAGTTGTGGACTTTAAAACTTATCATTTAGTAAGTGAATTTTTAGAATTACGACTTTTGACCGGTCGTGCTGTAATGCCGGCTATTGATTTCGGCCTAAAACCAACCGACATGAAACTTAGGAGCAGGGAAAGAGACTGGAGATCACATTTACCTTTGATGTTTATGTCTAAAATGAAGAAAAAGTTCGTTGAGGTGATATTTACTATTGAATCCCCAATAGATCCCACTGGTGCTTGTCTGTATTTGAATAACATTTGTCACACTATTGTTGGCAATCGTATGAACATCAAATTATTATCAAACGTGTACTCTGCTTATGTTTTACAGGAAAAAAACCAGACCTTATACGTGAGTGATATAAAATACCACAAGATATCAAAAGATAAAAAAATTGATATCAAACTAATGGATCTTCCTTCTATTGCAACAAAATTATTCTCCGATAGTCATCAATCCTTTACCATTCAAGGACTTAATTGCCTAATTTTTAAAATATTTATAAATTATAAAGAAATGACAATACAAGTAAAGCAAATCAGTACCTACATTGACCCCTATTTTAATAATAAATTATATTTTTCAATAAGTTTAGAAAGGAATAATTCTTCTATTTTTAAATACAACTTTTTGGGTTATCCAAGACTGAATAAAACTGTCGTACGTGTACATAATTTCCAGATCAATGATAAAATCCACATCTACCATGCAAAACCAGACCACCGTATAAAGTTTGACTTGGGGGTTTACAATGGTTTCATAAAAAATAACACTTTTCTATTGACAAATGCTGGTTTACACAATGTTGCTGACAAGGAGCCAAAAATGATTTCATTATTAATCAATAAAATTGACAAAATTAATTCGAAATATATGTATGATTTGAAGAATAATCCATATTATCAAGGACTCTTAAGACAATATATGAATAGTCTACGTTCTGAAGGATTAGAAAGAATGATACCAAAAAATTGGATTACACCGAGAAACTAGAATTTTTTATATTTACTATTTCTGGTACATCTGTTAAACCATTCAGTGTTCGGTTACTGCAAACTATATGAAACATGAATTATATAATTTACAATTAAATCAAAAGAATTATATTATTACCTTCTCTATATATGTCATTCCTAATTTTTTAAATCTAAAAGTCGAAAAAATTATTGGCAATTATCAGTTGGCGTAGATCATCCATCTAAAAAATTTTAACAATTGTATATTTCTTCAGAAAACAAAATCTTTTGAATTCAGTTAATTAAAAACATTTGTGACGACGGTTTGTTGTGCAGAATTTGTAAAAAGTGTTTGTGAACAGAGAAATATTTGTTAGAAAATGATTGTTTACCAATTTTACGTGCCTGTGAACAGAGAAACCATCGAACACAGTTAAATAATAATTGTAATTTTAATTACACTTCTTAAAGTGCAATAAACTATGCTATTGCTTTATGATTGATTTTAATGACTTTCTTATCCATTCATCCTTTATGAAATATTTTATTACCTTCAAACAGTGGTTTACAGCTACAAATTATTATAAAGTTTCTGTGAAAAACTACATAGAAATGTTGTTGTCATTGTAATACTCCAAATCAAAATTTATTAAGAGTAAGTTGTTCGCGTACAACTTACACTGTTTTTATTAAAAAATATATTAATTTCAACAATTTTTTTAAATAAACAAAAATTCGTTATTTTAAAGGAATTTGACGCCAAAATCAATTCCTAATTAAAGTGAAATTAAATTACATGTTCACTAATATAAATATTATGCTATTACATTCCTTAGTATAGGTTAAGTTCTAAACAGAAGAAAGTCAACTTATTCCAGTTTTACACTCCAAACGATAAGTTCAATTATTCTTTTTTCTTCGTGTATTATTATAAAGTTTTGCTAACAAATGTCAACATTCAACACAACTGATTAATTCCACAGCAATAATTCGAAAAAAATTGCCACAAAGATATCTTAGTTTGCTGCTGTAATCCAGTTTTTTGGTATCTTTTCTTCTAATCCTGTAGAACGTAAAACATTCACATAATTAATTAACATTCCTTGAAAATATAGATTTTTCTTTAAATCCTCATTGTATTTCAAATAATAATTATTAACGTTTTCAATTTGTAATGAAATCATATTTTGCTCCATGTCAGCAACATTATGTAAACCGACTCTTGTCAACAGAAAAGTATTATTTTGTTTAAAATTATTGTATTCCTTCAAATCAAACTTTAAGCGAGATGGTTCGACATGGTAGATGTGAATTTTATCATTAATCTGGAAATTATGTTCACATAGCAGAGCTTCATTTCTTTCTGGATAACCCAAAAAGTTGTATTCGAAAACAGAGGCATTATTTCTTTCTAATCTTATTGAAAAATATAATTCATTTTCAAAATTCTTGTGAATGTAGGTATTGGTTTGGTGTATCGCTATATTCATATGTTTATAATCTATCAAAATTTTCATAAATGTCCACGAACCGTGACCTTGAATAATAAAGGAATATTGTATTAGAGATAAACATGATTCTGTTTCCCGCAAATCCTTTACTTTGACATAAACATTTGTATCTTTTGATATGGTGTGGTATTCTATATCACTAGCATACATGCCTTGGTCTTTTTTACTTAGAATATAAACTGAATAAACGTCTGATAATAATTTGATGTTCATACGATTGCCAACAATAGTGTGACAAATGTTATTCAAATACAGACAAGCACCAGTGGGGTCTATTGGGGATTCAATAGTAAATATCACCTCAACGAACTTTTTCTTCATTTTAGTCATAAACTTTAAAGGCAAATGTTGTCTCCAATCTTTTTCTCTGCTCCTAAGTTTCATGTCAGTTGGTTTCAGGCCGAAATCAATGGCTGGCATTACAGCCCGACCGTTCAAAAGTCGTATTTCTAAATTATACGACAGGGAAGGAATAGTTTTAAAGTTGATAACTTTCTTTAAAAATGGCAATATGTTTATGTTGTATAGATCAAAGAAGACTTCTAAAAGTATTGGTATTACATCATTTTTGTCTGTATTATTTTTAGAAAAGTATCGAATGTTGAATTCTCTGAAAGATTTGTCAGTACCATCATATCCGAACAATGTCAAGTAGAAGTGTACTTTTTCCCTATAATCCCATTTTTTATTCTCGATAGTAATTCCATTGCGATAATTCGATAGAAGCGTGTTGTTCTCGTGATCTTCGTAATCAAGCCAATAATCCATAGAGGAAAATTTGTGTTGATAGAATGCAGAATAAATATTAGTCCACGATTCCACGGTGTATCCAATACCGTTAACAGTCCCTTCAATATCATAATAATGAGCAATTTCGTGTAATAAGCCCCACTCAAATCCTCGAATAGGATTTAAAAATGTATCTGCTGCAGAGGTGAACGCTATACCGTATGGATATAAATGTCCCCCGTAGAAATCTTCTTCAGTACGGCTAAAAATTCTGTATTTTTCAACTAAAGCATATGCGTATGAATCATTTTTATTTACATATCGACTCGCGCTTGTCAAATAATTGTAGTATTTAATTATATCTATTTGGTTTTGTACTCCAACCAATAGACTGTAATTTTTGGATTGCATTTCCATGATGTCTTTTGCTGTCAGCAGCACTTGTACGTAGTAATTCTCAACGAAACCATAAACTTCTACTTTTTTATAAAACTCTCTTTCAGCATCCATTGACATGCGATACGTTACATTTCTAGTATCCAAAACAGGTAGATCGATCCAATTTTTTGTTTTTATTTTCATTTCCACATCGACGTTGTATGATACAGACATCATTGGTACACAATCAGAAGTTGCTGTCAAAACTTTTGTAATGTTACTATGATCTCTAAATTTTATTTCATGAACATTATACTTTTCAGTTATACAGTAAAAGTAAATATTTCTAAGATTTTTTAATGCCTTAGTCGTCACAGAAAAAGTTGTTCCTTTTTTTATTATTATTCCAAAGTGACTCTTGTAATGATACAATTGTTTATTGATCATGTGTACTGCCAATGAATCGTCATATTTTCGAATAAGTGGCCTTACTGTTCTTTCGGTTTCCTGAAAAATATAAAAAAAACATTTTATTTATGTTCCACTAACATGTGGTTGCCTATAATTAAAAGTACATATTACTATTTGTTAACTTGTATACATTATGGTATCCAAAAAAATTTAATTTCGAATTTTGATTATTAACACATGCCAATAATCAATTCAAATTTCCAAAGAAAAATACATGGGTGAAATAAACTTTTCAAAAATCCTAAATTTTTCATTTTTAGCTAAAAATTTCCCCGGTTTCAAAATAGTGGATGATGAAAGCTGCGTTATGAAAATGAATTACAATGAAAACAATGTTTTAAAACATATTCATTGACAGAAAATCAATAAACTTTTTTTCTACAAGGATTTTGGGATTGTTAATCCAGAATTTAGTAACAGAAAATAAACACGTTTTGTTTAAGGGGTTACCCCCACTTGCAACTTTGAAAAAATCGATTTTTCTTTTATTGCATTTTTTTGAAGCATAAGTAACTGAAAGTATGTCCTGAAAATTTCAAGTCAATTCCAACAAAATTGACTGAGATATGAGCTTTGAAAGAGGCGAAAGAGACTGATATATACTGATTTGTATATACATATATGCATCGATAAAATGAATATCTTTTTTTTAATTACCACCATGACTTTTCAGCCTACTTCTGGAAACCAAACTATTACGTACTCCCACTTACCGGAGTTGATTCTATGTAACTTTACAAAAAAATTATTTTCTTCGTGGAAACTGAAATTGAAACTTTAAACGCGTTTTTCTCGAAATGGCATTTCTGAAGTCGGTGACCAAGATTACTCAAACACTAATGAACCGATCTTCTTGAAATTTTGCAGGCTTATTTAATACATAAAAATGTAGTCTTTAATCGTTCGATTTTCTTTTTCGAAAAAAAATGTCCGTTTTATAGCCAAAAAACGGACGTTTTTTTTCGTTAAAATCGAACTTTTAACTTAGACTGTCAGCCATTTTGTGAAAAATAAATATTTTTTTAAATCCTTCGATTAAAGACTAGTTTATACTCATATTTGACTAAATTTATCCACATTTTTTGATTCCGATGATTCACTTCGCCGCAATGTTGGTCACCGCAAACCGTATAAATAAAAATATTATTTCGTTGACGGCAGTTTGACACTTAACTATGTAATATTTTTTAACAAAAAAATTACTAAAAGTTCTTCAATATGTGTTCTTTAAGATGATATAGTTATAGATTAAAAAGGTTTTGTAGTTTTCTTTAAAAAAATTCATAAAAAAGGCTTATTTTTTTGCGCTACAAGTGGGGGTAACCCCTTAACATAAGGACATGAAAAAGAGTACACACTGGACATATGCTTAAATAATTATTTTTCAAACATACCTCAGTATACCAGTTAACTACTCGTTTGGTGTTCGAAACATTAAGAAATAAAAAAATACTTAAAATTCTTAATATTATCATTTTTATTGCTATTTTTCAAATCGGTAATTGAACCAAGCAGTCAAAAAATATTCTCTCACTGTCTTGTGATTTATATACTATTTTTTACTGATAACAAATTTAAATTTAATCATATGTTGGAATTGTCCTACGTCACTGCTGTATAATTTAAAAAGTAAACAAATGTTGCAAATTGTCTATTTTAATATTTAAATTTCTAATGTAATTTCAAAGAAATTTCTAAAATCTAATATCAATACTTCAAATTTATTTACAAAAGATTGTTTCTATCGATTGACGTAGTTTCTACAAATAGTTTTATTGACTTTCAAATATTCTCAGTAGAGAAAACTTTAAATATTACCAGAATTTTATTATTTACTCAAACCTCAAATTATACACATAATGTTGATCAAATGTAAATCTAACACAATCTAACAAAATTATCTAACACAATTTGTGCTATATAAGATATGAAATTATATAGAAAATTTTAAACTTAAGTTTTGAAGTTATTATTTCATCCATAGGCCTTCAATGTGATAACATTTTATAACCTCAAAATATATGATTTTTTTAAAGCACCTAATTTACCTCGTAATTAATATCTGTTATAAATAATATCTAAAAAATATTTTATTACATTAAAATTGTCGATTTAAATTAATTTGGTTCATTTTTATTTCTTATTTTTAATTTTTTATTTAGGAACAATCACATCATCGAACCACCGAACCAGCGAACCATCGAACGTGTTCCTATGTTTCACAAGCTAAAACGACATTAGCAGAAACAGATTTCCTCTCTTTGCCTCGTGGCGCGTAGGCGCTTCCGTACAACAGTGCTTACATGTGATTCGCGTCATTTGTGGATTTTATTTTGCATCCTATAAATGTGAAATTATAAACAATTAAATTGTGCGTGCAAGTGTTTTTTCTCACACAATAAAAATAATAAAAATGATAATTTTAAAAAAATAATTGTTCTGTGCATATATGTGTGTTTGTGATTAAAATAAAGTGATATTTATATATTTGTTTGTTATGTATTTATTATAAGAATAAATCGTATTTCAATACTTACCTTAAATAATATTTATTTTAGTTGCAATATTATATTTAATATATTAAATTATAATAATTAATGATATTTCATTATATAAATACCCCCACAGCACCGAAACTTTCCTAAAAATTTGTTAAATATTTACTTGCAATGTTCGGAATATGTAATTGCAATGTTTATTGAAAGTTGTGGAAAGATCAATTTTCACTAAACTTTTTAGTTAAATATGCCGAATATTGCAAGTAAATATTTAATAAATTTTTAGGAAAGTTTCGGTGCTGTGGGGGTATATATATTTTTTAAAAAAAAATGGTATTCATATATGACCGTAAATACGACCCCAAATACGGGCATAAATACGGCTGTATTTACTGTTTCAATTACACTACCCTACTGAGGCCCGTATTTAGGGTCGTATTCACAGTCATATTTACGCTCATATTTACAGTCGTTCTATTTCAGTACGGCCGAAGATTAAGAAAAATGTGCAAATAAATGATGTGGATGATCAGTTATTTGAAATTGAAGTTCTTGAAAATCAATTTGATTTGGAAGCCGAGGATGAACATAATCTGCTTGATTTGGAATTGGAAATCAATGATGCCGAAATTCAGTTTATTCAGGAATAATTCACAGAGGAATAAGCTGTTAAACTTAAATGTTCATTTATTTATTTAATTTTATACGTATGTATTTCTTTATTTTGTGTTAATTTGAAAATATATATTTAATTATTTGAAAACGTCTTATGGCTGTTTTTTTATTCTGCAAATAAAAAATCTAATTTTTTTAATCATTCGTAAATTTATTAATTTAAAAATAAAATATTAATATATTATTTAAGTTAGTGGATAAACTTCCGAAAAGCGCATACCTCCGATTTTAATGAAAGTTGGTATACTTACGTAATTTTGTACCCTGATTACGAAAATCATAGTGAAAATTGGCGCAAATAAGGTTATCATGGTGAAAAATCCGAGGTATGCGCTTTTCGGAAGTACACCCAAGTTAGTTATTTCATTTAAAAGAATTTAAAAAATTTTTAAGTAGTTATTAATTCTAAATATTTCTTAGTTCCAATGAAATAAAATCATTAAATACAGAATATCTTGTATTTAATTTGAATTTTACCGCCTAAATACTTGAAACATTGAAATGTTTCATGAACACTGTAAAAAATTCTGGTGTATTAAAACATACTGAATGTAATTTTACACAGCAATATTATAGGCTGGACGTAGTAAATTTACTAAGTTTCAAAGTAGTTTTACTATTTTTAATAATTTTACTTTATATGACTATGTAATTTAATAGTTTTGTGTAAATTTACTACGTCCGACGTAGGAAAATTTGATCACTATGTCCAGCATGTTGTATTACACTCGTCTGTTTTTTTACTTTATTCTGTGAATTTACAATGGTCATGTAAAGTTACCACGGATACGTAAATTTACGTTGTATTGCATGTAAGATTACATGCCGCGTGTATTTTTCCTTTAGCGCGGAGTTAAATATATTATATGGATGCTTGCACATGCTCAAAATAAAGTGAACTGCCAACACCGACATTTTGCCTTTTTTGTGTTTTTATTATTAGTATATATATTTTAGTGTTTTCAATTAGTATTATTTAACAGATTACGCATTAGTTAAATTACATGCGGCATGTTTTTGAACAGAACGCTATTTGAAGCAACCCATTTTAACATTGAGCATGTAAAATAACATGCAGGTTATGTCAAATGATCAGCCATTTGTAAAATTACACGCTTGACGTAGTGATTTTCTTTTCCTACGTCGGACGTAGTAAATTTACATGAGAATTTTTTACAGTGAAGCATTAAAACTTTCATGAAACATTTCATTCAGCCAAAGTTTCATGAAACTTTACATCCCTACTACCATTCAAGATTCCACTAGAAAGTAAGGTTAGGTGTCAAAACTTGACGTTAAACATTTAACACATGAAAATTCCTTTCAGTAAGAGCATTTTATATTTTATCGTAAGCACTTTGCGTTTTTAACCATATTTTCACTACACGGAGAGAAATCTGTTGCTATTATTGCTTGCAGAATCTTTACAAATTTTATTAGTCACTGGCTGAATAGAATTTTAGCTTGAGGTTATAATAATTTATATACGAAATCATCTATTTAATGTAATGGAGAGTTCGATGCAATAAAAACAAAAAGCAGCTGCTAATTTTGCACGAAATCTTTATTATAAACCGAGTAAAAAAAAAGTATTCAGAATAGAGAAAAAGTATTGGTGGAGACGTTCGGTGAATGCGTTTTCGCGACAAAACCGTATTGGTGGGTCACGGTGAATACATTTCGCTTACCGTGAATACTTTTTTTTTAAACTCTCGATTTAAAGATTCCTAAGCAAAGTTGAGAATATTTATAAAGAGCGTAAGTGATCTGAAGTATAAAAATGACGATTGCGAGAAGGAAATAAGAAATTTTGAGAAAAAACGAAAAATTAAATGTGACAAACCTACAACGTATGATGATGAAAAGGAACATTGACGATACCGACAGAAACTTGAGAAATCCAAGTAAATGTATGTGAAACAGTAAGTTCCGCCGGTAACGTCAAAGTTCCTTTTAATCATCATACGTTGTAGGCACAGAAAAGCATATGGTAATTGATCAACATTTGACAATCTGTTTGTCACATTTAATTTTTCGTTTTTTTTTTAAATTTCTTATTTCCTTCTCGCAATAGTCATTTTTATACTTCAGGTCACTTACGCTCTTTATAAATATTCTCAACTTTGCTTAGGAATCTTTAAATCGAGAGTTTAAAAAAAAAGTATTCACGGTAAGCGAAATGTATTCACCGTGACCCACCAATACGGTTTTGTCGCGAAAACGCATTCACCGAACGTCTCCACCAATACTTTTTCTCTATTCTGAATACTTTTTTTTTTACTGGGAATATAAAGAGAACGTGCTATAAAAGTATTAGATTCTTCTTATAAGAATCGCTCGAACTCCGACTAATTTTCAGGCGGACTTTATACAACACAATCTTACTTGCGTGTACGCACATATAACTCACACACACATAATTATATTTCTCTGGATGGTTTCGAGGAACGGAACGCGTACAAAGCGGTGACGTTTGCAATAACATAACCTAACAATTTTCACATGTTGCTTATATATTCAAACACGAACAAAACTGCAATAATTTTTAAATAATATACTTACTATTAAATAAATATTATCTTTTTATAACAGCAACAAGTATTAAATACTACATATAATATATAATGTTTTACAGGACAAAGAAATATCAAATATAGAGAGAGAGAGAGAGAAATATATGTGTGTGTGAGTTATATGTGCGTATACACAGGTAAGATTGTGTTGTATAAAGTCCGCCTGAAAATCAGTCGGAGTTCGAGCGATTCTTATAAGAAGAATCTAATACTTTTATAGCACGTTCTCTTTGTATTTATAATAAAGATTTCGTGCAAAATTAGCTACTGTCTCTTATGCTTATTGCATTGAAAGTATTTTTACAATAAGTATATGAATCCATGCTAAAAATATAAGAGAAACGTTAAGCAATTTAAGTAATGTGCTCTTTCGAGTAATATTAGCAGCAGATTTCTCTCCGTGTAGTTTTAATATTTAATTTTAATAGTTTAGCACTGAAATAATTACAATGAAATTCACACGACGCGAAACATAACTATCACTGCGTTTTATTTTAAAGTAATAAGCCTAAGATCATTAAAAAGCGTACATTATTTTAGAAGTTATTACAATTTTTGTAAGACATTGAAAATGACGATTTTTTAAAAATATCTAAATAAAATATTGGCCAAATGACTTCTGAAAGATGTTGTTCTATTCAAAATGTTATCATCTTTTAAAACATAAAAGGAAAAAAAATTTAGTTTTCTTACTTTAAATGTTTTGAAATGTTTTTCATTCACCTGAAAATGGGTATGGTCTCTAAATTTTGACTGGTAGTGAATATTATATTTTTATTAGGGCTTTTCTTCTATTTAATATTGAAATACCATTAATATATATTACAAGACTAATTGTGTTCATATAATATCACAGATGTTTTTGTTGGAATTAAATTATTCTGGGATAAATGATTTATTACTATTATATTTACATATTAGTAAAATTAATATAATTTCGAAAATATTTACATGTTTTAATGTTCTTTGGATAATGCTAAAATAAGCATCAAGTTTATTTTTAAAAAATTAATGTTTTTGTTTTAAAAAAAAAATATTTATCATTAAAATTTAATTCTAAAAGTTACAGATGCTGAAACTATAATCCAATAATTATAAAACCTGTTTATTAACTGTTACACTGCAAAAATAAGTGTCTTATTTGATATCTTAAAATAAGATGTAAGATAGAAAAATGGTATCTTACATCTTAAAATAAGATGTTTTCTAAAGTATCTTACTGATTTTTAAGATGTTTTATAAGTCTTAGATATTTCTTCTATCTTAAAAAAGTAAGATACTTCTGTAAGTTTTTTAAAGTATCTTAAATTAAGATGTTTCTGTCTCAATAAGATGTTTAGCGATAAGATACTTGTGAATTGTAAGATGCGAAAAAAATTTAAGTTACTAAAAACTAAGATGCATAAATTGTCTTACATATAAGCCCATAGTTAACCTCAAAACTTTTTTCCCAAAAAATATGATGAAAATGTGTACGAAGATACTTTAAACATCTTAAATTAAGATATTTCAAATAACTTAAACGTGACTACCAAAACATCTTAGAAATGACTACCAAAACATCTTAAATAAGATACTTCTTTTTGCAGTGTAGAGTTTAATTTTATACCTTAAATGCTTATTTCAGCTTTATTCAAAGAACATTAAAACATGTAAAGTATTTTCGAAATTATATTAATTTTACTAATAAATATAATAGTAATAAATCATTTTTCACAGAATAATTTAATCCCAACAAAAACATCTTTGACGTTATAATATAATATAAGTAAAAAAATAACAAAAGTTATAATAAACTGATGAAAAAAATCTGTAGTATTTCTACTTTGCAATTTACATATAATGAACACAATTAATGAAATATTCTTGCATAATAATTGTGTTCTTAAATTAATGTTTTCTTTTGTCTCAAATGATAATAAAAATTCCCCTCCTTTACCGCAGTAAATTTAGTTTTTAGGAAGTAAATAATAATAATTATTAATAATTCTTAAAACATTGTGTTTTATTTAAAAACAAAGAAAACGAATGCTATCATTAATTTATTTATAATATTTATTTTCTTTACATTAGAATGAAAACATTTTGAAGCTGTATAATGGAAGAAAACTCCCCTCCGTTACCGACGGTATAATTATTTCCATTACACAGTACCTAAATTACAGACTTTATTAATCATCAGATTCGTTTGAAACTCGTTACTCGGGGGTTTTCGGGGTTGCTGATTACGAATCTGATGTCAGTTTTTGA
The DNA here is from genome assembly GCF_015476425.1 of Leptopilina heterotoma. Taxonomy (NCBI): domain Eukaryota; kingdom Metazoa; phylum Arthropoda; class Insecta; order Hymenoptera; family Figitidae; genus Leptopilina; species Leptopilina heterotoma. Next base: position 1,062,942 of record NW_025111153.1, read on the forward strand.
AAATTCAAAATGGCGGATCCAACATGGCGGACACTTTTTTGAAACATTCATCGCATTTTGCTTGAAACTCGTTATTCGGGGGTTTTCGGGGTCGCTGAATTCGAATTTGATGTTCGTTTTTGAAAATTGTAAATGGCGGATCTAGTATGGCTAACACTCTTTTATATCATTAATTAGATTCGCTTAAAACTTGTCGCTCTGGGGTTTTCGGGATTTTGAATTTTCAAAAACTGACATCGGATTCGTAATCAGCAACCCCGAAAACCCCCAAGTAACAAGTTTCAAGCAAATCCGATGAATTTTTCAAAAAAGTGTCCGCCATATGCCCATATTGGATCCACCATTTTAAATTTTCAAAAACTAACTTAAAATTCATAATCAGCGACCCCGAAAACCCCTGAGTAACGGGTTTCAAGCAAGTTTCATCAATTTTGAAATTGATTGTCATTTTTAAGAAATGTCACTTTTGTGAATTGTTACTTTTGCGAATCGCCATTTTTACGAATTGCCATTTTTACGAATTGTTATTTTTGCGAATTGTCATTTTTGCGAATCGATATTTTTACGAATTGTCAATTTTCCGAAAAGTCATTTTTGCGAATCGCCATTTTTACGAATTGTCAATTTTCCGAAAAGTCATTTTTGCGAATTGTCATTTTTGCGAAAAATACAATAGTGAATTTATAGATACCTACAAGTTTCTATTGTATTTTCCGCAAAAATGACAATTCGTAAAAATGACTTTTCGGAAATTTGACAGTTCGTAAAAATGGCGATTCGCAAAAATGACTTTTCGGAAAATTGACAATTCGTAAAAATTGCGATTCGCAAAAATGACAATTCGCAAAAATAGCTTTTCGAAAAAATGACAATTCGCAAAAGTGACATTTCGCAAAAATGTCAATTCGCAAAAATGACTAATCGTAAAAATGATATTTCAGAAAAATCTCTTTTCGCAAAAATGACATTTCACAAAAATGTCTTTTCGAAAAAATGACAATTCGCAAAAGTGACATTTCGCAAAATTGTCTTTTCGCAAAATTGACTATTCGCAAAAGTGCAGTTCGGTAAAATGACATTACGGAAAAATGACATTTGGGAAATAATCATGCGCCCCTCATTTTTAATATATGGTCTGGTACACCTTTTTTCAATAAACGATATATTAACGGTGTTCGACGGTCTCTGAAATTTCTAGATTACATTCGACAAACCGCTATCACCCAACAAATACGGCACTGCCTGGTTTAAATGACGTGAAATTGGTAAACAATCATTTTCGAACGAGTTTTTCTCTGCACACAAGCACTTTTTGCAAAATCTGAATCCGAACCAATGACACAAATCTTCTTAATTACCCAAATCCAAAATATTTTTTTAAACCTTGAAGAAAAGCGGTTGCAAAATGGGAAAGGCCGGAGTAATGTAATGCGAATCATTTTGACAGCTGAGCCTTTACGCTCCCTGCATGCTTCTGCCCTCTAATGGCAAATGGTTGTAACAAACGTCTTGCCGCCTGTCATTACATTACTTTTGTTGCTTTTGCATTTACCATTTTGCAACCGCGTTTCTTCATGGATTAAAAAAATATTTTGGATTTAGGTAATTAAGAAGATTTGTGTCATTGGTTCGGATTCAGATTTTGCAAAAAGTGCTTGTATGCAGAGAAAAACTCGTTCGAAAATGATTGTTTACCAATTTCACGTCATTTCAACCAGGCAGTACCGTTTTTGTAGGGCGACAAGTGTAGGTCGCACATAACCTACAAATTTCAGAGACCATCGAACGCTCTTAAGCCCTCGATCCAGGCCGTGTTAAAGGCTCTCTCAAGGTCAATCAGGCACGCTGCCACTACTTTTTTTTCCGCGAGTTCCTTTGCTATGTGTGAGGTAAACCTCGACACGGCGTGGATAGTAGATGTCTTATAACGAAAACCGAATTGTTCATATGGAAGCAGCTGATTGTCCTCAACGTATTTATTTAGCGATTTAGTTATTAAAATTTCGAATAATTTCCCCATGTTAGGTAATAGGCTTATTGGTCTAGCTACTTATGTTTTTTGGATCTTTATTTTTTTTAATATAGGAACTACTTTTGCCGTTTTCCACACCTTAGGGAAATATCCCATATTTAGTAAATTATTGAAGACAATCAGGAGCAAGGTCATGAAGTTAGGGGGGAGATTTTTTAACGCGATCGTAGGTATATTATCGATACCTGTTGATTTTTTATTGTTTAGTTTTTTCATGATTTTTATAAAAGTTATATAATCATAGAAATAATTTTTATTTTCTTCGAATCTAGGATTTATTGCTGTATTTGTGTCTAAAAAGTTTATTAATGTATTTGTTTGATTACTATTTATTTTGTTTCTTTCTTTAAATTCATTGATTGTTTTGTTTACTATTTGTTCTAGTCTTGGACTGTTTGAGATTCTATTTTTATTATTTATATCGGAAAGATATTTAGCTAAAGCGTTTGCTTTATCAATGGGTTCGGTAATAATTATATTATCTGTTTGTTTGATAATCTTATTTAAGTTTATTGTTTCAGCATTTATTATTTCTATGTTGTTGTTGTTTATTATAAAGTTTGGAATTTCTGTATTCGAATTATTATTAAAAATTGATTTTATTTGGGGGAACATGTTTTCGGAATCATGGCATTTAATTTTTGATATTTTATCATGCCAATATTCATTTACTTTTTTGTCTAATGTTCTTTTTAGTTTTTGTTTAGTGTGTTCTAGTGCCCTTTTTAAGATTGTTATTTGTTCTCCATTTGTAATAAATTTTCGATTTAATTTGTGTATTAGTGATAAAAGTTTTGTTTTTAATAGTTGTAATTTTTTTATTTCTGGGGACAAGTATCTGGATATCGAGTCTTTGTGGCTGTATTTCGGCGTTACTTTGTGCAATTCATTTATCATATTTTCGTTTATCATTTTTATAAATACGTCAATTTCATTTTTTTGTAAATTCCTATTTTTTGGGATGTTTAATTTAATATTTTGTAAATTTTTTTTGTAATTATCCCAATTAGTTTTATTATAATTGAGTTTATTATTTTCAAAAGGTGCAAACAAGAAATTATCTAAATTTTCTATTTTTATTTTTAGTATTAATGCTTTGTGATCGCTGTCGTAAGGATATACTTTGCACATATTATTAATGAAATTGATAATATTTACTCTCGCGTCATGCATGACTATATCCAGATACGAGTCGCCTGAAGGAAAAGTTGCCATTTCTGGCCCTGTTAATATAGTTCTAAATTTAATTTGGTTTTGTGTGAGCCATTCTGCAAGAGCCGCTCCTCTTGTGTTTACTCTTTTGTCGTTCCAGAGGGGATGTCTTGCGTTTAGGTCACCTGCCATGATATAGTAATTGTTTATATTATTTAATTTTAATTCGGAGATTTCTTGGAGGTCGTTTGAGAAATTTGCTCGTCTGTCTCCAGGCGAGTAGGTGCTTATTATAAATAAGTTATTATTATTTTTTAATTTAAGTTTTATTATAGTAAATTCCAAATTTGTGATTTTATTTTGGCAAGAGAGATTTATTTTTTCATAATTTATTAATTTATTAATTATTATGGCAGTCCCACCACCCTTTCCCTTGGGTCTGTCATCCCTTATTATATTATAATTTGGGAAATTCATTTTATGTCTGTCCTTTAATTTGGTTTCGTTTATTAGGGCTATGTCGATTTTTAGTTTTTGTAGTACGTTTAATAAATTATATCTTCTGTTGTTAGCTACTATGGAATTTACGTTAATCGATAATAATTTTAACTCACCAAATTTAGTTATCTTCCCTTCTTTGTATTTATATTGATTATTGCTCTCCATTATTGATATTATTATTATTATTAGTTATATGCTGTTGTAAGATTTCTATGTTTTGAGCGTTTCGCTGCACCGTTTCCCTAATTTCGTTAATTTGTGTTGATATGAATGACTTCATTTGGTTCATAAAAGTAGCTAATATTATGTCAAGGCCATTATTCGTGAGTGTGTCGTTTTTCTGCGTATATAATATTTCGTTTGCATTTATTTCTAAATTATTTGTCACGTTTTCTAGATTCTTGTGCTCGAATCGCGTCAAGTTTGTTGTGGTTTCGTGTTTATCTTTTGTTATTATTTCAGGTGTTATTGTTTCGATTACAGCATGGTTTTTGTTCGCTACATCGGTATTATCTTTTAAACTTGTTTCGAAATTCAATTTATTTTTGTTGGTTATTGTCGCAAAGGAGATGCCCGGTTTTATCAAATTTTCTACCATAATTTTCTTTTTTTCTTTTAGCATTATTAAATTTTTTTTTATTTCTATTTTATTTTGATAATCAAGCAACACCGGGCATCCCCTGTACGATGCAGGATGGCTGTGATTTTTACAGTTTATGCAAAATATTTTTTCATTTTCGGAGTTTTTTTCTAACAATTTGCATTCTCCTGGCCCGTGTTGTTCCGCGCATTTTACACACCTGTATCCCCTATTGCAGAATTTCGCTGTGTGTCCGATTCGCTGACAGTTAAAACACTGGATTGCATTTTTATTTCTTATTTTATCCCACCAAACTACCTGGTTTGCTAGTCTAGTAATTTTTAGCATTTCTCTATAATCGCTATCTGTTGTTATTTTAACGAGGAGGGCATCGCCACCTCTTTTTGATTTGAAAAAATTTTTTAAATTTATTTTTTTTATTTCTTTAAAGTTAACGTTTTTGATATTCGCTTTAAGTAATTCTGTGCGGATGTCCTCCTCGTTAAAATCCCCTGCTACTCCCCTCAGGAGTCAAGAGTGAAGTTTTTCTTGGTTAGGAGTTTTTGTACGTAAATTGCTATTTTGTTATTAGACAAGTTTTTGAAAATAAAATTTTAAAGACTTAGAAATTTTATTAAAATACCTGTTAATAAGTTGATTTTTGTGTTTGTTACTATGAATGGTGGTTGTTGCGTCTTGAATTTTCCCTGGGTGGGGTGTTGTTCCTCCTTATTTATTTGTCGTTGATGTTGTTGTTTTTGTTCGAGGTTGTCATCTCGCTGCTCCTTGTTGTGTCGATCTTCAATTAGTTGGTGGTCCTGTTGTTTATTTATACTGAGGTTCATTTGTTGGGGGTTGTCATCGGCTTGTTCCATGCTGTCGTCGAAGTCCATTGAGGTTTGGAGCAGAGTCTACAATGAGAGAAGGTGCGCATCGATGTTCATAGCTATAGATATACCACAGCATGCTTTAGTATACCTATAGCTATGAACACCGATGCGCACCTTCTCTCACATTGGAGACTCAACTTGGAATGTTTCTCGAATTTCTTTTTCGAAGTCATTGGGTGGATCGTCCATGAAGTTGGAGTCGTATGTGTTATCAATTATGGGCGTTATTATCCATTGTTTTGTCTCATCTGTTATATTTTGTATTGAATTTTGCACGGGCTGTTGTGCTGTTAGTGTAGTTGTTTGATAATCTTCTTGATGTTGTATCAAGGTGTCCTTTTTATTTTTAGGGTTGTTTGGAGCTTGAATGAGCTCTTCGTCATTGAAGTTATTGTGTGCGGAACTTTGCGGCATAGGTGATACGCTTTTCCTTGTTTTACTTCTTTGTGTTGTTAGTTGCTTAGTTAATGGTGTTTCCTTATCAGGGTTGGTGATTTGTTTTTTTGGTTGAATGATAGTCACTTTGCTTGTTTTATCATTTATTAAACTTTTAATTATTGAATCAATCTTAGGATTTTTCGTGTAATTAGTTGAAAGTTCTCTTAGTCCATTTATTAATGAAGCTTTCTCTTTTTTGGATGAAACGAGCTTTTTGTTTTTTATGTTGAATGCTGGCCTAGAGTCAATATTTAAACCCGGCGTTGCCATGATCGTTTTTGTTGTTCACTTGGCGGGAAGATTGTTCACTCATGCGTCATTTTATCGGAGTAAATGTACGCGAGTAATTTACTGAGTTTTCCTTTGAAAAAGGTGCTAGGACTTTTTCTTCCTCAACTTCATCTCCCCTTCCAACTCCAATTCCATAGAATTTACAAAAATGTCGAATTTTCCTAAATTTAACATTTTCTCTAAATAATTCAAATTTTCGAATAAAAATTATTTAAAAATTACAATTATGAATATTAACTTAAAATTTTGAATCTTAATCTTAGAAAATACTATTTTTGTCTCTACACGCAAATAAAGATTACCTACTTGAAACTAAATTATTTTTAGCAAATTAAAAATATTTCTAATTATGAAAAATTAAACAATAAGATTGTTTAAAAGTTTTTGAATTTTTTTAATCCAAGTTTGACGACTTGCATTTTCTGAGAAAAAAAATTATACGTTAATACCTATAAATAATTCTCATTCTGTAGAAAATCATCTTTAAAGTAATAAGCCTAAGATCATTAATAAGCGTACATTATTTTAGAAGTTATTACAATTTTTGTAAGACATTGAAAATGACGATTTTTTAAAAATATCTAAATAAAATATTGGCCAAATGACTTCTGAAAGATGTTGTTCTATTTAAAATGTTATCATCTTTTAAAACATAAAAGGAAAAAAAATTTAGTTTTCTTACTTTAAATGTTTTGAAATGTTTTTCATTCACCTGAAAATGGGTATGGTCTCTAAATTTTGACTGGTAGTGAATATTATATTTTTATTAGGGCTTTTCTTCTATTTAATATTAAAATACCATTAATATATATTACAAGACTAATTGTGTTCATATAATATCACAGATGTTTTTGTTGGGATTAAATATTATTCTGGGATAAATTACTTATTACTATTATATTTACATATTAGTAAAATTAATATAATTTCGAAAATATTTACATGTTTTAATGTTCTTTGGATAATGCTAAAATAAGCATCAAGTTTATTTTTAAAAAATTAATGTTTTTGTTTTAAAAAAAGAATATTTATCATTAAAATTTAATTCTAAAAGTTACAGATGCTGCAACTATAATCCAATAATTATAAAACCTGTTTATAAACTGTTAGAGTTTAATTTTATACCTTAATGCTTATTTCAGCTTTATTCAAAGAACATTAAAACATGTAAAGTATTTTCGAAATTATATTAATTTTACTAATAAATATAATAGTAATAAATCATTTTTCACAGAATAATTTAATCCCAACAAAAACATCTTTGACGTTATAATATAATATAAGTAAAAAAATAACAAAAGTTATAATAAACTGATAAAAAAAATCTGTAGTATTTCTACTTTGCAATTTACATATAATGAACACAATTAATGAAATATTCTTGCATAATAATTGTGTTCTTAAATTAAGGTTTTCTTTTGTCTCAAATGATAATAAAAATTCCCCTCCTTTACCGCAGTAAATTTAGTTTTTAGGAAGTAAATAATAATAATTATTAATAATTCTTAAAACATTGTGTTTTATTTAAAAACAAAGAAAACGAATGCTATCATTAATTTATTTATAATATTTATTTTCTTTACATTAGAATGAAAACATTTTGAAGCTGTATAATGGAAGAAAACTCCCCTCCGTTACCGACGGTATAATTATTTCCATTACACAGTACCTAAATTACAGACTTTATTAATCATCAGATTCGTTTGAAACTCGTTACTCGGGGGTTTTCGGGGTTGCTGATTACGAATCTGATGTCAGTTTTTGAAAATTCAAAATGGCGGATCCAACATGGCGGACACTTTTTTGAAACATTCATCGCATTTTGCTTGAAACTCGTTATTCGGGGGTTTTCGGGGTCGCTGAATTCGAATTTGATGTTCGTTTTTGAAAATTGTAAATGGCGGATCTAGTATGGCTAACACTCTTTTATATCATTAATTAGATTCGCTTAAAACTTGTCGCTCTGGGGTTTTCGGGATTTTGAATTTTCAAAAACTGACATCGGATTCGTAATCAGCAACCCCGAAAACCCCCAAGTAACAAGTTTCAAGCAAATCCGATGAATTTTTCAAAAAAGTGTCCGCCATATGCCCATATTGGATCCACCATTTTAAATTTTCAAAAACTAACTTAAAATGCATAATCAGCGACCCCGAAAACCCCCGAATAACGAATTTCAAGCAAATCCGTTGAATTTTTCAAAAAAGTGTCCGCCATATTGAATCCACCATTTTGGATTTTGAGAAACTGACATCGGTTTCGTGATCGGCGACCCTTAAAACCCCTGAGTAACGAGTTTCAAGCAAGTTCCATCAATTTTAAAACGCATTTAGCTGCGAGAAATTTTCAACAAAAATTCTGAATAAAAAACTTTAATTTTTAATAATAATGTTTCTGAAGATTGTAACCACGTATTTTATAGGCTTATTAAGATTCCCCTTTTGTCACAGGACTAATAATAAAAGTGATTTTTTAAACTTTTTTAAAATGAAATTTCAATTCTGAATTTGTTCCTTTCTAGAGATTGACCCTAATACATGTGATTTTCGTATTTTATATAAATTTTATAAAAAAAATAAAAAAGAAACGCCCGAACAGGGACTCGAACCCTGGACCCTCAGATTAAAAGTCTGATGCTCTACTTTTTTTTTTTTTTTCATTTATTTATTATTAACAAGTCATATACATTTAATATTGGCGAATAAATAACGAAAGAACGCCGTATAACAATAATAAGTTTATATTAATTTTTCGATCGGACACTAGGTCACTCGCCGAAGAGAATTTGTCTATACATACATACATTACATACAATTTTGATTTGTTTTCCATTACACTTTACAATTATATTTCTTTTTGTCAACCATAAAAAAAAAGGAAAATACTACAGTGTTTTCCAAAAAAATGGCCATCCCGCCTCGTGTGAAGCTTAATTTAGTAAAAGATAAAAAAAAGAAAAAGACAAGAGGCAAGAAAAATTTTTGCGTACCATAATTTAATTATCTTGAGTTATATTAGTGGTTTTTAAGCCACCAATACTTCCACTTTCTTTTCTCTGGGTTTGACATTTTAACATTACGCGCCATTGCGACAGAATATTTTAATACAATTGACGCATCTCTTTGTACGTCTTCCGCGTTAAACTTTATACTTCTCACCGATGAGTGCCTGTGTACATGGTAAAGCAGTGGTACATTGTTTTGATCCTGAATATAATCATGCCTGTCTAGGTATGTGAACGCATCCACAGAGAGATATCCTTTATCTATTTTATTTCTTACATTATGATTTTTAAATATTGATGGTATTAGTGGATTTATTTTATTTTTGTTAGCTTTTTCAATGTGGTTTCTTATCAAATCTAAGATGAATATATCGATGCGTGGTATACCTGCTGCATCGTATATTATCTGATTTGATATATACTTTTCAAAATTGGTTTCTGGGTCCCTGTACATGCGCAAACACACCCGCAGGCACGATCCTTCAAATACTCTCAATTTTTCCATTTCTGGTGGTGCAATGCCGTACCATATATGGCACCCATAGGTGAGTATCGGTCTAATCAATAGCACGTAACAAATTATTTTTACTTTTGGATCTAGTCTCGAGGAGAAGAACAATCTTTTATTTGCGAAGAATGCTTTTCTGGCTTTGTCCAGGGCTGCGTTTATATGAGAGATAAATTTTAGTCTATCATCTATGTCAATACCTAAATATTTGACCAATCTTTTATGATTTAACTTTTCGTTTTCTCCCTCTCCTGTTTGAATCGCGAAACTCCTCCATTTTACTTTATATTTCTTATTTACACAGTCGACCAGCGGCCTGAAAAGTATGGTATCACATTTGTCAACATTAACCCTTAGTCTCCATGCACTTAGAAATGCACATATATTTCGAAATAGTTTACATAGCTTATCTTGTGCCATAAATAAACATTCCGAAACTACATACATTATCAAGTCATCCGCGAAACCTATACATTTAATGTCATCCACAATGTTCATACCATAAGACTTTATCAGGTCGCTTGTGTAGATATTGAATAACAATGGTGAATTTACCGCCCCCTGTTGTAGGCCATTCAACAAAAAATACTCTTCGCTATTGTTCCCCTCATCGAGAGACACACATATTTTTCTGTCTCTTATCAAACTCCAGATTATTCTAATTACATGTTCGGGAATTTTTTTCTTTATTAACTTGAATATTAGTCCGTCCAGCCAGACGGAATCGAACGCTTTTTCGACATCAATTAAGCATGTCGCTACGAATTTATTTTTACATAATGCATCACTTATATCGGAAGTAAATTTCGAAATTGCGTGGACAGTTGAGCATTTTGCTCTGAATCCAAATTGTTCGTATGGAATTGTTTTATTTATATCTGTGAATTTAATTAAACTTTTGTTAATTTTCGTTTCAAAAAATTTGCCTAAGTTCGGTAATAAACTAATCGGCCTGTAACTTTTGTGGGAATTTGGATTTTTATTTTTTTTTAGTATAGGAACTACTTTTGCTAGTTTCCATTTCTCGGGGAAATATGCGTTATTTAACAGATTATTAAACAGAATTACCAACTGCCTTATTAGACTATCAGGTAGTTTTTTTAATGCTAAATTGGGAATTCTGTCATGCCCTGCTGATTTTTTACTATTTAATTTATGTAACATTGATTTTATCATTTCAAATGTAAAAAAAAATTCGCGATCTATATCGAATTTAGGTGATGAGGCTAGGTTGTCTAGATTAAATTGTAGCAGTGGCTTTGCTTGTTTTTCATTTAATTTATTTTTTTCTACAAAGTTCCCCGTCGTTTTATTAACAATTCTTTCTAATGCCTCGCTATTCGATGCACTATTTGAATTGTTAATATCGGCAAATCGCTTTGCTAAAATATTTGCTTTGTCCCTCAAATCCGTAACGTTTATGATATTATTTATTTTATCGTACTTATCAAAATTGACATTTATATTATTTATTACATCTAATTCATTTGTAGGTATTTGTAAAATGGGAATGTTTTCTTTATTTTGTTTTCTAAATATTGAATTTATTTTTGGAAACATATTCTCAGTATCCTGATATTTTATTTTACTTATTGTTTTTTTCCAATAATTATTTACAGTTACGTTAATTTCTGCTTTTATTTTCGTTTTTACATTTTCTAACATATTTTTTAGAATTTTTATATTATCCCTATTTTTTGTTCTTTTATAATTTTCTTTGTGTAATTCTGTTAATATTCTACTTTTAACTTTTTGTAATTTCTTGATCCTATCATTTACATATTTTTCCATGATATCAAATTGTTTTATTATCGGGGTTGATTTATATAGATTGCTCGATATATTTTCGCTAATTGAATCTATATATTTCTCCAAATCATCATTATTAATATTTATATTATCCGGTATAGTTAATGCATTCTTTTCAATATTCTTACCAAATTTTTTCCAATTTGTTTTTTTAAAATTGTAATGTTTTTTATCTTCGTTAAAATTAATTAAAATTTCGTCAAAGTTTTCAATTTTAAATTTCATTAAAATTGCGTTGTGATCACTTGCGTAGGGTAATACTTTTAATTTTCCATTAATGGAGTTTGTGATTTTCACTCTAACGTCTTTAATGATTAAATCTAGATAGGAACCACTCGACTTAAATGTTGGGATTGCTGGCCCTACCAATCTTGCCTTGTATTGCATTGATTTTTCTTTTATCCAATTTTCTAATTGTGTGCCTTTGTTATTATTTACATAATCCCCCCATGTTTTGTTTCTCGCATTTAAATCGCCGGCCAATATATAATAATGATTTGGATCTTGAAGATTCAATTCCGCAAATATCGCATCTAGGTCTTTTGAAAACCCTTCTTTCTTGTCTCCGGGTGAATATGCACTAATCAAAAATAAATAATTACTATTATGCAATGAAATTTTTATAACTGTAATTTCTAATGATTTCAATTTTGTTTGACAACTCAATAGTACATGTTCGAAGGACAATCTTTTGTCAAGCACTGCCGCTGTCCCTCCCCCTTTCCCCTCTATCCTATCGTTTCTAATCACATTATATCCCTTAAAATGTACTCTGTGTATATTTTTCAATTTGGATTCATTTATCAACGCAATGTCGATTTTATTATTTTTAATAAATTCAATTAAGTCAAATCTCCGTTCATTCGATACTAATGAGTTTACATTTATTGTTGCTAATTTCAATTCTCTAAATTTAATTATTTTGTCCATTTTCTGTATTTAATTTATCAAATAGCGATGCAATATTTTTTGAGTTTATATTTACTGTTTGTTTTATCTCATCTAGCTGGATAGTCATATATTCTTTTATTTGTATCATAAATGAATTAAAAATTATATCCAAATTTGATTTTTCAATATTATTCGTTGCCGTCTCATTTAATTTTATTCTCGTATTTTTTCCTTGCGAAATTGTTCCTACCCCCTGTGCAATTGTTCCTATCTCTCCTGTTTCGAGATTAGAGAATTCTCTATTTATTGTCTCTATATTATCTATATTCTCATTAACTTGTGTTTGTTTATTTACATTAAAATTTTCTGTTTCAAATTTATTTTGTGGTTGTTCTCTAATTAATTTACTTGTCTTTGGGTTGCTATGTTTTTCTGTCAAAATAATATTATTTGAAGAATTTAAGATTGAATTTATATTTTCACCTCTAGTTATCGCTGCAAATGATTTATCAGGATTTACTAACTTTTCGAAATATTTCAATTTTCTTTCTCTATTTATTTTAACACTATTCTGTCTTTCTGTGATTTTATTTTGAATATCAAGCAACTTTGGACAACCTCTATACGAGGCGGGATGGCCAGTTTGTTTACAATTTACACAATACACATCGTTCCTATTTAATTCTAAATTTATCTTTACTTTACATTCTCCCGGTTGATGGTTTTCTATGCATTTCACACAACGGAATGCTCTATTACAATATAATGCGATGTGTCCAATTCTTTGGCAATTAAAACATTGAGTTTCATTTTTATGTGATATTTTCTCCCACCAGATCATTTGATCCAACAATCTGGACATTGAAGTTATTTCAGCTGAGTTACTGTCTCCCGATATTTTAACGAGAAATGCTTCCCCCCCTCTTTTGGATTTAAAGAATAATTTATATTTTTATTAGGGCTTTTCTTCTATTTAATATTGAAAAACCATTAATATATATTACAAGACTAATTGTGTTCATATAATATCACAGATGTTTTTGTTGGGATTAAATATTATTCTGGGATAAATTACTTATTACTATTATATTTACATATTAGTAAAATTAATATAATTTCGAAAATATTTACATGTTTTAATGTTCTTTGGATAATGCTAAAATAAGCATCAAGTTTATTTTTAAAAAATTAATGTTTTTGTTTTAAAAAAAGAATATTTATCATTAAAATTTAATTCTAAAAGTTACAGATGCTGCAACTATAATCCAATAATTATAAAACCTGTTTATAAACTGTTAGAGTTTAATTTTATACCTTAATGCTTATTTCAGCTTTATTCAAAGAACATTAAAACATGTAAAGTATTTTCGAAATTATATTAATTTTACTAATAAATATAATAGTAATAAATCATTTTTCACAGAATAATTTAATCCCAACAAAAACATCTTTGACGTTATAATATAATATAAGTAAAAAAATAACAAAAGTTATAATAAACTGATGAAAAAAATCTGTAGTATTTCTACTTTGCAATTTACATATAATGAACACAATTAATGAAATATTCTTGCATAATAATTGTGTTCTTAAATTAAGGTTTTCTTTTGTCTCAAATAATAATAAAAATTCCCCTCCTTTACCGCAGTAAATTTAGTTTTTAGGAAGTAAATAATAATAATTATTAATAATTCTTAAAACATTGTGTTTTATTTAAAAACAAAGAAAACGAATGCTATCATTAATTTATTTATAATATTTATTTTCTTTACATTAGAATGAAAACATTTTGAAGCTGTATAATGGAAGAAAACTCCCCTCCGTTACCGACGGTATAATTATTTCCATTACACAGTACCTAAATTACAGACTTTATTAATCATCAGATTCGTTTGAAACTCGTTACTCGGGGGTTTTCGGGGTTGCTGATTACGAATCTGATGTCAGTTTTTGAAAATTCAAAATGGCGGATCCAACATGGCGGACACTTTTTTGAAACATTCATCGCATTTTGCTTGAAACTCGTTATTCGGGGGTTTTCGGGGTCGCTGAATTCGAATTTGATGTTCGTTTTTGAAAATTGTAAATGGCGGATCTAGTATGGCTAACACTCTTTTATATCATTAATTAGATTCGCTTAAAACTTGTCGCTCTGGGGTTTTCGGGATTTTGAATTTTCAAAAACTGACATCGGATTCGTAATCAGCAACCCCGAAAACCCCCAAGTAACAAGTTTCAAGCAAATCCGATGAATTTTTCAAAAAAGTGTCCGCCATATGCCCATATTGGATCCACCATTTTAAATTTTCAAAAACTAACTTAAAATTCATAATCAGCGACCCCGAAAACCCCTGAGTAACGGGTTTCAAGCAAATCCGTTGAATTTTTCAAAAAAGTGTCCGCCATATTGAATCCACCATTTTGGATTTTGAGAAACTGACATCGGTTTCGTGATCGGCGACCCTTAAAACCCCTGAGTAACGAGTTTCAAGCAAGTTCCATCAATTTTAAAACGCATTTAGCTGCGAGAAATTTTCAACAAAAATTCTGAATAAAAAACTTTAATTTTTAATAATAATGTTTCTGAAGATTGTAACCACGTATTTTATAGGCTTATTAAGATTCCCCTTTTGTCACAGGACTAATAATAAAAGTGATTTTTTAAACTTTTTTAAAATGAAATTTCAATTCTGAATTTGTTCCTTTCTAGAGATTGACCCTAATACATGTGATTTTCGTATTTTATATAAATTTTATAAAAAAAATAAAAAAGAAACGCCCGAACAGGGACTCGAACCCTGGACCCTCAGATTAAAAGTCTGATGCTCTACCGACTGAGCTATCCGGGCGCGTTGGTTTGCGCTGCTTGAGAATAGGTCCCTTGACATGTGTGTGAAATCGTAGAAGCGGGAATCATTATAGACGTGAAGGAGAGTCCAGAATAGAGATGAACGCGCTGATACTAACGCGCTCCTCCTATATGTATTCCATATGGACGAGCGCGTTACTATCAGCGCGTTCATACCGACGTCGACTCTATTCTGGACTCTCCTTCACAAGTAATATTTTTATCATCCAAGCCAGTGCTGTAACGCGCTTCTACATTCTTGCTTCTACATCACTGCTTTTTCATCGAAGTGAAAATATGTCCAATAGTACGATGCGCACAAGTTACTACATCGATGTAGGACATGGCCGACCATAACAGGTTGCACCGTCTGCGTGTAGAAAGGGATAACGCTATTAGACTATTTCAGTTGTGACGTCAGAGTCGATTTCAGGTGTGATGCTGATTCCACACTTACCCAGCGCTCCGCTTTTCCGTGGCGTTTTGCGTGAGATAGAAAAAGACAGAGACTATCTCTATCTTTTTCTGTCTCACGCGAAGCGCCACGGAAAAGCGGAGCGACTGGGTAAGTGTGGAATCAGCATGAGGCTGGAGTCCCATGGTAGCGTTTTGCGTTGCGTTTTGTAACTAGGCAATGAGTGTGAGAGAGATGGAGATATGTGTTTGCTATATTTGCACTCATGGCCTAGTTACAAAACGCAACGCAAAACGGTGCAAATACGGTGCAAACGTATATTTGCGCAACGCAAATATACGTTTGCTGCATTCTCTCTTATTACAACGCAACGCAAAACGCTGCCATGGGACTGCGGCCTCAGGGTGCGATCCCATGTATGCAGAATACGTCGACCGAAAGCAGAAAATCATGAGAGTGAAAAGAACAACAATATCTATCTATCTCTTTCGCACTCATGATTTTCTGCTTTCGGTCGACGTATTCTGCACTCATGGGATCGCACCCTCAGTCTCTTGAAGAATCGATTCTCGATTCCTACGATCTGACAAAATTTTCGATTCTAAGAATCGGAAAATCGAAAGCAAGAATCGATTCTTTTAAAGAATCGATCCCGATTTTTTAAAAATTTTGATTATATTAAAATTTGAATTAAAAAAATTAATATAATATAAATAATATTTTTTATAATAATGAAAAATATAATTTAAAGAAGCGCGTTGTACGATCTTTACAAAAGTTCTCAATTTTCATTAGAGTTAATATATTTGATTCGTTGACGTCCAATTTTTTGAAACTTTTCTATCGGCAAAGACAATCAACGACATATGTACAGGTATCTGACGTCATATTCGAACTCGAAATATCTCGATGCGATGTAGTGAAACAGTCTAATGGTACAGTATACAGTAAGGATGTATTTGCTGCCCGATGACAATATCGAGGAGCTGCATAATGGAAAGCACAGATGCATAGGCCTCGTTAAAAATGCCTGCAGCCAAATTTGCCGCTATTTCGAAAATTTTAGAGCCGGAATTGACGTGTTTTGGGTTTAAGGCCTAAGCACAATAGATTCGCGAAAGTCGTTCGCGAACGCAAAGCATGAGTTAGAAAAGGACAGAGATATATTTGTGTTCTTGTCTATCTCATGCGTCTCGTTCGCGAACGACCTTCGCGAACCTATTGTGCGTTGGACTTTAGGCGCTACACAAGCGAATTGAACGCGTCTGCTTGAGCATTCACACGTTCTCGACGGTCGATCACAAAATCTGTTCTATTCGAAAGTATTGTCGAATTGGCCTCTACAATTTTAAAGTCACATATTCTTCGATAGTTTTGGAATATATTTAAGACAAAAAGAAAGTCGATTTTTTAAGCCTATGAAGGAGACTACTGCCTTAATAATTCTCCCTACTGTTTAAAACGAGACGAGTTTATGTAAATTTCCGAAGAAGATACAATATACCCCACTTCTCTATTCTGTAACAGAATGCGTGCGCAAAAATGTTAACCAATGAGATGTATATAGCTAATACCCCCATCAGTCCCAATATGCATTTATACAGTGTTAACACTGTATTATAGGCTGTCTATAAAACTACTGGACCACTCCTAATTTTTGTCGCCCTTGGTTATTTCTTTTGGTCACTATTTTTGTCACTTCTTTTGGACAGTTCGAGTCAATTGTTTTAAACTAAGTTAGATTGTGTTCCATCAGGCAGATATGCCATAAGTTTGTCGAATAAGACTTTCTTGACGAAATTATACACTCCAAAGTACTCAGAACATTCGTAGGTTCCTGATGTTAAATTAAGTCAAGAAGTTGTAAATCTTCGACTGAGTGATAAATTGTTTTATTGTTCGACATTTGTTAATAAATGGATAAAGTTGTCTCAATACAGAAAAATATTCAAAATATCCGTGAATCTGTAAATCAAATGCGTCTACAATAAATCCCGAATTGATTTTATATCGGCAAATTACGTTTAACTCTTTGCCGTAAATAAGTTTTCCCCACCTCAGAAAAAAGCAGTTTGACAGTTGAATCACGTGGACAATATCAGGGCCGAATGTTAGTTTGATTTTGAGGTTATGTTTACATAGGATATTTATGTTTGATAAAAGTCTTTAACAATCAAATTTACCATTTTTAAATTGTAATAAATTGCAAATATACATTTGCACTTTACACAAAAGGTACGATCCTGCAAGTTTAGACACTTACATACTCACACATAACTAACTTATCAACACAAGTATAAACGCCTCTTCTCATTGGCTGTTCCCCCAAAAAGGACTCTAGACGACATTTCGTAACATATCAACGGCAAAGGGTTAATATTATTTTTATATGTATATAAAAGATCAATATCACAATTAAATATATTACAATTCGCATCATACACACACTCAACCATAAATACACACTACAATTATACATAAACAATTTTAACAGAATAAATAAATTAATACGGCTCACGACCAATCGGCGATATTTTCCAATCCTGCGAGTTGGATTTCCTTATCGGTTTAGCTTTCGATCAATAATCCTACGAGCTGGATTTCCTTGTTAATTGATTTTGTTGTCATCAATCCTCTGAATTAAATTCCCTCGCAGAATCACCTTTTTGTTTTACTGATTCGTCGAGCGTCCCCGCACGTTCAACAAATATTAGGCACTCGACCAATGGTTCCACCATGAAAGATTGCAGGATTGCACAAGTCCAGGTGTTTTGTTCAAATGCGTTCCATTCTTAAAAACATGTCATTGTTTATTGTCAAATATTTTTTAACAAATTAATTTTATATCAATAAAACTATATTTTTCATATTCCTTAAAACATTTCCTATCAATTAAAAAAATGAACTGAATTTCATTAATTTAAGACAAATATATAAGGTTTCAAAGTATTGCAGGGTACAAAGCGCCCATAGTGTATCAAACGTAAGTTTTTGAAGTTTGTACTTTAAGATTAAGGGTTAATAGTTCCGTTTCCCAATAAAAACCGTCTTGAACATTACAAAAATTTTTGCAATCGCACTGAAAATAAAAATAAGACGATAATTCGATACATTTTTCATATCTCCACCTTTGTGAACCGGAATAATTATACTTCTTTTTCAAATCAGTGGAAAAATATCATTATCTAAAGACAAATTAAATAAAATAAAAAGTGGTTCAACAAAAGCAGAGCTGCATGACCTGTTGCGGTTCTCCATTTTCTATGTCCAGATGTCAATTTGTATTGTTTTTTAAAACCCGGATTCATATTGACGCTCATAGAAACACTACATAATTAAAAAAAAATTTTTTCCTTTTTTAAAAAAAGTATCAGGATTAAAAAAAAATAAATTGTAAAACTGAAAAATTTGGTGAAAAAAGCATAAAATTTTGAATAATTTGAAAATTAAAAAACATATTTTTTCTGAAAATGGTTTTTTTAGGAATAAACAATTAACTATAATAATCGTCGTATTCATTCTGTCCAGTCTGTCCACACCTGAAGTTAGTCATGGTTATTCTTTTGTTTTTTATTCGTTTTGATAGAAAATAGAAATAAAATATAAAATAACGATTTTTTAACAAAATTTATGCTTTTGTTTTTTATATGTTTTGATAGATATAATATTACATTTATTTATTTTGTTTTTATTTTTTTTGATTTAATAATATTATTTTTATTTCTCAAATAATTCAACAATATTTTTATTAATCTAAAAGAATTATTAATATTATTATACTATTCATTATTTCCTTTGATTCTAAAAAATTAGCATTTTGTAACAAACATTTTAGAAAATTAACAAATGTAAATCCTGTAAAATATTTTCTTTTTTTTTTAATATGAAAAACTTTATTACTTAACAAAATTTTGACTTCTTCCTTGACTCTAAAGAATATTCTGATTCTCTCTAAAAATGATTAGATACTCCAAAAAATGTTCCATTACATTTATTTACGAATTTCTTTAATTCTAAAATTATTTGAAAACATCAATTACTTCTTTTCTAAATAAATTTTAATCATTATTATTTTCCCACAGGAATAAATTATTTTTAATAATTTTTAAAAAAAGTTCTTTGAGAATTTTAAAATCCATTTGTTTACGAAATTTAAATTATTCAGAAATTCTTCAACTATAAATACGAATTAAAAAATAAATATTTCAAATATTTTCAGAAAAAAATTCAATTAAACTTTTTTAAAATAATTAATTCTACAGAATTGTTAGTTATAAGTATGAAAAATACAAATTTTTAAAGAATTTGATTTGGAACCATTTTAAAATTTAATTATTTCTTAAAATTCATGCTGTAATGCTTTTAATATTCAATTATTATGTATAGAACTTTAACTGAAATTCATTTTGAAATAAATTTGTATTAGAGAATTCAATAATTTGAATACAAAAATAAATAATTTATTGAATAATTAAAATTTCTTAAAATTTAAGTCTGATAAAGAATTTTATCAAAACATTTTTAAATTCATTTTTTGAAGGCACAAATATGAAATTTTATGCAAAGTTAGCAAAGCAGTGATATATTTTGTAAATTTCAATTTTTAACGAAATTTTTTAAAATTTTTTAATTATTTTTTGTGATTAAGTAGTTAAGTGATTAGGTACCAGTTTTTATTGTTAATAGGCATTATTATTAATTATCTATTAATACTAGGAGAAACTACACGCGCGTTTTTTTAGCTGTCACCTGTAATAATTTTAAAAGATAACATTTTTGTAATTTTTCATAAATTTTTCGAAGAATTTTTTATTGAAATTTTGTAAAGATAATCGAATTTCTTTTGAGTAATGATAATAATAATAATAATAAATTAAATACTTTGTTTGGCAGGCGTGACATTTACTACTTATTTATATATTATTTATAAAAAAATTTTAAATACAAATTTCATAAAATTCAATTATTTTTTTAATTTTTAAATAAAAAATTATTCCAAAATAATTAATAAAAAATAATTTTTTCTCGATAGTTTTTTAAAAATTAAATTATTTAAGAAAATTAATTCTAAATCTGTAAAGTCTAATTATTGTTAAAAACAGCAAGAGTTTGAAATATATAAAATCTTTTTAATGCTCAAGAATAACATTCAGAATTTTCTTATGAATTGTTGAAATTGAATATTATTCCAGCACTTTTGACAAAATTTTCTGACTTTTTCCTGATTTCCCGGAATAAATTTAGAAAAATAGTGATTTTGTGTAGAATTCTTCTGAATAATTGAATTTTTGAATGTTAATGATATGAAAATAATATTAATTAATTTTGACTAGAAAACTATTAGAAACAAAATAACAAATAAATAATTAATTCTAATTAAATGTAATTTATTTTTGATTATTAATAAGTCAAAAATAATGTAATGAACATATTTTTCATTATCGTCTCATTGGCATTCACGCTTTCATTAATTTTCATGTGACATGTAATGTAAAAATTACATTATTGTTATATATATATGTTAAAAGTGAAACAAGAAACTTAACGCGCGCTTTAGCGCGCGTTATTTGTGCTAGTAATAATAGTAACTCTTATAGCAGCGAAAACAATGGAATTTCTTTTTATTTGTATTACCTTCTAATGAATAAATAATAAAAAAAATAATATAAAATAGGTATTCTTGTTTATAAAAGATTAAACAAAAAATAAAATTTTTAACAAATTATAAAAATAATATGTCATATATGTAAACTACTTTACCCCCACAGCACTGAAACTTTCCAAAAAATTTATTAAATATTTACTTGCAATGTTCGGCATATTTAACTGAAAAGTTTAGTGAAAATTGTGTAAATATTTAAATGTCCCGATTAAAAAAATACTTATAATTAGGCGAAAATGTAATTTAAATGTTCAGGAAAGTTTCGCGCTAAACATTTATTTAATCGGGACATTTAAATCTTTACACAATTTTGACTAAACTTTTCAGTTAAATATGCCGAACATTGCAAGTAAATATTTAATAAATTTTTAGGAAAGTTTCGGTGCTGTGGGGGTAACCGCTTTTTCTATTCATTGCATTAAGTTCAAAAAATTTTTTGTATAGGTAAAAATAAAAAAAAATCCAAAAATAATGTTTTATTAATTAAATATTTTTACAAAATTTATGTTTAATAATATTTTTGTAAACAAATTTCCTTTATTGTTTAATATTTCTCTGTATATTTCCATTATAATATTTTCAAAAAGTAAGTGTAATAATAAATAAATGTAATAATTATAATAATAAACAATAAAAATAATGACTTTTATTATAAATAATAAATTTTATTATTTTTGTTGCTCATGTACATCCCGTTACTTTACCATAGCGTTATCCACTTTTTGCACGCAAACGATGCAACCTGTTATGGTTGGCCATGTCCAACATCGAGCTGCGATTAATTTTTTTCTACCGACAAAGGTGTGAATGCACCTTTAGTATCTTGTTTTAACAGCATGGGAAAAATCTAAGCACTTAATTCTCACTTTTATATTTAATTTATTGAAAATTAATAATTATAATATAGTGCAAATTGTAACTAATAAACAAACATTAAAATATGAGTACAGAAATAGGGATTGAGAACTTGTCGATCGACGCCAACGGGGAAATTCGAAATGACGATATTGTAACACCTTGGTGTGTTGAAAGTGTGTCTGGAAATAAAGGGATAGATTATGATAAACTTATTGGTAAGCGAAAACATGTAAATTCTTTTAATGTTTTGTTTTTTTTCTATGTATTATTGTTAGGTTTGGAAATATTTTTTCCCAGAAACTTAAAGTTTTTCAAAATAAAAAATAACCGGCAAAATCAGAATGATCATATGGATACATAACCTTAGAAACATTTCTTGCGTTGATCATTCTGCATATGGATTAAAAAAATAATTTAATATTTATCATTTTATAGTACTATGAAGAAAGTTAAAATTTTTATTAAGTTTTCTTTGTTAATTTACTTTGTAATTACTTTGTAATGTTAGTTTTACAGTTTCTGTACAATTTAATTTCAAACTATTTTTAAAGTTTAAAAATCATTTCTATATTCTGAAGTATACTCAGATTTGATGAATTAAATATATCAATTATAGCAATTATATTATCTAGTTTGATGAATCAGACTTATTGTTAATATTAAATAAAATTTTTTTAATTTCAAAAATTGTTAAGTTTGAAAAAGTCAATTTTACATGAACTAATCTAATCGAAAATTTTTCAAAGAACGTATAAGTCATTCTTGTTTAATTATTAATTTTTAATTATAAATATAAATATAAAATATTAAAAAAATAATTAATTATTAATTAATCAATCTTTTAAAATAGCTTTTTTAAATAATTTAAATCGTGAACAACTATCATAAAATAAATAAGTTATTTAATGAATAATTTTACTTTTTAATATTAAAAAGGTTTTCAATTTGAAATTTTATAAAATTTCAATTTTTAATGAATTTAATTAGACATTTTTAAAAACTTAGATTTTTGCAAAATGTTAATAATTAAAATTCTTCAAATTAGTTAAATTTTTCAATATATATTTAATTAATTATCAAAAATAATAGATTTATAGAACAATTTTAGTTAAAAAATTTTAAAAATTGAATTGAATAAAATTCAACTATTTTCAAAAATTTTAATAAAATTCTTTTAAAAATTTTCCTCATTTCAATGATTTTCAATATCTATTACAGTTTTAATAAAATTCCCTAAAAGAATTAAATTATTTAAAAACAATTTTAATAAACTTGAACGCAAACATTTAATTGTTTTCATAAATAATAAAAATTTCACAGAAATTCAAATATTAGAAATATAATTTGCATAAATTTGTTCATAAGAAGTAAATTCTTTGAAACTTTTTTAATAAAATTCTTCGCAATTATTCAATTATTTTCATAAATAATAAAACTCATCGCAGAATTTCAATTATTTTTAATACAATTTTAATCGAATTCCTTGGAAAATATTATTATTAAAACTTTTATTAAAATCTGTCAAAAGAATTTAACTATTTATAAATTTGTTGATAAAATTCTTTATGAGCATTAAATTTTAAGAAACATTCAATTATTCAATAAATTATCTATGTTTGTATTTAAATAATTGAATTCTCGTAGAATTTTCTAATAGAAATTGATTTAAAAATTAATTTCAGTTAAAGTTTTAGATAATAATTGAATTTTGGAGAAGTTACTAATATTTGCAATTTTTTTGAATAATTGAATTTTGAAAAGGTTTTAAATGAAAATCATTGAAATTCTTAATTTTATATATTTTTAACAAACAATTCTATAGAAATAATTCCTTTGAAAAAGTTTAATTGAATTTTTTTTTGAAATTCTTTCAAGTTTTTATTTTCTAATATATATATTTAATTAAAGAATTTTCTAATAATTGAAATTTCACGTAAAATTGAAGTGTAAACAAAGGGATTTAAAAATTCTCAAAGAAGAACTTTTTCAAAAATTATTAAAAATAATTTATTTAAAGAAGAATTTTAGTTAAAAACACTAGAAAAAAATTTAATTTTGAAGAAGTTACAAATTATTGCAGAAATTCAATTATTTTCATGAGTAATAAAGGATATTTATACTGTTCTCTAAATTTTAATTACCTAGTTAAAAATAATTAAAAAATAATTATCGAATTAATAGAAATTTTGTAAAATTCAACTGAAAATAATTAAATTTGTCAAAGAATTTCATTAAAAACTTTTTAACAAATCGAATTTTTAAAGTATTTGAATTTAATAATTGATAAATAATTGAATTTTATAAAGAGTCACATTCTTATGTTCAGAAATAATAAAATTCATCCCAGAATTTCAATTATTTTTAATACAATTTTAATCGAAGTCTTTGAAAAATGTAACTATTCTAAAAAATGTTATTAAAATTCGTCAAAAGAATTCAATTATTTAAAAATTTGATTAATAAATAATTTGAAAATGAATTTTAGTTTAAATTTTAGATAATAATAGAATGTGAAAATAATTTTTAAGAAGTTACAGTAACAATATTCTTATAATATAAAATAATGATTTTATCACTCAATTATTTTTAATTATTATAAAACATGAAGAAATCGATCACTCCGAGTCTTTGACTCCGAGTTACATATTTAATTTCAAAAAGGTTTGAATTTGAAATTTTTGAAAATCTTAATTCCTATTAAAAAAATAATAATAATTTAATATTTATTTAGAAAAGAAGTTATTGATGTTTTTGAATAATTTTGCAATTAAAGAAATTCGTAAATAAATGTAACAGAACATTTTTTTAAGTTGAATTTTTTCCTTTATTTTCTAAAAATTCAAAAATTTTATTTTTCAATTAAAATAATTGTAATTGACAAATAGAATTTATAAAAATTTTTTTCCTTTATTTTTAGAAAACTTAAAATTTTATTATAAAGCAATATTGTAATTAAGAAGTAGAAATGATCCAAATTATTTCCTTATGAAAACTGAGAATTTCTATTTAAGTATATTAGAATCTTTTCAAAAATTGTAAATTTTGAAAAACTAAATTGTGTTTAGTAAATTTATTATTACATTTTAATATTTTGCGTTGATTTTGTTTGAACTAAATAATATCTTTGTTCAATAGTGCGCTTTGGCAGTTCGAAAATCGACGATGAGCTTCTTCAAAGATTTGAAAAAGTCACTGGACAAAAACCTCATCATTTTCTTCGTAGAGGAATTTTCTTTTCTCACAGAGATATGCATACCATCCTGAATTTGTATGAACAGGGGAAACCATTTTATCTTTACACAGGACGAGGTCCAAGTTCAGAATCAATGCATATCGGTCACTTGATTCCGTTTATGTTTTGCAAGTGGCTGCAGGATGTTTTCGACGTTCCCCTTGTCATTCAATTAACCGACGACGAGAAATCCATTTGGAAGAACATTAAACTTGAAACTGCAATTGAACTTGCATATTTAAATGCCAAAGACATAATTGCTTGCGGCTTTAATATTAAGAAGACATTTATCTTTTCGAATCTCGAACATATTGGCAACAATCCTGCCTTCTATCAAAATATGATAAGAATTCAAAAGTGCGTTACCTTTAATCAGGTAAAAGGAATATTTGGATTTGGCGATAGTGATCCTATCGCAAAAATATCGTTTCCTCCCACACAGGCGGCTCCTGCTTTTTGTAGCACATTTCCGTTTATTTTTAAAACATCAAAGGCACACTGCCTGATTCCATGTGCGATTGATCAGGATCCTTACTTCAGGATGACGAGAGATGTAGCTCCAAAACTTGGCTATCCGAAACCGGCCTTGTTGCATTCGAGCTTCTTCCCTGCATTGCAAGGTTCCAAAACGAAAATGTCTGCCAGCGAAGACAATTCTGCCGTTTTTCTAACGGACACTCAAAAGAATATCAAGGACAAGGTGAACAAGCACGCGTTTTCTGGCGGACAAGCGACTCTAGAGGAACACAGGAAACTTGGAGGCAACTGCGATGTTGATATCTCATATCAATGGCTTACATTTTTCCTGGATGATGATGAGAAATTAGAGAAACTCAGAGTTGTACGTATTTTTAAATACTTAATTACAATGTGTTACAAGGCCTTCTCTTTTTTTCATTGTAGATAAATTTTGATAGCACGAAAGCCAGGCTTTGCACTCATCTACTAAAACCAACTATTTACTACTTTTTTACTTTATGCTACTATTTGGGTAGTTTTTTTAGATTTCATCGACTAAAAGCTACTTTTTTGTATTTTTTGAGAATTCTACTTTAAATTCGCTAATATTACAAATCAGAAAACTAATCTCAAAAATTATTATCGAAAGATATAAATAATTTAAAAATTCAATTATTTTCAATATCTAGTATTTTCATAAAATTTCGCAAAAAAATTCAATAATTTAAAAAATAATTGATAAAATTCATTCAAAATTCAATTATTTTCATAAATAATAAAATTTCCCAAGGAATTCAATTAATTTAAAAAAGCATTTAAAAAAAAAAAAATTCAAAAAAATCAATTAATTTAACAAAATTTTTGATTAAATTCTAAGCAAGAATTCAATTATTTTCATAAATAATAAAAGTCATAGCAGAATTTCAATTATTTTAAATTAATTAAATTCATTTAATTATTTTAAATTAATTAATCGAAAAATTTATATTTTTTCACAAATAAAGTTTTCCACAAGAATTCAAATTATTTTTTGTTTTGAAATAAAATTTTGATAATATTTATTATATTTCGAAAAACTTAATTAGGTATTTAATAAAATGTTTATAAAATTCTTATAAAGAATTCAATTATTTTCAAAAATAACAAAATTTTTCACAGAAATTCAATTCTTTTTAAACAGTTTAATAAAATTTTTTGCTATACATTCAATTATTTTCATAATAAATAATAAAATTCTTTGCAACTATTCAATTATTTTCGTAAACAATAAAATTCATCCCTGGATTTCAATTATTTTTAATACAATTTTACAAGAATTGCTCAAGAAATGTAATTATTCTTAAAAATTTAATTTCTATTCTCAAAAAAATCAATTATTTAAAAAAAATTTTGATTAAAATTGTTTGGAAGAACTTAATTATTTACAAAAATATTAGAATTTTTCACAGGAATTTAATTATTTTCAAATATGTTAATAAAATAAATTGAAAGAAATCAATTATTTTAAATACAATTTTAATTAACTTTTTTTTGAAATAATTTAATTTTACTTTTAGATTTTAATAAAATTCTTTCCAAGAATTCAATTATTTACATAAATAATTCTTCGAAAGATTTCAATTATATCGATAAATAATAAAATTATTCCCGAAAATTCAATTATATTGTCGCATTTTAATATAATTCTTTGCAAAATTCAATTATTTTCATAAATAACAATATTCACAACAAGAATTCAATTTTTTTAAAAGTAATAAATTTCTTCTTGGAAATTCAATTATTTTTAAAAATTCTAATAAAATCGCTTGCAAGAATTCAATTATTTTCATAAATAATAAAATTCTTCTCAGAAATTCAATTATTTTTGAAAATTTTAATAAAATTCTTAGCAAATATTTAATTATTTTCATAAATAATAAAATTCATCGCTGTAATTATTTTTAATACATACAATTTTACTTACAGGAATTGTTCGAAAAATCTAATTATTCTTAAAAATTTAATTTCAATTCCAAAGAAAAAATCAATTATTTAAAAAAATGTTTTTTTCAAATTCTTTGAAAGAATTCAATTATTTACAAAAATATTAGAATTTTTCACAGGAATTCAATTATTTTCAATTATTTTAAAATACAATTTTAATTACTATTTTTTTTAAATAATTCAATAATTCTTTTAGATTTTAATAAAATTCTTCGCAAGAATTCAATTGTTTACATAAATAATTCTTTGAAAGAATTCAATTATTATTAAAGATAAAAAACAAAATTATTCCCGAAAATTCAATTATTTTGTCCCATTTTAATAAAGTTCTTTGCAAAATTCAATTATTTTCATAAATAACAATATTCATCACAAGAATTCAATTATTTTCATAAATAATAAAATGCTTTTTAGAAATTCAATTATTTTGAAAATAATTCAATAAAATGTCACACAGACATTCAATTATTCTCAAAAATTTTAATAGAATTCTTTGTAAAATTTAATTATTTTTAAAAACTTTTTGCAATTCAATGATTTTCAATATCTACTATTTTCATAAAATCTCCAAACAGAATTCAATTATTTAAAAAATTTTTTGTAAAAATCTTTGTAATAATTCATTTCTTTTAACGGATAATAAAAATTTCTCAGGAATTCAATTATTTAAATTAGAATTTGCATAAAATTAGTGGAAAGAAATAAATTATTTACACATTTTTATAAAATTCTTCGCAAGAATGAAATTATTTTTATAATTATATTTAAATTCTTTCATGAATAATAAAATTCGCTGCTGGAGTTCAATTTATTAACAGGATAAAAAAGAAGTAAATATTTTTTGTCAGTTTTGTAAAGTTTTTAAAACTATGGTTTTGGTCTTTAAGCTTAATTTTTCGATAACTACTTTTTTGAGTTTGAAAGCTACTTTTTGCTACTTTCTTAAAATTAATTATTGAGTGCGAAGTCTGGAAAGCATTAAAAGATAAAATTGAAATATTCAAGCTTGTGAATTTGCACGCATTTTGCAATAGAAACCCCATTGTTCTTAAAAATTCATAATAACAACACTAGTTAAAAGAGTAGATCTTTTCTAAAGTTTATTTTTAATCTAAAATACTTTTTATAATAGTACTTACTTTTTTATAATACTTTTTTAATAATAATTATTCCAATTATTATTTTTCAGGGATATACATCTGGAGAAATCTTAACTGGTGAACTAAAGAAAGAACTAATTTTACTGCTGCAAAAACTTATAGGCAGTCATCAAGAAAACAGAAGTAAAATAACTGATGAAATTATAAAAGAATATATGACTCCCAGAGATCTCGGATTTGTATCAAAAGCATAACGTCATATTATTTCTAATTAATAAGTTACACATTTTTATAAACAAAAGATTTTAAAACAAATGTTTTGTTTTTAAACGGATTTAACGATTGTTAAATACTATTAGGCTAAGTTAAAAAGAGATTATTTTTTTAATTAAAATGTTCTTTTTATTATTAAGAAGTACTATAAAAAATGAGTTTAATCGGTTACAAAATCAAAAGAAAATTTTTTTTTATTGTAAATTATTTTTACTATTTTTTGTGAAACTTTGATTTGTACATAAAAAAATTCATTTTACAATTCAAAAACCTTCTTTTTCGGATTTTTCATGTTATCAGCTGTGTTAAAATAAAAAATAACTGATTTCCGAATTTTTAAAACATCAACATTTTCAATTTCTTGATGAAAATTATTTTATAAAGTGGAGAGACTGTTCAAGACTTATTAAAAATAAGAATTGTTTAAGTTATTCTTTCCATAAGTATTAGTTTCTCAATGGAGAACTATTTTCAATTAGTACATTAATTGTTCACGCGAAGTCAAAAACATGTCAATTACTAACTAATCTTTAATTTACATTTGTGAAATCAGCTATAAGTGTGATTCTTGTACAAAAGTCAGCTTTTATAATTTAAAGATTAGTAAAATAATTCTAAAATGTTCAATTTTTTGTATTAATTTTAATGCTAAAAAATAAATGTAATGGTTTCTCATTTTATCTTTTTAGTTTATCTTTGTTACCAAAAAAGTGGCGTTAAAATAATTGCATCATGTTCAACCCAAAAACATATAGGATGGTAAACAGTTTAATTTTTAAAGATGTTAGAATTTTTATTTTTTCACCCGTTGGCTATTTTTGTTGTTCAAAATTGTAAAATAAGCTTAGAAAAGAAAATTAACGTTAAAAAATATTGAAAGTTGTGAGAAAATATTAATGTTTAATGTTCAAATATTAAAACTTTTGACATTTTTCGAAAGCCCTACACATATAATCTTTTTGAAACTACAGTAGAACCTCGATTATCCGAACCTCTGTTATCCGAACCCTCTATTATCCGAACCGAAAATCATTTTATCCGAACTTCTATTATCCGAACTTTTTTTTGACCTCCCGAATCTTTCAAAGGAAAATAACGATATTTATGCCAGAAAAATCTTAAAAAATTCTCAATTCTATGTTTTATTAATATATTATTATGAATTAATATATATTTACGTATATATACTGATGTATATTTAAAAAATGGATTAAATGAAATATATATATAATTCAACTGTTAATTTTTTTACTTTAATTATATAAAAAAAAGTTAGTTCGGATAATCGAGGTTCCACTGTATGTGTGTTTACATAAATTTATGCACTGACTGCAAAAATCATAGTTAAATTTGTGAGTTAACTTATTTTCTTGGAAAAAATTATGATATACACGGAAAAAAATTAATCTCTAAATTAGAGATTAAATCTGAGATTTAGGCATAAACTATCACTGGAATCGGACGTAAGATGTAAGCAGATCACTAAAACTGAAATTTGGTATTATATATCTAATCCGAATATTAGTATTGTGAAGAACACGTATTTCTTATGCCTAAAAATGATATTAGGAATCTCAAATTTTATGACATACAGTGCCGCTCAATAACTTTTGCCCACCCGACAGCGATTGAGAGCTGTACAAAAAGTTTTGTATTTTGTTTATTATTAAAGATAAAAAGCTCAAAAAGGTCTCTTTTTAAAGCTCTTTTCCTGAGCTTTAACACTGTATAAAATAAAAATTAAAAAAATTAATTTGTTAATGTTTACAAAATGTTATTGCAACATAAAATTTTTCGTTTTTTTTTGTTTTTTTTAAAGTGATACAGTTTGTTAGGAAATGGTCGCATTTTAATCCCACATATATTTTCTGAAAGCTAGTTTTATCACCTTTAAAATGCATTTTTTAAAAATTTTATACGATAATTTTTAAGAAAAATATGATTTTTTGTTTAAAAAAATAGCCATTTTTTCAATTGTTGATAACTTCTGCACATAAAAAGGAATAATTTATGTTCTTAAGAATTTTTTCCTAAAGTAACCGTTTTTGAGTTATCAGCAATTGAAAAAAATGGCTATTTTTTTAAACAAAAAATCATATTTTTCTTAAAAATTATCGTATAAAATTTTAAAAAAATGCATTTTAAAGGTGATAAAACTAGCTTTCA
The DNA here is from genome assembly GCF_015476425.1 of Leptopilina heterotoma. Classification (NCBI taxonomy): domain Eukaryota; kingdom Metazoa; phylum Arthropoda; class Insecta; order Hymenoptera; family Figitidae; genus Leptopilina; species Leptopilina heterotoma. The sequence goes on from NW_025111153.1 coordinate 1,094,034, forward strand.
GAAAATATATGTGGGATTAAAATGCGACCATTTCCTAACAAACTGTATCACTTTAAAAAAAACAAAAAAAAACGAAAAATTTTATGTTGCAATAACATTTTTTAAACATTAACAAATTAATTTTTTTAATTTTTATTTTATACAGTGTTAAAGCTCAGGAAAAGAGCTTTAAAAAGAGACCTTTTTGAGCTTTTTATCTTTAATAATAAATAAAATACAAAACTTTTTGTACAGCTCTCAATCGCTGTAGGGTGGGCAAAAGTTATTGAGCGGCACTGTATGGAACATATGTTCTAAACTATCAACTTACTTGAATAAATTCAAATCTAATATATTATTTGAATAAACAATATTAAAAATTTTAGTCGTATATTTATATAATTCTTATTTTTGTAATAACTCGATGTAATAAGAATTTATAATTTATCACAATTTAGAGTGAGAATTATTCACAAAATATTTATATTGTTTTCCCTGTATGAACTATACATTGACAAGTATAAAAAAAGTAGTTGGATATTTTTAAAACACAATACGAATTTTATATTTTTATTTCATTTTTTTGTTTTAACGGCGTTGGAAGGGTTGGAAGGTCTGTAAAATTTGTAGGTTACAATTATCGCCTGATAAAATACGACACTGACTGATTTAAATGACGTGAAATAGGTAAATAAACATTTTTCAACCACTTTTTCTCTAAACACAGACACTTTTTACAAAATAGGCCAACATACAACGAGTAGGAATCTTCTTAATTACCTATAATTTCAAAAGATGGTATGAATTCATGCAGAAACGCGGTTGTAAAATGTAAAATTGGAAAGTGATGTAATGCTAAGAATATAACAGCCCCAGATAACAAACGTGCCTGGCACGTCACAGGCACGATGGGCGGCGGACCGCGTACCGGCTATTACGCACCGTTCCACAGTGGGGCCAAATGTACTTTCTGTGTCAAAATCAGTCTACAGGTCACAATTTTCATTCAAATTAGGCAATTTTTTTTAAAAATCTTTGTTACTAAATTCTCTATCGATTCCTCCAGGCCGATTTTTTAATTTTTGTTTATTTATATTTATTTGTTTATAACAAAGTATGAAAAATCGATATGTTGCTATAAAATAAAGTTTTTAACATTTAAAAATTTTTTAAGTACATTAGAAATCAAGTTTTAGTATTCCTGAAGTAACATTTTTTATATAATTACACTTTTATTAAATAAACAATACGCTAATTAATTAACTTTTGTAAAAAAGAACATGATTGAAAAAAATTGAATTTGCAGTATATTTCTTCGAGTTTTTTACCCGAAATTTAATGGGTAATTAACATATAAACATTCAGTATCAATTTAATAAATTTTTAAAATGTTTAACCCGGCGAGTATGTGGCGGGAAACTGTTACACCGACTATGTGGTGGGCATGACATGCCCAAAATGTAAAATTGCTTATAAATGTTACATATAGCTATATTAAGTTAATTTCTGGTATTATATTATAAAAAGGCATGTAATAAAATATATTTCCTTAATTATTTATTTATTTATAAAGATAAAATCAACTCCTTGTCATAAGATTTATCATATGATTAAATAAAACAATGAAAACTTAAAACTTTTATAAAATCAAATTTGCACTTTTATAAAGGCAGGACTTTAAATATTAGTGAATGAGGAGCATAATACTGCTTTTTAGAATATATCTCAATTCAGTTGTCATTAATTTAGTAGAAATTAGGAAAAAAAAATTCGCCAAAAATATGCAAAATTGACGTTTACGTCCAAGTAATTTAAAATATAATTTACATAACACTATCACCATACCATCATCTTCTCTTATGAACCCATAACTTCAGCTACTCGAAGTTTCAAAACGTTACAGTGGAAATTTTAGGATTTAAAAGGATTTAAGTAAATGTGGGGCATGACATGCCCAACCACATACTCGCCGAGTTAAACAATTTTTTATTGTTAATTGTAACTTTTTTTCAACAATAACCAAGAAAATTTTTTTTTTACATTTCTTAACATTTTACGCAGGAAATAATTAAATACAAAAATGAAAGGTATTGTGTAAGTATTTAAAAATTGTTTTAACAAATTAATTATGTTTTTTTTAATTTTATTTTTAAAAAATTAAAATTCCAATTTTTTTTATTCCTAAAAATTTTTCTATTTAAATGAACTAAACTTAAAAGTGTGGCTTGCAAATGATAATTTTTATAATTATTTAAACAAATTATTAATATTTGTAACTTTCAATAGAATCAAGATACTAATTTACATTTTATCTTGATTTCTAAAACATTTATAGTAAGAATATGTAACTATAAAAATAACTTCCTTATATCTAATTTAAAAATTGTTTAAACAAATTATTTTTGTTATTTTAAAAAATTTGAGTGGCTTAAAAAAAATTTTTATGTTTTTTAGTTTTTATATTTTTTTCAGTTAAAGCTTGTAATAAAAAAGAATTTAAAATTGCATGTTACATTTATTAAATAGAAAAAATTTTAAATTCTTTTTTTATTTCGAGCTTTAACTGAGAAAAAAATATAAAAACTGAAAAACATGAAAATTTTTTTTTAACCACTCAAATTTTTTAAAATAACAAAAATAATTTGTTTAAACAATTTTTAAATTAGATATAAGGAAGTTATTTTCATAGTTACATATTCTTACAATTTCTTAATATAAATGTTTTAGAAATCACGATAAAATGTATATTAGTATCTTGATTCTATTAAAAGTTAAAAATATTAATAATTTGTTTAAATAATTATAAAAATTATCATTTGCAAGCCATACTTTTGAGTTTAGTTCATTTAAATAGAAAAATTTTCAGGAATAAAAAAATCAAAATTTTAATTTTTTAAAAATAAATTTAAAAAAAAACATAATTAATTTGTTTAAACAATTGTTAAATACTTACACAATACCTTTTATTTTTCTATTTAATTATTTCCTTTGTAAAATCTTGAGAAATGTACAAAAAAAAATTTTCTTGGTTAATGTTGAAAAAAATTTACAATTAACAATAAAAAATTGTTTAAACATTTTAAAAATTTATTAAATTAATACTGAATGTTTAAATGTTAATTACCCATTAAATTTCAGGTAAAAAACTCGAAGAAATATACTACAAATTGAATTTTTTCAATCATGTTCTTTTTTCCAAAATTTAATTAATTAGCGTATTGTTTATTTAAGAAAAGTGTAATTATATAAAAAATTTTACTTCAAGAATACTAAAACATGATTTCTAATGTACTTAAAAAATTTTTAAATGTTAAAAACTTTATTTTATAGCAACATATTGATTTTTCATACTTTGTTATAAACAAATAAATATAAATAAACAAAAATTAATAAATCGGTCTGGAGGAATCGATAGAGAATTTAGTAACGAAGATTTTAAAAAAAAATTGCTTAATTTGAATGAATATTGTGACCTCTAGACTGATTTTGACACAAAAAGTACATTTGGCCCCGTTCTTGCCGTTCATTATTTCCAAGACCAAGTGTGCCTGCAATATGCCGGAATGTTTTCAACACTCTATAATTTGCTATTTATTAATTTTTTTTTGTTATTTAGTAATTACATTTAATATATTTTAATTATTATAACTTAAAATAATTATTAACAGAATTAACAGTTACATTGTTCCTTTTGAATTAATGTTGAATTATTATATTATCTGCTCTGGTATAATATATTAATTAAAAAAATGAATGTCATTCTTCTTAAAAATTTATATTTATATATAATATATAAAATTATACAATATAAAAAATTATTATAGATTATTAAAATAATAATAATAATAATTTGTATTATTACGAATAATAAAAATATTTTTTTTATAAAAATTGAATCCTTATAATTAATATATGTACTAGTAAATGGTACGCGCGAAATATTTTGTTGAATTTATTATTATGCAAATTACAAAACATTTTATTTTCAAATATGAATTTTTGAAAAGTTTCAGATTCAAACTTTCAAAAAATTAAATTTTTAACTAATCTACTAATTAATTATTCTTGTTTATTAATTCCTAAATTTTCAATAAAATTCTTTCCGCAAAAATTCAATTATTTTCATAAAGAACAATATTCTTTGTATGAATTAAATTATTTTTATAAATAAAATATTTCAAAAATTAAATTCACTTATTTTTAGAAATAATAAAATTTTGTGCAAAAATTACCAATAATTTTCAATAAAATGAATTTGATTTTAATAAAATTTCACGAAAGAATTCATTTTTTTTAATTTTTAAAAAAATTTTCGATAGAAATTAATTATTTTCTAAAATTTTAATAAGTCCTTGGAGGCAATTCCATTATTTTTAAGTGTTGCAGTTAAATTAATTGCTAAATTAAATTATTTTTGTAAATAATAAAATTGTTCTATGAAGAAATTTTATTTTCAAATTGAATTTTGAAAATAATTGAATAACTCTGAAGAAATCTATTATTTATGGACAATATTGTATTATTAAGAAGAAACACAAATCAATAATTATTTCTTTAAAGAATTTTATTAATATTTGAAAATAATTGAACTCCTGTGAAGAATTTGATTAATTTTAGAAAATAATTGCATTTTTGTGAGGAATTTTATTAATTGTTGAAAATAATTGCATTCTTTCCAGGAAATTTATTATATTTGTAAAAATGTAATTGAATTCTTGAATAAAAAAAAATTAGTAAAATCTTCACAGAAATTTAATTAATTTCAAAAATAAAAAATTATTCCAATTTTTCGAAAGACTTCAATTATTTTCTAAAATTAGTAAAATTATTCGTAGGAATTCAAATATTTGCTTAAATCATAAAAATTCTTCACAGAAATTCAATTATTTTTCTAAAATCTGTAAAATTCTTCTCAGGAATTCAATTATTTATAAAAATTAGTAAATGTTTTCACAGGAATTGAATTATTTTAAAAAAATTGAAAATAATTCTTAAGGTATTTGTCGCGCGACTGGTCACTGTCAAAAGTTTGTATCCGTTGAATGTACTTATGAAACGATTATATATGAATGCGAGTTTTTGTGTGAACATAAGAAAATATTTTTTATTGGAAATTTGGTCTAATAAAAAATATATAACTGCAAGGCAAAATTAAAATATAATTTTTTTAACCCTTAAACCGCACACTTACGAATCCATCCTTAAACCGTACACTGGGTGTGCGACACCCAGGGACTTTTAAGTGTGTTCTCCAATCTGGAATAGGATATTATCTTTTGGAAAAATTATCTTATATAGCTCAGTACATCTATTTTAAAGGAAAATAGGTTTCGTAATGATTTATTTAATTTTAATAGGTAATTATGATAATCGATAAATTAACAGAAGTTAATTTTGCAATTATTCGCGAAACTAGTTCGTATTTTTCTGTCACCGAGTATAAGCGAAGATTCCGAATTGTAGGAATGCGGCATCAGCCGGTTGCACTAGGCCGCGTCAGCCAATCAGAGCGTTGCTCGCTCCCACCGCGCGCGCTTCCCCACTCAACGGCGCTACAGAGCTCGGAGACAGAGCTCTCATCGTCACTTACATTCGAGCAGCCGACCTGCCTATAGCACCGCTCTCGACTACCGCAAACTGTGTTACAGCGAATTCACATTGTAACGACTTCTTCCCGAGCTGGCTGCCTGCCCGGTCGCACTGCTCCCAACCAACGCTAAAAGTGTTTTCCAAATAAAAATAAGACGACGCTGTCATTTTGTTCATTTAACTTTCTGTTTTTTCCCCTTAGTTTTTTTCCCATTAATTAATTTTTCTGATTTGTATTTAACGCGCTTTTTGTCTTATTAGTTTTTCCCATTCTCAGCAAAATTTTGGAAACTCTTGCGAGGGTCCAAAATTTCCTTTCTTTTTCTCCTTCCCTTTAAGAATTTTTAGAAACTTTCTAAGGGTCTAAAATTCTTAAACTTTCTTTTTTTTAAAGTAACAGAAACTCCCGGAGGGTCCGAGGTTGTGTTTATTCCTTTATTCCCTTTAATTTTCTTTTTTTTTACATAGAGAAATTCCGGTTTCGTGGAAACTCACCGAGGGTCCTGAATCTGTTATTTCTATTTTTCTGTCCCATTTCGTTCTGTAAAAAAGGTGCTGATATAAGTGGGTTGACATTGTTCTTTGATGCTCTCAGAAAATGGTCTCTTATGAGCCTACAATGAAGACATCGATTCTGCAAATGTTCGCTAAGTTGTAAAGTCTCTGGTTCGAAATATGTTTCTCGAAGTCTGACTCCGCGTCTCGGAACATTCCCAAGCAAGTGCGGAGGCAGCTTCGTTAAAAAACTCGAATCTTCTCCATGTATGAGGGCGAAATCCCATACCAGATTTGACACCCATACGTAATAATTGGTCATATTAAGGGGAGACCCCACCTTAATTTTGACTCCTTTAAAATAAAATTATTAAAGGAGGTAATATTTTTTTTCTTGCATCATTTTTAACCTGAAAACATATAAGATGGTCAAAAATATTTAATTTTAATTTTTGAAGAGGTTAGAATTTTTTTCTTCTGACCTATTGCATATTATTGCAAATCCATGCGAGAAGTTGTTTAGAATGGTAAAATATGCGTGGAAAAAAATTTTCGTTAAAAAATATTAAAAACTGTAAGAGAAGATCGATTTTTAATATTCAAATCTTTAAATTTTGCCTAAATTTCGAAAGCCGTAAATCTTTAATTTTTTTCCAAATTGTGTATATTTACGTAATTTGATGCTACTATTAAAAAAACATTGTTCAAATTTATATTTAGCTCATTTTCGTGGTAAATTCCATAAAAATCATAGTCCGAAGCTTTTATGGTATACTTTATATATACCGAAATAAATGCAAAAAGGCATGATTTTTATAGTTTTTACCATGAAAATAAGCTAATCGTCAATTTTAACGATGTTTTTTCGACTCAGAGCATCAAATTGGAAAAAAATAAAGGTTCAGGACTTCCGAAATTTCGGAAAAATTTAAAGATTTGAATATTAAAAATCGATCTTCTCTTACAATTTTTAAATATTTTTTCACGAAATTTTTTTTCCATGCATATTTTACCATTCTAAACAACTTCTCGCATAGATTTGCAATAATATGAGCCTCCGGAAAGTATAACCACACATAAAATTCTGACGCCCATTGAATTAGCATGGCGGTCAGAATTTTATGTGTGGTTATACTTTCCGGAGGCTCATATGCAATAGGTCAGAAGAAAAAAATTCTAACCTCTTCAAAAATTAAAATTAAATATTTTTGACCATCTTATATGTTTTCAGGTTAAAAATGATGCAAGAAAAAAAATATTACCTCGTTTAATAATTTTATTTTAAAGGGGTCAAAATTAAGGTGGGGTCTCCCCTTAATAAGAGATAACAATTTAATTTAACTCCAGTGTTAAGTTTAGTCGATAAGAAGATGTTTTTGTAGTAAAAAAAAGCTTTTCTCGACTTCTCAAATGTGATAGTGATATGTTCATTGCACATTGGTCGATCATCTATGTGGATCCCCAGGTACTTCACTACTCGCGAGTGTGCAATAACTTCCCCGGAGCCCGGTTTTGCCTTGATATTGAATGTATTCCACCCTTCTCTGTTTTTTTTGTCATTTCATCAATCAAGGGTCTGAATAGTATTGATTCATATTTATCAAGGTTGCATAATAATTTCCAGGCTTCGAAGAAATCACAGATTCCATGGAAGGCGTCCTGGAGACCACTCCTTGATATCGCTACATTTTTGCTGTTTCGATAAACTACAAGGTCATCCGCGAATCCGATGCCTTTCAGCAGGGGGGAGTCATTAATTCCGTACATCTTCAATACGTCACTTAGGAATACATTGAATAATAACGGCGAGCTGACCGCCCGCTGAAAAAGGCCACCCCTTAGCTTATATATTTTACTATTTACTGAGTCATTTATAGAGACAAACATCCTCTTATCGTTTAACATGCTCCATATTATTTTTATCAAAAAATCTTGGACACTCTTTTTGAGTAGACGATAGATCAGGCCCTCGATCCATCCCATATCAAAGGCCTTCTCAAGGTCAATTAGGCACGCCGCCCCCACTCTTTTTTCATTTAACTCTTTTGAGATCAGATGTCTGATGTATATTTTGTTATGGCGTGGATGGTGGATGTTTTAAATCGAAATCCAAATTGTTCATATGGTAGTAGTTGGTTATCTTCGATATATTTATTTAAGGATTTTGTTATTAAGATTTCAAAAAGTTTACCCATATTTGGTAAAAGACTTATGGGTCTGTTGATACCGTCAATTTTGGCTAACAGCTATCAAAGGTAGAGAAGAAAGGATTTTAACGGTTTAGGCAGCTTGAAAAATAAATTTTAGTATTTTCTCGGACCCTCCAAAGAGTTTCCAGAAATTAAAGAAGTGAGATAAATTTCTTTAAACAAGGGAGAGAGTCTCAATTTCAGACCCTCGTGGAGTTTCAAAAAATTGGTCTATTGGTAAGGAAAAAGATTTCACTGTGATATTGGACCCTATGAAAGTTTCCAAATCTTCCTAAGGGAAAGGAGAAAAAAGTAAAAAAAAAACATGAAAAGGGGAAATTCTAATCTCAGACCCTTTGGTAGTTTCCGAAAATTAGAATGACGAGTGGCGGATGTAAAAGCAATTCGGACCCTTCGACAAATTAAATAAATGAATTTAAATTCCGGACCATCAAAGAGTTTCCAGAATTCTGATATACGGAATGGAAAGAAAAGAATTTTGGACTGTTGTAGGTTGAGAGCACACACCCAAAATGATGAAAAAACAAATAAATGCGTTTTATTTGGTATAATTGTTCGACAAATAGTTGGTTAGGTAAGAACTACACGACTGTGCGGGTTGGCGGCTCAGGCTGTGTTTACATGCTTGCGTTCAAACGCTGCGATTTGCGTTGAGCAGTGAGTGTAAGAAGGACAGAAGTATATGTCTTTCTTTCTCTATCTCATTATTCAACGCAAAACGCAGCGTTCGAACGCAAGCATGTAAACACAGCCTCAGAAGCAAGTGTCGGAGAGAGCTCCGTCTCTGGGCTCTCTGACTCGGCGTGGAGGGAGGACGCTACATGGTGGGAGCAAGCAGCGCTCGGATTGGTTCGAGTCGTCACGTGAGAGTACGGAAGCGCCTACGCGCCACGAGGCAAAGAGAGGAAACCTATTTCTGCTAATGTCGTTTTAGCTTGTGAAACATAGGAACACGTTCGATGGTTCGCTGTGGTTCGCTGGTTCGGTGGTTCGATGATGTGATTGTTGCTAAATAAAAAATTTAAAATAAGATATAAAAATGAACCAAATTAATTTAAATTGACAATTTTAATGTAATAAAATATTTTTTAGGTATTATTTATAATAGATATTAATTACGAGGTAAATTAGGTGCTTTAAAAAAATCATATATTTGGAGGTTATAAAATGTTATTACATTTAAGGCCTAATGTTGACCTTTTTCCATTACTTTTTCATAACACATTTTATAACCTCAAAATATATGATTTTTTTTAAAGCACCTAATTTACCTCGTAATTAATATCTGTTATAAATAATACCTAAAAAATATTTTATTACATTAAAATTGTCAATTTAAATTAATTTGGTTCATTTTTATTTCTTATTTTAAATTTTTTATTTAGCAACAATCGCATCATCGAACCACCGAACCATCGAACGTGTTCCTATGTTTCACAAGCTAAAACGACATTAGCAGAAACAGGTTTCCTCTCTTTGCCTCGTGGCGCGTAGGCGCTTCCGTATGAGAGCCCCGCGCTACAGAACCCGGTCTCGGGACCAACCGATCGATAATTTCGTTCGAAGACAGAAATAACAAAACGCAGTTAAATATATATATATTTTTCTTGAACGTAATTTTACGCATATCACTGTAACTACTAAAGTTTCGAGGGTCTTAATTTTTTTTAAAGATTGGTACCACTTTTGCTAACTTTTAATTAGGGGTCGTTCACAAACTACGTCACGCTTTTTCGGACTGATTTTTACCCCCTCCCCCCCTTGGTCACATTTTTTACATACAAAAAAATTTTTTTCCACACTTCGTCACACACAGCTTGACACCCCCTACCCCTAGGAGTGTGACGTAGTTTATGAACGACCCCTTATTCAGGAAATATCCATCATTTAATAAATTGTTAAAAATAATTAGGAGTAGTGCAATAAAATTTTGCGGAAGATTTTTTAAGGTAATTGTAGGAATGTTATCTACCCCCATTGATTTTTTATTGTTTAGTTTTCTTATAATTTTTGTAAATGTTAAATGATTATAAAAATAATTAGGGTTTTGCTAAAAAATTGGATTCGTTGCAGTGTTGTGTGTTGAAAAATTTATTTGAGTGTTTGTTTGGTTATTATTCATTTTGTTTCTTATTTTGAAATTCGTTGCTTGGGTGCAGAAAGGTGCCAATTCAGACTAGTCGTGAAAAACGTGCCGTTTCAAAAAACACGTGAGAAACCTGCCACTTCAGCTGCGATTTGGAAAACATGCCAACTCAGAATTGACGTTTATTTTTTTTATTTTAGGTACAAGAAAGAAGTTGTCCTTCAAATAATAAATAATTAACAAATTAATTCAATAAATTAGTAAAAATATTCCTTTTTCAAAGAAAAATAACAATTATGCAAAATGCAACTAAAAAAATAATTTTTGCTTTAAATTTTTCTGTACTGCCAAATGTCAACCTAAAATAAAAAAAATGAACGTCAATTGTTGGCATGTTTTCCAAATCGCATCTGAAGTGTCAGGTTTCTCACGTGTTTTTTGAAACGGCACGTTTTTCACGACTAGTCTGAATTAGCACCTTTCTGCATCCAACTGACAAATTATTGATTGTTTTATTTACAATTTGTTCTAATCTTGGACTATTCGAAACTCGGTTTTAAGGGTTTCGTGGCCAAGGGCCAAAACCCTAATAGCGAGACTTCGGTGTCCGTCCGAAGTTCTTACGTCTTAAGTTTTAAGTCTTATGTATTAAGTCTTAAGTCTTAAGACAACATAAAAACCGTTGCCATGGCAACCGTTAAGTCTTATGTCTTAAGTTTTAAGTCTCATGTATTAAGTCTTATGTCTTAAGTCTTAAGTTAAGTCTTAAGTCTTAAGACAACATAACAACCGTTGCTATGTTAATGGTTGCCATAACAACCGTTGCCGTGGCAACCGTTGTTATACTAATGGTTGCCATGGCAACCGTTACTATGGTAATAAAAAAAATTTCAATTTTAAGTACAAAAAAAATTCTAAATAAATTATTATTTATTTTGTCATTTTAGGCCACGAAACCCTATGATGTAGGCGCACTGCGCCTGCTTCTCTGACTGATTTTTATTGTTTATGTCCGCTAGGTATTTTGCTAGAACGTTTGGCTTATCTGAGGATTCAGTAATAATTGAGCCGCAGCATGCAATAATAACAGCTACGCTCGGACTGTCCGGAGAATAAAGCTCTAAATTGAATTTGGTTATCGCTCTGCAAGAGCTGCTCCTCTTGTATTTATTTTGTTGTCGTTCCAAAGGGTATGTCTCGCGTTTAGATCTCCACCTAGGATATAATAATTGTTTATATCACTTAATTTTAATTCAAAAAAAATTTCTTGGAGGTCGTTAGAGAAATTTGCTTTTGCATCTCCTGGCGAGTACGCACTTATTATAAATAAATTCTTGTTATTTTTTAATTTAAGTTTTATTATAGTTAGTTCAAGATTTTTCAATTTATTCTGACAAGGTAAATTAATTTTTTTAAAAGTTATAAATCTGAAAATTATTATGGCTGTCCCCCCTCCCTTACCGGAGGCTCTGTCATCTCTTATTATATTGTAGTTTGGAAATCTGATTTTATGTCTATCCTTCAATTTTGTTTTGTTCATTTATGCTATATCAATTTTGAGTTTTAAAATAAGTGTGTCCAATAAATTATATCTCCTAGCATTGGACACAATAGAATTGACGTTAACTGATAGGAGATTGTTGTTAATTAAATGTAATTGCAGAATGTCTATTTTTGAGTGTTTTGCTAAACTTTTTCTTGAATGTCATTTAGTTGTGTGGTCATAAATGTTTTAATCTTATGCATGAATGATGATAATATATTGTCAAGGCCATTGTTGTTAAACTTATTTTCGCCCGATTAAATTTAATAAGATGTTAGAATTTATTTCTGTTCCTTCTATAATATTCGTTGAGTTATTATTATCGTGTCGTACTACGCCCGGTCTGATTAAATTTTCAACCATTACACGGAAAAGTTTTTGGGCTAGTCGCTGTATTTGTTGTTGGTCGCTGCGTTGTTCTTTGTTTGTTGGGTGATTCTGGTGCTGTTCTGCGGGTTGCTCCTGTTATTGTTAGCTCGCGTCGATTCTCTCCATGCTGTTGTCGAAATTCCTTGAATTTTACAGGAGATATTCAGTGTGGTAAGTTTCATCCTTTTTATCTGTTCCGGCCGTTTTTGTCTCAACGTAGTTGCGTCCGTCGTAGTCTCGACAGTTTCTCCTGATGAGATTTGGTGAATTTAGTTTAAGAAGAGTATTTGAACCGATAGATGCAAATTATTAAATTAATAAATATCGCGTTACAATTAATAACAACTGCTTTTCAAGAATTACATGAAATAGGGGTAAAAATTGTTTCACTGACATTTGATACTACAAAAATGAACATCTACATAAGTACAGCAAAACTATTAGGCGCTAACTTCCAAATTAATAATCAAATTTTCCGCATTCTGTGACTGGTGAAAACGTAGCTGTAATTTTAGATCCCTGCCATGTAGTAAAACTCGTGCGAAATACCTTCGGCGATACAAAAATTCTATTTGATGAAGATGGAGAGGCAATAGAATGGCGATATGTTGTGGAACTAGCAAGTTTACAAGAAAAGGATTGTTTACGGTTGGGAAATCAAATAAATATGTCTCATATTAATTATGCTAAAATAAAAATGAAAGTTTGTCTTGCGGCTCAAACTTTAAGTTATAGTGTTGCTGACGCTTTAGAGTATGCAATTCATTTCTGTTTATAAAAGGTTGCTTATTCGTCACGAAATTGTTGCAAGTAATGGAAATGTTGAAATGCAAGATAGTACGACTATATTGCATGTTTCTTCTGCTACACAAAAAATTGCTAAACTAGAAAGGTATGACTCGCAAATTTATGACAAAATGGCAAATATTTGTGTGGTAAAAAAATATCAACTGGATAGAACGATATTTGAAAATCCATTAACGTTTCCTGAAATTCTTCTTCCAGAAATAAGTCTCTTCTTTCGAAGTGCAGTTGCTTACATTTCCGGATGGATTGTTCGTAAACTGTGGAATAAAATATCGTGCGAAACATGCAGAAGTGCTCTTATTTAAATAATGAACTCGAATTTCCACCAAAAATATCAAATTTATTGCAAACATCAACTGATTATCCGTCATACATAGATGTATTAAAACTTATTGAAATCAAAAGTAGTGGTTATTTAATATTGCCTAGCGAATCGCTATAATTATAAAGTAGTCCGTCATTCTATTGCCTGCAACAATGGACGCGTACCAGTAGACCAAAATTTCCCAGCAATTCTTTTATTAAAAATTATAAATAACCTTCTAGATAGTTCACAAAGTGCAGGGAACTTATTTTCATGTTTAAATCAGGGGCGGAACCAGACAATGTTCTTAGGGGGGGGCATCTGCTAGACGCTAGCTTGATGACCTATTATGAATGAAATTTTTATTTAAAAAATTCCAGGAAGTTTGAATTCTCGGGGGGGGCATGCCACTGTGACCCCCCCCCCCCGGATCCGCGCCTGGTTTAAATGGGCACATTTTTAATGAGTCGATAAACGATCTTGCTGGTCATGTTTATATATTGATAAGAAATATGCCGTTAAAGAGTATATTACATTGCGAATGTTTGCATTATCAAAAATTTGCACGATGAAGGAAGTAGGAGTCAAATTAAGACATTTTAAAAATAGAGAATTGGTTTGGTTGGGCATGTAAAAAGCTTTATTTTAAAATACTTCATACCAAAGTCGTCAATATAGTTAATGTAGTTTTATATTTGTGCATGTCGTAGTTTGTTCAATTTTATTCTTAAATCAGACTGTTTTTCTTGCAGTGTCTATAAAAATGTTATTTATTTTTATAATGGTGGATTCCACGTCAGTTCAACACACTTATTTTCATGACTTTTGGGATTTGGTTGTATTTTTGTAAATTTATTACTTTTATAGTGATAAACAACTCCACCAAATATTTTTTCAAAATTTTGAAAATTACTAAAAATATGGCATTTTCAAAATTTTTGTCTTTTTTTTTTAAAGTGCTATAACTTTGGCTATAACTTTGCTATAACTTTGGTTACGTTTTATTTTTTTACTCCGAATCCCTTTGAGATCCCAAGATGAAACTTACAGGACATGTAAAGCACATTTGCCCCAACATTTATTAAAATTTTGAAAAAAATCGAAGATGATGTTTTTTCAAAAACGGATTTTTAATTTATTAAAATTTCAAAAAAAAAATTTTTTTGAATTTTTCTTTTATAATATATTAATTGTAACTTAAAACCAAAGAAATCCTTTTTTTAAAATCCAAAATCGGTTAGTTAGAACCAAAGTTATAGCACTTTAAAAAAAAGACAAAAATTTTGAAAATGCCATATTTTTGGTAATTTTTAAAATTTTGAAAAAATATTTGGTAGAGTTGTTTATCACTATAAAAGTAATAAATTTACAAAAGTACAGCCAAATCCCAACAAGTCATGAAAATAAGTATGTTGAACTGATGTGGAATCCACATATTAGATTTGAAGAAAATTCTATACATTGGTTTACGATTTTCACGAATAATAAGTATTTGAATTAATCTGCTTTCCTTACTTTTAAGTAAGGAAAGCAGATTTTTAACTCTTATTTTCCCCAATTTTATGTAAAAACTTATTAAAATATTTTTCAATATTTCGGAATATTTGGATACCTGATGACTGGATATGTTACCTGCAAACAAATTAAATCGTCACAATAATTAGTAACGAAAAAAAACAACAAAAATTTAATTTCTTAAAAAACATATTCGAGAACTTATTATATTAAATTTATTAGTCTTGACAATGATTTTTGGAAATTCACTTTAGAGATTCAACAACACAACGCCTGGGACTCTGCGAGTAATATCTAGAATTTTCTTAAAATTTTTCATTTTTTTCATGTGGAATTTTTGTTGCAATCATGGAAATTTATTTTCATTTAATTTCACCATTCTTTACAAATGTGTGTTTAATCGAATTTAAATTGTTTTATTTAACTGATTTCCATGTGAAATTTTTTTGCTGCAATTATAGAAATTTACTTTTATTTTATTTCATAATTCTTTACAAATTTGTGTTTAATCGAATTTAAATTTTTTTATTTAACTGAATTTGCAGTTATCAGAATTCTTATTTCATCGTATTTGCTTTTGATTGGTTTTTCACTCATTCGTATTAACATTTTGCTTTTTTTATAGGCTTAGATAAATATACTACCCAGGTAAAAAAAATTCGATACACGGACCGCGGAGTTCGTATACGAGCTCGGTAGCTCGTATGAGAAATATGAGAAATCTCTCATACGAGCCTTTTCCGTAATGAGAAGTGTATAGATGCTTGTATACGAGGTGACTTTTAAAGCATTTTACTTAATATAACACTATTTTAAAGTAAATGTAGATAATAGAAATGAATTTTCTCATCTAAAACAAAGCTAAATTCATAAGGGAAATGAAGTTTTAAGAAAAAAAGAATAATTTTGTTCAAAAAATTTATTCACACTGAAAAAAGGTTAGAATTTGATAATTCCTTGTTACTCTTACTTACCGACATTAGAGATTTCTCGGATGCGGTAAGCACGATTTTGTATTAAATTTAATTATTTTATATAAGAACATTTATATAATAAATAAATAATAATATATTATTAATTAGTAATGAAGAAAAACTTATTTATTCTACCGCTAATACAAAATCGTGCTTACTGCATCCGAGAAATATCTAATGTCGGTAAGTAAGAGTAACAAGGAATTATCAAATTCTAACCTTTTTTCAGTGTGAATAAATTTTTTGAACAAAATTATCATTTTTTTCTTAAAACTTTATTTCCCTTATGAAGTTAGCTTTGTTTTAGATGAGAAAATTCATTTCTATTATCTACATTTACTTTAAAATAGTGTTATATTAAGTAAAATGCTTTAAAAGTCACCTCGTATACAAGCATCTATACACTTCTCATTACGGAAAAGGCTCGTATGAGAGATTTCTCATATTTCTCATACGAACTACCGAGCTCGTATACGAACTCCGCGGTCCGTGTATCGAATTTTTTTTAAGCAGAGTCTACAATGAGAGAAGGTGCGCATCGATGTTCATAGCTATAGATATACCACAGCATGCTTTAGTATACCTATAGCTATGAACACCGATGAGCACCTTCTCTCAGGGTGCGATCCCATGTATGCAGAATACGTCGACCGAAAGCAGAAAATCATGAGAGTGAAAAGAACAACAATATCTATCTATCTCTTTCGCACTCATGATTTTCTGTTTTCGGTCGACGTATTCTGCTGTAATGGGATTGCACCCTCATTGTAGACTCTGCTTTAAGTTGAGTCTCCAATGTGAGAGAGGTGCGCATCGATGTTCATAGCTATAGGTATACTAAAGTATGCTGTGGTATATCTATAGCTGAGGCATTATTCCTGAACTGCCCCAAAAATAAAAAAAAGTTCTTGGATTTCCTTTATACTTTGGAAATATGTTACCCTAGTAGGTACAAGTTACTACACCAATTTACAGGTCCAACCCCCCACCCCAATCAAAAGGGTGGGGGGTTGAAATTTCAGCTTCAACTCGAACATGCATTCTTTAAACATTTGTAGTTTCTACTTAAATTATTCAATTAAAAAAAGTAAGTAGTGTTTTAGAAAGGTTTTTTTGTGTACTTTTAAAATATTTTATTTATATAATAAAAAAAAAATTTTTTTGCAAAAATTTTTTTAAATAAATAGTTTTTTGCAATTTTGTACAAGTTCGGTAGTTTTTATTTTCTTTTTAATAATCTCAAATGAAAGCTTGGGAATTCCCCTAAAAGAAGATATAAGTCTGAAAATGGGCCGAAACAATTTGCCAAAGATATAGTGTAATAAGTAAAATTTGTCCGTCCGCTCGCGCACTCCAGCGCGATGAGCAGTGGAATTTTTTTTCAACTTACTATTGAAAATTGTCTAGAAACTACAAATTTTATCGGATGTTGATGTTCTTGATTTAAAATTACTAAGAGATCCATCAAAGTCGATTTTTGAATTTTGAATTGTTTATTTTTTTCTTGTTACTCAAAAATTTGACAAATTACAATATTTTTAGAAAAAATCATGTTAGTTTTTTTATTTTTCCATTACACATGATCGAAATCAATTTAAATTAGTCTAGTATGACCACCGGACAATTAATTCCCATTTCATTAAGGAGTTCTTTTTTATGATAGTAAATATAAAAAAAAGGAAAAAATTTTGTTTGATGAAAAAAGCTACTTATTTGTTTAAAAATGAAAAGTTTGTTTATAACAAATGTAATTGTTTAAGCTAATAAATTTTTTAAGTTTTTGAAAGAATGTACATATGATATAAATATTTAAAGTTTAAAAAATGACGAAAATGTTTACAAATACAAAAGGAAGTTGATTATTGTTTATATAATTGTTAATATTAATGATAATTTTTAACTGTAAAATAGTTTTTTACTAAATTAGACATAAATTTAAACTTGTCTGCAAAAAAACCAATTTTTTTTATGAAGAAGGTCCGAAGTAATCTATTTGTTAATTAACATTGTTTGCAACAATTTAAATAAATTGTATTATGCTTTATTAATTGTCCGGTAGTCATACTAGACTAATTTAAATTGATTTCGATCATGTGTAATGAAAAAATAAAAAAATTAACATGATTTTTTCTAAAAATATTGTAATTTGTCAAATTTTGGAGTAACAAGAAAAAAATAAACAATTAAAAATTCAAAAATCGACTTTGATGGATCTCTTAGTAATTTTAAATCAAGAACATCAACATCCGATAAAATTTGTAGTTTCTAGACAATTTTCAATAGTAAGTTGAAAAAAAATTCCACTGCTCATCGCGCTGGAGTGCGCGAGCGGACGGACAAATTTTACTTATTACACTATATCTTTGGCAAATTGTTTCGGCCCATTTTCAGACTTATATCTTCTTTTAGGGGAATTCCCAAGCTTTCATTTGAGATTATTAAAAAGAAAATAAAAACTACCGAACTTGTACAAAATTGCAAAAAACTATTTATTTAAAAAAATTTTTGCAAAAAAATTTTTTTTTTATTATATAAATAAAATATTTTAAAAGTACACAAAAAAACCTTTCTAAAACACTACTTACTTTTTTTAATTGAATAATTTAAGTAGAAACTACAAATGTTTAAAGAATGCATGTTCGAGTTGAAGCTGAAATTTCAACCCCCCACCCTTTTGATTGGGGTGGGGGGTTGGACCTGTAAATTGGTGTAGTAACTTGTACCTACTAGGGTAACATATTTCCAAAGTATAAAGGAAATCCAAGAACTTTTTTTTATTTTTGGGGCAGTTCAGGAATAATGCCTCAGCTATGAACATCGATGCGCACCTCTCTCACATTGGAGACTCAACTTTACTGGGTAGATACGGCGAGGGTCGATGGTGGGGACTACCGATATATATAGCATACAAAATTTTCAGTGTATGTTAGTGCTGCCCTCTTCAACTTTTCGCCGTTTCCAAGGTTACCGATTGGAAATCGCATTATTTGAGTCATGGTCATAAAAGGCTAAAATTTCATTTTTTCTCCAATATCACTAAATCAGGATGTTCAGAAAGGATTGAGAAAAAAATTTCCTGACTATTTACAAACCTCATTTTTGCTTTCTTGGAACAAAAATATGAATACTAATTACGTATTTAACAAAAAATTAATATCTAATGA
The DNA here is from genome assembly GCF_015476425.1 of Leptopilina heterotoma. NCBI lineage: Eukaryota > Metazoa > Arthropoda > Insecta > Hymenoptera > Figitidae > Leptopilina > Leptopilina heterotoma. Next base: position 1,113,069 of record NW_025111153.1, read on the forward strand.
TAGTAATACAAACCATTTAAGTCCTTTTAGATTAAAAAAGTTTATCATTCACACAAAATTTTAATTTTTTTTTATAAATTTCTAGAAATTTCCCTGACTATTCTCTGACCACTGTACACTCTAAATATTTAAAATTATTGATTTAAATAATCCCAAGAAAATTAATGGAATTGTTTCTGATTTTTAATTATTAACCCTCCGTCACACACCTAGGGAAGGATTTCCTCTACGGTTTCAGTATTTTTTAAATAACTTTTGTTTTCCTCATTGCAAAATAAAATCAGTTTCTATACCTTTCGACAATTTACTCCTCAACACATTTCTAAAAAAACGTTTAGTTTAAACATAATTAATATTTAATTATGAAGCTTTAAAGCCAGAAAAAGTGAGGTTATGTTAAATAAAAAAATCAAGTTTTCAAAACATTTTTTGTTCCACTGTTGGTTAATGACAAAATTATATTTTAAATATAATTAAAATGAATTGTTTAATGTTTTTTTGCTTATTTGTTTATGTTACATTATTTTTACATGTCAAGTGGAATTCCTTAGAAGATGTGCATTCGTGTAATAAATTTTTATTTTTGAGACCGAAAATTAATTTTATTAATTTTATAATTTAGAATAATTTACTACATATTTGTAAGTTTGTGTAAAAACTAAATTTTTGTTGATTCCTTTGTTTATGTTGTAATGTCGCTTATTTTACAATGTGGTGAGGGATTCCCTCTAAACGTGTGTAAAGTCGTAATTTTTTCTAATGTGTGTGACGGAGGGTTAAAATCAAATGTGCAATATTTTTTCTAACTTTCCACAGCGGCTACTATGCATGGTCCAACACATACCACTGGCATTTCCCGCCAACCAAATATGGTTTCCTTAGCGTAGATGAAGCCATCTTTTAATAGATCAATTGAATGGCCCAATTGAAGAGAATAATGATAAAATATATACTCTTTTAATGCAAATATGAGCCATTTTTCAAACATTGAATTAATAGTTGGTATATCTTCTATGTCATTGAAAAATCCCATCTGAAGCTTAAAAATTATGCTAATATTGGTCAATATGTCTCTATTCATATCTGCTGGAGCTAGAGCTTGGTGTTCTTTTAGTAGCATATATGCGGAATGTAATAATTCTCTTCTTGTCTCTACAGTCTCGGAATTATCCCAATCAGGATAGTCTTCTACACTCCAATTTACTGCACCTAATTTGGCTTGTAATAGAAATTTTAAATTTTTCGTTTTGCATTTTGGCTTTTCGTTGCTCTTTGCTTTATTCAATGAAGTTTCGTAATTATGACGGTTTAAAAGATTTTGATAAATATTAACGAATCCAACTCCAAATTTCTTCTTATTCTTTCTGTCTTCAAAAGTGTTAGGATATTTGTCGACAAGGTCTTTCGCCACAGAACGAAAAACTGTGCACGGAATCGTTGTGCTAATCTTTCTCATTTGTAAAATAACTCTTTGTAAGTTTGTACAACTTCTCTTCTCAGCTTATCACATCTTGTTCCTTTGTTGAGTTATTCTATGTGTGATGTGTCTAAATTCGACTAGTCATATACATAATCTGACCAAATATTGACATCAGCTTGCGAAATCCTAACAGGATCAATTCTTGGAATTTGATTACTGTTGATTTCTTGAATTCCGGCATTATCCCTGTTTTTAATGGTAGGGTCAATCTCTATAAGTGGTTGGTGCACATCATTCTTACCGTTTTCAAGTTCTTGTGTACCTTCGATGCTAATATCTTGTTTCTGCTTATTATCAGTAAAATTTACATTATCACAAAGAGATGAAATTCCTCCAGGAGTCAAAAATTCAAAATTTTGAAGTATGATGAATGTTTCTTTAGAAAAATGATTCAACATTTCATCTGAATCGATTATCGTCCTATCTAGTGTTGCATTCGAGAATTTCGATAAAGAAAAAAGACAGAACTTAGATATTCATTTGTTTTCCATGTACTTTTAACGAGATTCTCGTTTTTTCAATTTTTTACAAGCGATTTTTCGCTCGAATGCAAGTCCCATATCACTCTCCAGGCAAATATGCGTCTCACTTATATTAAATTTCGAGCTAGCACGTTCAATAACTTGATCCACGGTGCATTGGCATATAATAAAAATTCTTTTCTTTCTATGAAATGACCAAATTTTAAAGATCGAAATCTGCAAAAGAAAGAATATATTAATCATTAACATTTAGGAGAAAAATGGAAAAAAATAACTAAATAAAATGAAAAAAATTAATAAAAAGAAAATAATAAATAAAATAAAAAAATTAATTTAAAAATTTGCATTGTTTTTCAATTTCTATCAAATAAAAAAACAAATTTTTGTATTACAAATTCTTATAATATTTATTACAAAACAAAATAATTATAAATGAAGATTTAAAAAATATCAATTTTTATCAGATCTGATAACTTTGGAATAAAATTAAAAAAGTTTTACAAATAAATTATTATTGACAATTATTGAAATTTTTGTATAACTTTATACCAAAACTAGCTGTCGTACCCGTCATCGACGGGTTTTAGTTTCTACTAATATATTTGAAGAGGTGTCTACCAATCGGGAATTTAATTTGACTGGGAAAAACTAATAATTAGTTACATTAAGGGGAGACCCCACCTTAATTTTGACCCCTTTAAAATAAAATTATTAAAGGAGGTAATATTTTTTTTCTTGCATCATTTTTAACCTGAAAACATATAAGATGGTCAAAAATATTTAATTTTAATTTTTGAAGAGGTTAGAATTTTTGTCTTCTGACCTATTGCATATTATTGCAAATCCATGCGAGAAGTTGTTTAGAATGGTAAAATATGCATGGAAAAAAATTTTTGTTAAAATATATTAAAAACTGTAAAAGAAAATCGATTTTTAATATTCAAATCTTTAAATTTTGCCGAAATTTCGAAAGCCGTAAATCTTTAATTTTTTTTCCAAATTGTGTATATTTACGTAATTTGATGCTATTATTAAAAAAACATTGTTAAAATTTATATTTAGCTCATTTTCAAGGTAAATTCCATAAAAATCATAGTCCGAAGCTTTTATGGTATACGTTATATATACCGAAATAAATGCAAAAAGCTATGATTTTTATAGTTTTTACTATGAAAATAAGCTAATTGTCAATTATAACGATGTTTTTTCGACTCAGAGCATTAAATTGGAAAAAAAGGTTCAGGACTTCCGAAATATCGGCAAAATTTAAAGATTTGAATATTAAAAATCGATCTTCTCTTACAGTTTTTAATATTTTTTCACGAAATTTTTTTTCCATGCATATTTTACCATTCTAAACAACTTCTCGCATGGATTTGCAATAATATGCAATAGGTCAGAAGAAAAAAATTCTAACCTCTTCAAAAATTAAAATTAAATATTTTTGACCATCTTATATGTTTTTAGGTTAAAAATGATGCAAGAAAAAAATATTACCTCGTTTAATATTTTTATTTTAAAGGGGTCAAAATTAAGGTGGGGTCTCCCTTTAACTATTTGATTAGAAAAATATTACTGTTCGAATCAGTAAATGACTTTTCCTATGAAATACTATTTTTAACTAATTTAGATTTACAGAACAGTATTTTGGCAATTTATAGTACTTCAATCAATGTATTAAAAATTAATCCTAAATTTCAACCAGTTTTTGGAGTTACCCAGTAAAAAAAAGTATTGGAAGAGAGCGAATAGTATTGGCGGTGAGTTTCTGCCAATACGTTTTCGCGTGAAAACCGTATTGGGGGCATTCTGCTAATCCTGCTTTTTCACCGTCAATTATGTCCTCTTGAATCTTTCGATTTCACGTTCATTGACTCGATTTGGCATTTTAATAAAAAATACTAATTGATTTAATGTGTAAAAATGCTGATAACGAACAGGAAATATAAAACTTTGTTAAAATGTAAATAAATTGAATTTGACTGTGTACTGTTGGTCTATTACCATATGACTTAGGGTATTTTCTAGATAAGCGCTGTGACTTAAACTCACAGCGCCCCTAGCGCGAACGTCGAAAGCTCCCTAAATCATGTGGTAATAGATCAACAGTACACACTCAAGTCGAGTCAATAAACGTGAAATCGAAAGATTCAAGAGGACATAATTGACGGTGAAAAAGCAGGATTGGCAGAATGCCCCCAATACGGTTTTCACGCTAAAACGTATTGGCAGAAACTCACCGCCAATACTATTCGCTCTCTTCCAATACTTTTTTTTACTGAGATCATACGCAAGACAATTTGACGGTGAGGTAACGCAGGCGCTGAAACAATATCACAGACTTCTCGTAAGGATAAAATCATTTGACACACATGATCTTTCTCATCTCTTATTTTATCTAAAATTGCTAACGGGAGAATATGAATTAATCTTTTTATTTCACTAGCTGTATCGCACAACTTTTTGAGGCTCTTTTTACAAATCGGAAGGACTGATTTCGTTGAACTACTATCAGTTGACAATCTTGTATTTCGAAGTCGGTAATTTAAAAAATTAATTCGGAACCACTTTTTTTAAGAAATATTTAATAGCGTACAAAACATCTCGAGGTACAATGCCTTCAAAGAAGTCATGCCCAACACATGGTGGCAACCCTGGATTAGGGGAGAGGCAGCTAAAACGGCGCACATAATGTAAATACTTTAATTATATAAAAGTAATAATGTTATCATCAACGAAAAATCATTAGTTCAACATTCGAACTAACTTATTGTGCAGTGAAAATCGTATTGACATTAATTAAAAAAGTTAATTATAGGTTTTAAAAAAAGTGCTCCTGCGCCAAGTTACCCTACCCAAGCGGGTAATACGGCGCACTCCAATCCTGAAGTATAAAAAAAGAAAAGCAAACTAGGTTCAATGTTAAAAAAATAAAATTTTGATGCAAAAATCTATTTTAATCCATAATTATACATTAAACAATTTATATATTATATATATATAATGTAATAATAATCAATTTTCGGTAACTATTATTTCTGACTCTTAAAAAATTCTTGAATTTTTAAAACATAAGACCATGATATTTTTTATAATCTTTTTTATTGATTAACATAAATTGACATATTTCTTTAAAAATACATAAAGTTATATTAAACTGTATATTTAATAAATCATTAGAACGAGAATCACAGCTTTGATTGCATAAATTTATATGTATTTAGAAATAATTATATAAACTCTGATTAATTATGACAAAATAATGCTTAAAGACGAAGACTAGTAGAACTTTGTACCTTTTTAAAACAATGCTTAAAGACGAAGACTAGTAGAATTTTGCACCTTTTCAATATAATACTTAAAGACGAAGTAGATATACAGAGAGCGTTCTATATACAGATTCCTGCACCGACATGTTACCGACACTTTTAGCCCAGATTCAAACCATTGGGGGGGTAAGAACTTGATGACTAGGCGGAAATGACGTCATTCACAGATTCCTGCATCGACATGTTACCGACACTTTTTAGCCCAGACTCAAACAAGTTGGGGAAGGGTGCGATTCAGATTATGATGCTAAGCCGGAAATGACATCACAAGGGGGGGTAATATTCAGACCATGATTCTGAGGCGGATATGACATCACGGGGGAGGGTGCGATTCAGACCATGATGCTGAGGCGGATATGACATCACGGATGAGGGTGCGATTCAGACCATGATACTGAGATGGATATGACGTCACACTTCCTAGAATTTTTGCATGTGTAATTTGATATCTTGTTGATTAGATTCTTATCTAAGGAATGTTTACCATTTACTTGTTGTTTATAATGTCTTTGATTTATTGCTTCCGGTTTAGGATTTATCTAAGGAATTTTTCCCACGTGTAATTTGATACCTATTTATTTCTTGGAATTATTGTCTTTATTTAAGCTATTGTTTTACATGTAATTTGATATCTTGTTTATTAGATTCTTATGCAAGGAATTGTTCCCATGTACTTGTTGTTTATGATATCTTTGATTTATTGCTTCCGGTCTTATTACACAGTTTATTTATTTTGTTTTGACTAAGTTTTATCTAAGGAATTTTTTTATAAACATTTTTGGTACTTTTCATAAGCTTTAAATCATACCTCAATTCTACGAAATATATAATTAACTTCAAGGTCAAATAGGTCGTATCTTGTGTATATAAAGACAGCAATTTTTCTAAACGAAATCATTCCTTCAGTTTAAGTTGGCTGATAAACATATTATTAGCAAAGCATAGTGAAATTCAAGTGCGATTAAACAAATTAATACAAGAAATTGATAAAGTTAAAAGCTTAATTATAGTCTGATCGGAGTTAATCATTTTAGCAAAAAACTAAAAGTTTCAATTCAAGTGATAAAAATGAATTTCGATAAATTAAACACAGCAATTAAAGTTATGGAAACTGATAAAAGCTCCAGTTATTGTAAAGATTTTGTGAAAATTATGAACGATGCTTTTAAAACATTAGGTAAAAAAACTACAACGGAGGAATTAAATTTTTGGATAAGTAATAGTGTAAAGAACATTAGATTGCTGAATAAATTGTTAAGAAATGGATCCGTGTCATGTGGAGAGAAAAGAAAGATTTTGTCAACTATTGGACTACTGAAAGCAAACAGCAGAAAGTTTTAGAAATTAAGAAGAACAGGAACGGGCTTATTTAAAAAGGATAAGAGATGGATCAGGTGGGAAGAATTAGAAAATGCTTTTGAGAATCGAATTAGAACAGGTGTAGTTATAAATTTAAAACATAAAAATATAGACAGTTTTCTTAGTGATGCAAAGAAAATGATTATTTTTCGATTAAAAAATGCGTTTAAAAAGACGGGAAACATGAAAGTTAATGTTATTCTTGCGGCAAATGTTAGTGCTCTAGAAGAGTGTAAATATAAATAAATATGTCCCTCTTGCGGCTGGATACTCAACTTTTATAAGAATGCCAAAGTTTATAATTGATAAAAGAGCTGTGATTAATGTTAAAAATTTTGATGAATACTGTTTTTAATGGTCTATCATTGCACAACGATATCCAGATGAAACGAGCCAGAATCTTACAAGTTCATATCCTCACTTTAAATATACTGATTTAAGGTTTGATGATTTTGAATTCCCCATTTCTCTAAACGATATACCAAAATTTAAAAAATTAAACAACCTGAGTATTAATGTTTATGGAATTGATAAAAGTAGTAAAAAGAATGAAATTGTTCCACTTTATTTAAGTTAAAAAAAATCAAATGAACCTACTTGTCACTTGTTAATGATAGAAAATACTGAAATTTATTTAAACGATGATGATGATAATTTTCAAAATAACAAAGTTTATCATTATGCATTAATCAATAATTTATCTCGTTTAGTAAAATCTCAAATAACAAAAGATCATAATCGAACCATACTTTGTGATAGGTGTTTATGCCATTTTAAATACGAAAAATCCTTTAATAATCATAAAATGGATTGTGATAAAATAAACATGTGTCGAGTGATTTGACCTAAAGAAAAAGACAAAATTTTAAAGTTTAAGAATTACAGAAATAAAGAAAATGTTCCCTTTGTCGTGTATGCTGACACTGAAAGTCTCTTAGAACCTATAGCAAGTACACACACAAACACATCAACATACCAAAAACATATCCCGACAAGTTTTGCTTTCTATGTACATTGCAATTTCGACGAATCTCTTTCAGAATTTAAATCATATCGGGGTCCAGATTGTGTTGATTGGTTCATGACAGAATTAAAACAATTAGCTGAAAAAGCAAATTCTTATTTTACAAATATTATTCCAATGGAAAATTTAACTATTTTACAACAAATTCAATGTAATACTGCAACAGTTTGTCATATTTGTGAAAAACCTTTTAAAAAAGATGACATTAAACACCGCGATCATTGTCATTTCACGTGAATATATCGTGGTCCAGCACATCAGGGTTGCAATGTAAATTATAAAGATTCACATGTTGTTCCCATAATTTTTCACAACTTGTCAGGATATGATGCCCATTTCATTATTAAAGCTTTAGCAACGTCTTTTGAGGGTGAAATAAAACTGTTACCAATAAACAAAGAAAAGTACATTTCATTTTCAAAATATGTCAAAGGCACAAAAACAGTATTAAGATTTCTGGATTCATTTAGGTTTATGCCAAGCAGTTTAGACAAATTATCCTCCTATCTTGAAAATGATGAGAAAAAAATTACGAAAAAGTATTGTAAAAATGTCGACGAGTTTAATTTATTAACAAGAAAAGGAATATTTCCTTACGAATTATGTTAGTAGCTGGGAAAAATTAGAAGAAGGTCAATTGCCAGTAAAAGACTCTTTCTACTCTAAATTAAATGATTCTCATATTTCAGACGAAGACTATGAGCATGCTTGTAACGTATGGAAAACGTTTAATTTAAAAACAATAGGAGAATACTCTGACTTGTATTTACTGACTGACGTTCTTCTACTTGCTGACATTTTTGGTTAGAAAATTAATGTAATGACTTTTTCTTGAATATTCCAGATGATTCTCCTGAAGGATATATTCTTGAAGTAGATTAAGATTATCCAACTGAACTTCATGATTCACATAAAGACTTGCCGTTATGCCCTGAACATTTCATACATCCTCTCCCAAAATGTACAATTCCTAAATTAATTCCAAATTTATTACAAAAGAAGAACTATACAATTTACTATAGAAATTTAAAGCTATATTTATCTTTAGGAATGAAATTAACTAAAATACATAGAGTTTTAAAATTTAAGCAAAAGCAGTGGTTAAAACCCTACATTGATTTAAATACCGAGCTTAGAAAAAAATCGAGTAATGAATTTGAGAAGAATTTTTACAAGCTAATGAACAATTCCGTATTTGGCAAGACAATGGTAAATGTTAGAAAGCACAAAGATGTTAGATTAATAACAAAATGGGAGAGAAGGTATTGCGCGAAAAATTTGATTGCTCCACCAAACTTTCATAGTTGCACCATATTCGATAAAGATATGGTCATTATTGAGATGAATAAAACAAAGGTATTCTTTAACAAACCAATTTACATAGGATTCACTATTCTAGACATATCAAAAATAATAACATATGACTTTCATTACAATTACATTAAAGAGACTTTCAGTGATTCTGCAAAATTACTCTACACAGATACTGACAGTTTGTTTATCATATTACAGTGCCAAATTTTTATGATTATATTAAAAGAGATTTACATAAATTCGACACATCCGATTATCCTGAAAACAACATTTATAATATACCACTTGCAAACAAGAAAATCCTGGGTCTTATGAAAGACGAAAATAACGGTAAAATTGTAGACGAATTTATAGGTTTAAGATCAAAACTATATGCATTCAAGTTATGGGGTGATGAGAAAGCTAAAAAGAAAGCAAATGGGGTAAAATATTCAACTTTAAAAAAATAGGATTCGATGATTTTAAGCATACTCTCAATGAAAATGAAAACCTGATCCGATTTCAGCACTTTATACGCAGCAAAAAACATGAAGTATTTGCTGTAAAACAAAATAAAATTGCTTTAAGTTGGCAGGATGATAAAAGAATTTTGATACCAGGGAAAACTGACACCCTTCCTTGGGGTTACCAACGCCAAGAGCCAATGGAAATAGATGAAAATGATGTATAAAATGTTAGTTTGTATTAGTTCTCTATTGTTTACTTTGTACAATTTTTACAATAAATTATACTTAAAAATATTCTAATTTATTATAATAAATAAATGTAATCAAAATAAATGTTGTTGTTTCTTATACCTGAAAATAATAGGGTTAGGTTAGGAATAATAATTACAGTCCAATTGATATTTTGTAATTTTATTGAGGAAAAAAATAGAATACACATTTTAAACTAAAATACTTAAATATTACAGTTTTTGAAGAACCATGTTTTTAAGTTTATAACATTATGAAGAGCACAAGTAAAAGTTTTCTTGATTAAATGTTTTGAACAAGTTCCAATACATGTTTCAATGTTTAACTTTTTTAATGAAGGACAATTTAAATCATTCATGTCGATAATTTCAATACAATATTTTTCATCGATTAAGCTTTTTTACCATTTTTTCTTCTCTAAACCTTTAACATAAATTGTCTTTGCTTCTTTAAACACATTTTCTAAAATTTCTTTTAAATAAACGTACGGCACATCACCAGCATTCCAAAGAATACCATGGAAATTATTTTCTAACCAACGATTGATACATTTATATATTTGTTTGTGACGCAATTCTATGGACAAGGAGGTTGGAAAACCATATTTATTAGTATTGAATTATTATTTACAGAAACTATAGCTAATTCTTTTAAAACAAATTTATTAATTGGCAATTTGAATCCTTGCACATCCATCAAGTACTGCATTTTTAAATCAACTAATCTCATTACGCGTAAAGAGTTAAATATATATAAGCTTAAAGTTAAACAATTTTTTTGACAATTCCACTGATTGGTTTATACTCAACGATGCGGTCATGCAAAATTAAGCAATTAGCTGAAGTATTGGCGGGAAAATTTTCTTTTGATTCAAATTCTAAGCGGATATCAACTGGTCCACTTTTTAAAGACTCATTTTGTTTTGAACAATCTACTACAACTAAAGGAGCATATTGTAAAAATTCTTTTTTTGATAAAATTGGTTGAGACTTTTTACTATAATAAGATGTTTGAAAATTTGTAAACATTTCATATAAAGTAGAGTACTGATTTCTACCAATATTGAGATTCATGTTGCCATAAGGATAACATTGTGAATTTAAAAATAAATTTACATCATATAAATCACAGTGATCGAAAAAACTAGAGTTTTGAACTGTATTATTTTTTCTGTTTCTCTGAAACCGTAATACAATAAATCTAGGTTTTTCTAATTGACTTGAAGTTTTCACACTCCAAATATGCTTAGGAGTAATTGGTAATAAAGGATATTCATACAATTCCCAAGTTCTAAAACTTATTGGGATGTATGGACCTTTTTAATATATTTTAATAATTTAAATTTTCGAGCATCTGATAATTTAATGTATGGTAATAACCATTCAATTTTTTCAATAACAATTTTAAACTCTTTTAACCCTTAAACCGCACCCTGGGTGTGCGACACCCATATTCCTGCTTTTTACACCAATATATCGTTTATATTTGCAAAAATTAAACATGTGTCGCTATTGGACGGTACATTTTGTACTTAAGTTTATGTTCCGTGAGTAATATTTGTCTCCCATGTATCTTTGCGTATTTGAAAACTTTATGAAGTTGAAAGCGAAAAATTTATGAGTGGCTGACACCTAATTTTCGGTTTGAGGTAATTTCAGTAGTTTAAAAATTTTTTTTTTATTATTAAAATTAAATAAATTATTATGAAACCTATTTTCCTTCAAAATAGATGTACTGAGCTATATAAGATAATTTTTCCAAAAGAAAATATCCTATTCCAGCTTGGAAAACACACTTAAAAGTCCCTGGGTGTCGCACACCCAGTGTGCGGTTTAAGGATGGATTCGGCAGTGTGCGGTTTAAGGGTTAAAGGTGCTACTTGCAACACTGCGTTAGCATCAGTTCTTGATCTGATTAAAATAAGCTCATGTTTAGCGTTAATAATGACTTTTTGGTAATCTTCAGCAAAACCAAAAATCATACTCAGAGAAATACAAACATCAAAATAACCTTGTGCATTTGTTAAGGTTGGTTCATTGGTAAATTCTAACCAGCCAACATTTTCAAGAAATTTATTTTGACTAGCATCGAGAGAAATATAATTTTTCATTAAACTTGTAAGACCAACATTTTTATTTTTATTGATTTCTACACCATTAAGTTCATACTTTGCTTCTTCAAATAAATTACATATGCCATTAGAAATTAAATTTGTACGCTCTAGAGCTGTTCCATCAGGTTTAACAAGTTTTCCAGTCATGTGAATCGAGCTTTTGCTTGGAAATAAGCAATGATACTGATTTTGTACCGTGATGCGGATTTCGTCACTATTGTTGTATGTTGATGAGGTGTATGGTTGTTGCGCATGAACTTCATAATGAGCAATAGATTCATCAAAAATTACTGGTGAATCAATATTTAAAATGTCTCCTTCCATAGCAAATAATAATACGTTGAAATACAAAGGCACAAATACAAGTAAAAATAACCTTAAATCTCTTTTTTACTCTCTTCCTTTTTTTACAATCTTTAGACCGAGATTTTTCAGTAGTTGCAGGTTCTGAGGTGTTAATCTCTTCAAGATTCGTTGACGACTGACTTGCTTCTGGCATGGTGTCTTAATTTTATAACCAAAACCAATCCTTTTTCTATTATTAAAAACAATACCCATTATTTTAAGGATTTAATATGAAGCCTTATTGTTAAAGTTTCCCCTCGAAAATTAACTAAATTTCCGTCTTGGTCTACAATTCGCAATTGAATATAGTCTATTGTCTTGACAGCGACTGGCAAGTAAATGACGTGATTTGGTACTTCCACTATTTTATATCCTGGTGGAACAATAGGAAAAAATTCATGAATTGTATGCACTTTTTCACCATTAATGTATGCTCCGGTTGTTATATTACATTCTACTCTTAAGAAATTTATTTTAATGATTGATACTGGTTGATCAGACTCATGGTATTCTTGAGCTTTTAATTTGCGAGGAGAAAATCCTAACAAACTACCTATAGAATCATTGTGTTTAAAATTAATCTCTTCATCACAATAAACTGTACATTTCAATGTATTATTGTTTGGTTTAATTCTAAAATTAATTCCTTTATTTTTTAAAATTAAATGCAAAACTTGATCAATATCACTAACTTCATAACTTCCTGTGGGTATAATAATTTCTTCATTTCCTACGTAAAATTTATTCTTTCCAACATCTATATTAGGAATAGAATTAAAAGTTAAAAATTCAACAAGACCAAGAGCATAATTTTTAAAATTAGACAACTCTATTGGTGGAAAAAATTGAGATTCTAAGATGGAAGAATTTCCAGACAATGTTAAAATAAGTGAATCGTCCATGATAAGGTCAAATTAATAACTGAAATTTAAACTAAGAATATCATTTATTTATATGCAAAGTATACAAATCAGGAATATTCAATTGTTTACATAAGAATTTAAGACATAAATGTCCGCATACATATGTATTATAGTTTTGATATCGTTTATGATTATATTTTATGCTACCAACACCAAAATATTTAATAAGATCCGAAGGTGGTCGAAGATTACCAAAGCTATCAAAATATACGATTTTATCTTTATTCTTTTTATATGCACACCAATGTGTACCAGGACCATTTTTATCATCTAGATTAATAATTGCAAATTCATTTTCTTTAGGACCACGCATAGGTAGTTCATTTCTCATAAAAACTCCTCGAAAATATGGAATTTTTAAACGCTTTGCAAATTTTTAGTAAATCTAAGTCTGTTAGCGCACGGTGAGGTAGCTTTACTTCAAGTTTTTTTACTTGCATCCTTGTCCTACTTTGTATAGTTTTAGATGAAGGCCTAGTCCTGCTTTATATGGTTTTAGAAAGAGACCTTTTCCTAAGGCAATAGATTCCATTTTTTTATTATGTCGCTTGCTTTCCTCTAGTTGACGTTTTGCAGAATTTGCATCATTTACAGCTTTTGCTCTGACAGCTGCTCCTTCTGCGAGAGCCCCTGTTGCACTTAAACCAGCAAACAAAGGAATAAGAAAAGGTAAAATTCATCCCGCTTTAGAAGGTATCGGTAAAACTCGAGGTTTATTAATTTTTCGCCTGCCACCAGCAATTTTAACTGCCAAACGTGCACCTTCAAGTGCTGATTTAATAGTAGACTGTGCATTTGTATCTAATTTCATAGATTTTTTAGCTGCGGTTACAATCTTCCTCAACGTTGATTTTCTATTTTCCCTCTTTTTCTTCATATTTTCTTTAGACTTAATTCCCATGTCCAATTTTGATTTGACCTTCATTGCATTTGTTATTGCGTAAGCTGCAGCTCTTTCACTATAATTTGCGTCAGGAGCAAACACACGTTGCCAAGCTTTATCAGCAATTACTCTATCAGCTGCGTTTCTCACTTCTACACTTTCCCTATTTTTCGAATAAGAAATATCGTGCTCTTTACAAGCAGCATCGAGAGGGTTGATTCCTGAATCACCTCGTGCTAATCTTTTCGCTAATTTTGTTCCTGGACCGCAGTATTGATAGCCAGGTATATGAAGTTCGAAAGGTAATTTGTTGATAATTTTATTCAAGACACCTCTACCTCGTCTTACTCTTTTCAAAGTTTTCTTTAAACTAATTTGTTTTTTATTTACACCCATATTTATATTCTTTTCGGTAAGAAAACTTTTTCAATACTGTAGTAGAAATCTATACAACCAATGTATTTATAGTTTTTTGTCATTTGACTACACACAGTCGACCTTTAATGATCTAGCAAAAAAATTATGACAGTAATAGTCAATTATCACAGTAATAGTCAATTATCTCAGTTGCCTCCGGCAGTAGGGCTTAACGCGGACCTTGCCCAAAGCATGAAAGAGTTAACCATCGACACCAAATCGCAAACATCTCCTAAGAAATTATATCCACATAAACGTCATTATTGGACTTACATGCAAACGTTACAAGTGTCTACAGTGAACTGACATTGAAACTATTAAAAACCTTGTATTTATAGTTTTAACCTCAGTTATCGTAAGAATGGAGTTTGAAGCACAGTCGATTAAATTGACAGTCTTCAATTTTGACACTCTTGTTCAAGATTGTAATAAGAAAACAGAAAATCGACATGGAAATTTAGTGCCAAATAGTGTGCGAGCAATATTTTGTGGACCGTCAAATTGTGGAAAGACAAATGCTTTACTCGCTCTTTTCATACATCCCAATGGATTACGATTTGAAAATGTTTATGTGTACTCAAAATCGTTATATCAACCAAAATACAAATTTTTAGAAAACATTTTGCAACCAGTAGAGGGTGTTGACTACTTTCCATTTAATGAACATGCGGATGTTGTAGAACCAAACAATGCGTTACCAAACTCAATATTTATATTTGATGACGTAGCATGTGAAAAACAAGATAATATTAAGGCCTTTTTTGCTATGGGAAGACACAAAGCGGTGGATTGCTTTTATTTATGTCAAACATATGCGCGCATTCCAAAACATTTAATACGTGACAATGTTAATTTATTAGTTTTATTTAAACAAGATGAAATGAATCTTAGACATATTTATGATGATCATGTAAATACTGATATGACATTTATGGAATTTAAAAATTTTTGCAACTCTTGTTGGAAAAATAAGCATGATTTTATTGTGATTGATAAAGATCGTGATATTAATGAAGGTAGATATAGAAAATGTTTTGATTGTTTTATAAAATTAGAGAAATAATATTCTTTGTAAACAGTTTCATTCAAGACATTGGTCTATCAACATGTCTTCTACACACTTGAAACATTTGCGAAAGCAAAAAGATATTCTTAGTCAAATTGCGAAAGCCAGTGATGCTATTCGACGAAAGCATAGACTGATGAAATTGGACAAGGAAGAAATTGAACAGACTTTAAATAATACCTTTAAACCTATAGTGACACCAATTCAGAAATTAGTTGACGACATTGAAATTGTCAAACAAATTCGACCAGTAAAAATTGAAAGAGAGGGAGACCTTCCTTTAGAGTTTGAAGAAGATCAAGAAGTTAAGAGAGAGAATGATTTATTTTTAAGAGATGACTTATCATTTGCAACAGCTGCTGATGATGACGATAACGGTGATGATTATGATGATGATAACGGTGATGATGATGATCATGATGATGATGATGATGGAGATGTTAATGGAGATGTAGATAAATCAGAGAAAGATGGTGCTATTTTATATCGTCAAATGTTGGATGAAAAGGGAAAAGATTTAGATCCTTCATATGGAGTTCGTAAATTATCTAAAGGGCAATTAATAATTGGTAATTCAGGAATAAATTTTGAACAAAATAATATTAGTGTAGGTAATAAAACATATCCTGCAACGAAAGGTTTACTTGAGCTTTTATTTAAAAAAGTTCCAGAAGAAGCTGTTTTAAGTGTAGTTGATCGAGAAAATTATAAAAATATTGTAATATCAACTAATGCTCATAAAAAATATTACAAAGCAGATGTCGCTGTTAGAGATAAAAAGAATTTAAAATATCTAAACTATATTGCAGAACATTCTGGTGAAGGTTTAATTCCAGAATATATGACTCAACAAGAAGATACAAAAATTGATTATGTTTATTGGGATGATCCTAATGAATTGGTTTCGTAGATTTGAGGTATGATTAAAAGCTTATAAAAAGTACCAAAAATGTTTGTAAAAATTCAAATTACCTAAAATTTGTTACTCGGGGGTTTTTGGGGTTGCTGATTACGAATCTGATGTCGGTTTTTCAAAATTCAAAATGGCGGATCCAGTATGGCGGACGGATTTTTAAAAATAGATCAAAATTAGCTGATATTTGTTACTCGGGGAGTTTTGGGGTCCCTGACTACGAATATCATGATGGTTTTTAAAATTCAAAATAGCGGATCCAATATGGCGGACATTTTTTTTAAATTTTTGATTAGCTCGAAAATTATCATTAGGTGGTTTTCGGGGTCGCTGATGACGAATCGGATGTCTGTTTTTAAACATTTAAAATATCGGATCCAATATTGCGAACATTTTTTTAAAAAAATTTTGTTATTTTTAAAGCAAAACAAATTTTACAAACACCGGTTTCATACAACAGCTATAAAGAGCGTGCAAAAATTGAAATTCCTTTGAAATGTCCTAACGCATTTCACCTTTCCAATAAGTTCATAAGTGAAGTGGATCTCCACAGTATGCCATATTGGATCCGCAATTTTGAATTTTGAAAAACTGACATCGGATTCGTCATCAGCGACCCCGATAACCCCCTAATGATAATTTTCAAGCGAATCTAAAATTTTTAAAAAAATGTCTGCCTTATTGGATTCGCCATTTTGGATTTTGAAAAATCATCATCATATTCGTAATCAGCGACCCCGACAACCCCCGAGTAACAAATTTCATGTAAATTGAATCAATTTTTAAAAAACTCATCCGCCATATTGGATCCGCCATTTTGAATTTTGAAAAACCGACATCATATTCGTAATCAGCGACCTCGAAAACCCCCGAGTAACAACAAATTTCAGGTAAATTGGATCAATTTTTAAAAAAGTCGTCCGCCATATTGAATCCGCCATTTTGAATTTTAAAAAACTGACATTATATTCGTAATCAGCGACCCCGAAAACCCCCGAGTAACAAATTTCAGGTAATTTGGATCAATTTTTAAAAAAGTCGTCCACCATATTGGATCCGCCATTTTGAATTTTGAAAAACTGACATCATATTCGTAATCAGCGACCCCGAAAACTCCCGAGTAACAAATTTCAGGTAATTTGGATCAATTTTTAAAAAAGTCGTCCGCCATATTGGATCCGCCATTTTGAATTTTGAAAAACTGACATCATATTCGTAATCAGCGACCCCGAAAACCCCAGATAATAGATTTTAGGCGATTTTAGACATTTTTTAAATAAAAATGCATTGTATTGTCCATGGCAAAGATTTTAAAAAATTTGCTAAAAGTGTTGTTTTTAAAAATTTATAACATTTTTATAATTTATTGAATTTAAAGACAGAAACGTGTGTCGCATTCTGCATAGCGTTGACTTTTAAGAAATCATTTTATTTTTAATTTTCAGCTAGTTTTGACTTTTTTAGATCAATTTTTATCATGGCAAAGATTGTCAGTTTTCCGGCAGTCAGAGCAAAGTCCGAAATGGCAAAGATCTTTGCCATCGGCAGTCAAGGGGTTAAATTGTGTTCATACTTTATGTAATCGTATAAACAATTTATGTTGAAACATTATGGTCAACAAATTTAAAAGTCTATCATTCTTTTTTTCTGTAAATATTTCTGATTCTGGTCAACACAAGAGACAAAATAATACAGATTAAGAAACTTTTTAACTATTTTACATTTTAATTACAGATTCACCGTTCTAGAGAAATTTTTTTAAAAAATTTAATTAATAATAAAAATTTAATTGAAAATTATTTTAATAATTTATAGAGGTGTGCAAAAAGATCAAATCTCGATCGGGTATTTTCGAGCTTTTCAGTTTTCGAGCTTAGCCGAGCCGGGCTCGATGTATCGGGTACTCGAAATTTTCGAGTACTCGATTCAGTGTGTCAGCAGGAGGTTAAACATAGCTGGAATAGAAAGAAGATTTTTCTCTATTCTAATGTTGCGTTTTGGCAACGACGGACGAGATCTGCGTCGATTTTGGTTTTCGTTTCTTGCAGGTGGTTGCTCCTGCCCTTCCTCATTTCTTTCCAGTCTCAAATTTCCTTGTTCTTCCCTTTCATTGTCATTTCCATTGTCATTGTTTTCTTCTTCATCCCTATCTCCATAATAGAATTGGCCTGATTTCTCGAAGCCACACGTTAACTACAACTTACAAAAAAAGAAAAAAAGAAAAGAAAAAGTAAAAAAAGAAAAAGTAAAGAAGAAGAAGAAGAATCCCTATCTTCATTGTCGCCTGCATCTAATCCCCCTCCATTCTCAATCCTATTTTCCTCAGGCGCAACCACCCTACGCAACTCTCCATTATTACTACATCCGGCCCCATCTCTGTTATTGGTCCTATTTGTGAGTGTTTCTAGTAAAAAAAATCTGTCCGCGCAAACGCGGGGGCTCGCAAGTTTCAGCGCGCCTTGGGGCGCGCGAATATTGATCGTCGCGCTTCGCGCTCTGGCGATTATTTCACACGTCGCGCTCCGTGTGTTGTTGCGCGCATCGCGCGCAAATTGCTCGCGGTTGTCTGCAATTGTTGTGCATTATTTGTGTTCTTGTTCTTGTTTCCTATTATATGTTTCATAAAACATTTTTTTTCTTAAAGTTACTACGACTTTAAGGATTACATTCTCATCACATGTTTTTGTTTGCTGATGATTGAAAGATAAAGTGGATTTAAATGTATATTTTTGGTCTTGATAATTTAAATTGTGAATTTATTTTTAATTATACTAACTCTCTTAGCAGAAACATGATTTGCAGAAGCAGATACAATATTCTTAAAGTATTAGTATCAAGGTTTTTGTGTAGTGTAGACCGGAGCGTAATGGCTAACTTTTCACTCTTTGTTGATTTACTCGTACATTTTTGTTTTAATTAAGTGTTTATCTCCTAGAAATGTTACTCCGGTATCTTAGCTTTCTTTTAAAAAAACGAAAGTCCCTATATTACTCTTACTTTTTTTCTACAATGAACGTACACTTCGTCGGTATCGTAGGTTGCTCTTTATGCATAGCGTGTTGCATTAGCCAACACGCCCTAGTGGTACTTGGGAAATATTTTGTAATTTTTATCAATACAGTAAGTGTGAATCAAAAATCTCAAATTGACCCTAAAAAAATGTTTCAAACTTAAAACGCGATTTTAGTTTCTTTTTTAAAGTTATTTTAAAAAAATTATAACGAAAAAATGAAAATTTTGAAATGTTACTTTCATATGTGAAATACAATTTTTCTACTATATTTCTTACAATAGTGATTGAATAATAAATAATCAAACTTTGTAGAAACTTGCAGTACATCAAGTTGTCTTTGGAGCGAAATCATTTCGATTTACGATTTTTAAATAAATAACAATTATTCATTACGCCCCTTAGCCATTATGTCCCGTTCCCCCTATATACGTGATTTGTAAATGGGCAATTCCACGTGAGATTTAAGTCGACCTCTTAAAATCGTCCAAAAATATTTTTTTTCTATTCTGTATCGAAAAAAACAGATACGTATTTTTTTATTTATGTTTAATTGTCCAAATTTTCGAGTTATGAATTTTCGAAAATTTTGACTTTTAATTGTAGATCTATATTCAGTAGCTTATAAGCCCGAAAATATTGAGTTTCGGAAAAAGTTGTCAAAAAATGAAAGTTTTAGTTTTCTTTCGACTTTTAAGAAATGTAAACAAAAAAAATTTTTTTTTAACTTTTTAATAAAAAAAAAATTTTTTTTATAAACAAATTAATTTTTTTTAAATTTGGGCCGGATTTTTTTTTATTTTTTTGTACCTTATAATATAGAGAAGATTTTCCAAAAAGTCCCGAAATGGGCCTGATGTGTTAAATGAGTTTTTAAATATATTTTCAAAAATCACTTGCAAGCATCACAGTGGGATTTTTTTACAATTAACTTTCTAAAACTGTCTACAAGGTATAATTTTTAATATATTTGAGTGTTCTTTCTTTTAAATGAAAGGGTCTACGCTGTAAACAGTTTTAAAAAGTTAAATGTAAAAAAATTCCACTGTGATGCTTGCAAGTGATTTTTGAAAATATTTAAAAACTCATTTAACACATCAGGCCCATTTCGGGTTTTTTTGGAAAATCTTCTCTATATTACAAGGTACAAAAAAATAAAAAAAAAATTAAAAAATCGACCAAAAAATCCGGCCCAAAGTTGAAAAAAATTAATTTGTTTTAAAAAAAAATTTAAAAAAAAATTTTTTTTGTTTACATTTCTTAAAAGTCGAAAGAAAACTAAAACTTTCATTCTTTGACAACTTTTTCCTAAACTCAATATTTTTGGACTTATAAGCTACTGAATATAGGTCTACAATTAAAAGTCTAAATTTTCGAAAATTCATAACTCGAAAATTTTGACAATTAAACATAAATAAAAAAATACGTATCTGTTTTTTTCGATACAGAAAAGAAAAAAAATATTTTTGGCCGATTTTAAGAGGTCGACTTAAATCTCACGTGGAATTGCCCAAATATATATCAAATGTATGAATAAAAACATGTAAATCCGGATACAGTGAATGTGATAGTTTAATTGTTATAAGAAAAACGTTAAATTTACTAAAGATTTAAAAATGAACAATTAGTCAAATTTTCTGCATGATTTTTTTAAAAGAGCGTCCAAGTGCCTAAACTTTCGGTAGGACCTTCCGGCCGGACGCGCCTCTTACATAATTTATTAAATATATTAACAAATATTGTTATTATATGTTATTTTGAGCTTAAACAAGAAATTTGATTTTGAAAAAAGAAAAAAAATTTTTTAGAGATTTTGAAAAAATCGCCATTTTTAATGCTATACAAATATTTGAATAACTTATAAAATAGTAAACGTCTTCTAAAGCTAATCTTCTTATTTTAAAGATCATTTTCAACAGTATGACATAAATGAATATAAAAAACCATTTCCAACAAGATAGGACCAAAAATTAAAATGTTAAAAAGAGACAGACCAGCCCAGCTGAGTAAAAAAAATTTCAATGATTTTCTAAAATGTTAAAACTTTTATGAATATATTTTAGTTATAACATATTAGAAAATCAATAAAAAATTTTAACCCAGTTGAGCTAGCCTGACCCAAAAACTTTAAAAAAAAGTAATTAATTTTCTATGAAAAAATGTTGTAGAGAAAAGTTGTTCGTACTTTTCTAATCTAAAGTAATATAAAGTTAAAAATATTGAAATTTGAAAAAATTGAATTTTTAAAATTTTGAAAGTACTGTAGTTTGTGTAGTTTTCGACGAAACTGTCTGGCTAAAGAACTCGATCTGTATTTTAACAGTAACTTTGTACTTGCAAAGTTGCAAGTTGATACAATAAGTTTTTCAAAAGTTATCGTAGCGACACCATTGTGTCTACAGACAGACACTTTTTTTAGACCATGATTTTCGGACTCAGGGGACCCCAAAACGTCGAGATTTCATGAAATTAGCGAAAGTCAATTTTCGACCAAAACTAATAATTTCTCATGTGATGAGAATGTAAGAATCACATCAGGAATCACAGTATTTTTTTTGAAAAAGTGAAATAAAGATTTTAAAATAACAAATTTAATATTAGTGAGATATTGTTTAATTTTAAATTTGTCGTTACATATTTAAGATTATAAGGTCTAAATTTTATTAGTGGGAGTCTGTGATCCTTGAAGTAATATATTATATAAAAAAGTAAAAAAAAATTTTTTAACCATGTACATTAGCAGCTCCATCTTTATTTTTTTCTGATTCGACTTGATTTTTCTATTATAAAATAAAAAATTTAGTCAATTACTATACTGCAAGTTAAAATGTAAATAAAAGGCTTAAAAACTATTAAAAGAAAATAATTCTTTGTCCTAACTGTATGAAAAGTATGGCATTGAGGGCACGAGCGAAGAAGAAATTGACAATATTGACAATATTCAATTGACAATATTCAATAGTCAGTCCAATATTAAGAACAATATTTCAAAACGCACGGTAGTAGAAAAAATGCGTTTTGAAAAACTCGCGTTTAAAGTTTTCGTTACAAAAAAAATATTACCTCGTTTAATAATTTTATTTCAAAGGGGTTAAAATAAAGGTGGGGTCTCCCCTTAAAACGATATTGTTTATAATAATTTAATATAAACCTTTTTAATTTCCTCTTCAGTTTCAGATTCTTCAGTTTCAGATTCTTGATCATAATTCTCATTGTTTCTTTCATCATCCTGTCCTACAAAACTTTCCTCGGAATGATAGCATTTTGGAAACCTTAATCTATGATTTCCGGTGTCCAATTTTTTAATTTCAATTTCCAAATCTTCTTCGGATACTTAAAAAATAAAATATTTGAAGTATTTATATAAATACTTGATAAACAATGTGTATGGTGATTTTATTAGGGAATATCTTCTTAGGTGGACCTGATCCAAGATTAGACCACCTTTCTTATTTTTATACAAACAAAGTAAAAATGTTTAAATATCTGTTTTAATAAATATATAAGCACGAGGTTTGCCTTAATCTACCATAAATAAATATAAATTCTATTAACCCTGAGAGTATGTGGTTGGGCCTGTCATGACCCATACTTACTTAACCCTCCATCCGTTGCACCTTTTTCAGGGTGGCCGCAAGATTGACTTTATCAATTTCCCTGACATTTTACTGACATAACAACGAATTTTCCTGACTAAAATTTGTTTGTTGAGAGCAAAAAATGTATTGCATGACCGTCTTAATTTCTTTAATTGCCCTGACAAAAAAATTTGTCCTGACATTTCCATGACTTTACTGACGAAAAATTCGCGTCAAAAATCCCCAACATTTGCTGCTTTCAAATTCAAAAACAAATAAATTAAAAATTTAAAAAACACAAAAATTGTTTTAATGTAAAGAAGAAGAGTGCTGTAAAAGGTACTGAGAATATGAAATTATAATTTTTTGTTTTTAAAAGTTATAAATAAAAAAAGAAACTGGGTGAGGAAATTTCTCACCATGCGACGGATAGAGGGTTCTTATTAAATCCAAAAGTTTCCTTGGTATCGTTTAGGGACTTCGAGTAGCTGCAGTTATGGGTTCGTAAGAGAAGACTGTGATATGGTGATAGTGTTGTGCAAATAATGTTTTAAATTACTTGTACGTAAACGTCATTTCGGCATATAATTCGGCCTATATATATGTACAACATGCGAGATTATTTTGCCTTTAAATGAAAGAAAATTGAATCGTAATATATTCTAAAAAGCAGTATTATACTTCTCATTTTATAATGTTTAAAGTCCAAACTTTATAAAACTGAAAATTTTATTTACTAAAAGTTTTAGGGCTCGGATCGACTTTATGACCTAAAAAAGTCGCATAAAGTCACAACAAAAGACAAAAAGTCGCATGAAATTTTAGAGAAAATGACAAAAAAGAGGCATGAAATTGTAAAAATTGTAAAAAAATGGCAAAATATTAATGGAGTATTATTAGAATTGAGTGTAGAATGTAACAATATTTTTATGAAAATTATTTTAATTGTAGTTTTTCTATTTGCAATGAGACACAAAAATAATAATTATTTTAAATATTTATTTCCTTTCGTTTTTTTAACATCTTTGTCAATATAAGTAAAAATACTACATCTAACTGAATAAGTGACGATAGAAAGTACTTTTTTTATATACCATGAGACACAAAAATAATTTTTAATCGTAATAATTATTTTTTAATGCAAAAAAAATACTTGAATAAATCGAATAAAGGGTTTATTTTCATTTATTTAAAAATATATTTTTTTTATTATTTGAAAAAAGTTTTAATAAAATTGTACGCAAACATTTAATTATTTTCATAAATAATAAAAATTTTACAGGAACTCAATCATTTACAAATTTTTTATATATTTCTTCGCAATAATTTCATTATTTTTATAAATACTAAAATTTTTTTAAAGAATTCAATTTTTTTCATAAAAAGTAATTAAATTCAAGAAAATAATACTCGGTCACTTTCAATTATTATAAAACAAGAAAATATCGATTGCTCCGAGTCGAAAACTCGGAGTGATCGATTTCTTTGTTTTATAACAAATTTTTATAAGTTGCTTAATTTCAAAAAGATTTGAATTTGAAATTTTTGAAAATCTTAATTTTCAGATAATAAAAAATAATAATAATTAAATATTTATTCAAAAAAGAAGTTATTGATGTTTTTGAATAATTTAAAAAAAATTCGTAAATAAATGTAACATAACATTTTTTTGAGTAAATTTTTTTCCTTTATTTTCTAAAAATTTTAAAAATTTCAATTTCATTTTTAATTAAAATTTGTAATAGACAAACATAGGCTTCATAAAGCCCGGAAAAAGTATTTTAGGCGAAATAGGGAACTTTTAGGGGACCATAGAAATTAGTTAAATAAAGATAAAAATAATTTTATGTTTTATAATAATTAAAGATGACCGACTGACAAAATCATTTTTTTTTGCAGCACCAACCTCTAAAGTTACATTTTAATCACCGAAAAGTATGTGTAAAGAACCTCTTTATAAAACGGTGTGTAAAGTGATTCACTTTACGCACTGTTTTGTATGTTTTAATGATTATGCATGTATTCATAGTATATACTATCACGGAAAAAAAAGTTCACGAAACTCTCGTGAACTAGTATATCACTTTTGGATGGGACACAAAATTTCAAAATTTTCATTCACTTTTGATTAGAAATGGCGAACGTCAACGAAAAACTGAAACAAAGTTAATGAATTTTTGATGAACTGTTAATGAAGAGTAGTTCGTCAAAAGTAGAGGTACAAGTTTACGAAAAAATCGTGAAGTCGCGAGTTTCAGTAGTATGCGCAGTTCGTAATGCGCATCAAATATGGCTGATCAAGCATTCATCATTCAGTCCGGTGTCAATACATCATAAAATAAGTTAAAGGTTACGACAAGGGTCTTTTTCTACTTTGTACGGTCCTGAGTTTTACAGCAGACAAAGCTATAATCGTGTCGTTTGCAGAAGTACTGTGTATATAGATTTAGCCGTGGCGGTTAGTTGTTAGAAATATTATGTTATAGGGTACTAGGTTCGAATCCCGTGAATAAAATTGTGTATTCTGTGTAATTGGGTGCGTATAGGCGTCAAGTTATCAAATTAAGTGAAATACTATAAAAAAGTAGTGTCTGGAAATTATTTTTTCTTGTTTTTAGCATTTTTTGAAAGTTCACGAATTTTTCGTTAACTTTGACAAAAAGTTCGGAAACCGTACTATGTTTCTAGTGAAGGAGTTGATGAAATTTTGACGAACTGTGTTTGTTGATTTTCAAGAATTGTGTGTCCAATCCGAAAGTGATATACTAGTTCACGAGAGATTCGTAAACTTTTTTTTTCCGTGTATGTATATGTTTTTTTTATGTTTTATCTTTCATTTATTTATATATTCGTATATATAAAAAAATAAAATATATATATATTATATGAATACAAATAAACAACTACAATTCCTCCCATAGTTACTACACTTGTATAGAAATGTTGCCTAAATATTATTAATATTTTTGCAAAATTCAGTGAGAGGGGGAAGTAAGTGTTACAAAAAATGTTGTATTGTTACTGTAATTTCTTCAAAATTATTTTTATCATTTCAATTCAATTAACATTTTCTAGAATTTTTAACTAAAATTCTACTTTAAGGGGTTAAACCACTCTAGAGCGTCTAAAAGAGGTTCTAATTTCAACATTTTTTAAAAGAAAAGTTCAAAAGTAATGAAAAATATGTTTACATATCTCTATCAGGTACACTTTAAAGAGAAAAAAATATACTTTATAGATTTTTTTTGTTTAAAAACAGCAGATGTACATGAAAGTGTTGGAAACCTTTTGTAAAAAGAATTCATTTGCTGCCGGAAAGGTTTTTGGTACAATTTTCATCCTGGAACAGAAAACAAATTTTTTTCTATTTTTACATCTCAAAAGCTAGAGAAAGAAGTAGGGGATTTTTTTTAAATCGATTTTTGCAAAAATGGTGAACATTTTATGGAAAAACTGAGTTTTTGACTAAAAAAAATAGGCACTAAATTGTTTATAACTAAAAAAATATGCAACATAAAAAAATCCCCTACGTCTTTCTCTAGCTTTTGAGATGTAAAAATATAAAAAAATTTGCTTTTTGTTCTAGGATGAAAATTTTACCAAAAACCTTTCCGGCAGCGAAGGAATTCTTTTTACAAAGGGTTTCCATCACGTTCATGTACATCTGCAGTTTTTAAACAAAAAAAAATTTATAAACTATATTTTTTTCTCTTTAAAGTGTACCTGATAGAGATACGTAAACATATTTCTTATTACTTTTAAACTGTTCTTTAAAAAAAATGTTGAAATTAGAACCTCTTTTTGACGCTCTTGAGTGGTTTAACCCCTTAAATTAATAACATAAATTATTATTGAATTAAACTTTTTCAAAAAGAATTAATTTTACAGAATTGTTAGTTAAAAGTACGAAAAATAATAATTTAATTCTACGAGAAATCGTAAATTCGTGAAAATTTGTAAAAATAATGAATTTCTTAGAAGAATTTTATTACTTTTGAAAATAATTGAATTCTTGGGATGAATATTGTAATTTATGAAAATAATTGAATTTTGTAAAGAATTTTATTAAAATTGATAAAAACTATTCGATTTCTGTGAAGAATTTTGTTATTTATCAAGATGATTGCATTAAAAATTTTGTAATAATTAAATAATATTAAAAAACCAACAAACTTTTAAACATAATTGAGACTTGACTTCACCAAAATATACTAATCTTACAAATTGTATAAATTTCATGAAAAATTTCATCGACCATAAATTTGAAGATTTGAAACGGCATGGCACTTTGCTAAATTTGGTGTAAATTCATCATTAAAAGATAAAAGAAAAAATAGGAGAAATTTAGGGGAAATTTTCAAAATAGGGTATGTTTAGGGGCCAAAATTAAAAATTGGACAAGTGCGAGTTGTACTCGCAGTGCAATGGCGGGTTCCGTACACAAATATTAAAACAATACTTGCAACATTTATCGGTAATTAGTAGAATTAAAATAAACAATTAAAAAAATATATTAAAATCATTTGATAAAAAAAATAACTAAAAAAATTAAAGTATTGTATATATCTAATATTGTAAACAATAATAAGCAGAGGAACAAAATTTTCAAAATTTATTTTAGTTCCTCTGCTTATTATTGTTTACAATATTAGATATACAATACTTTAATTTTTTTTAGTTATTTTTTTTATCAAATGATTTTAATATATTTTTTTAATTGTTTATTTTAATTCTACTAATTACCGATAAATGTTGCAAGTATTGTTTTAATATTTGTGTACGGAACCCGCCATTGCAGTGCGAGTACAACTCGCACTTGTCCAATTTTTTTTTTTTAGTTAAGAAATTAAAGTCAGAAAACAATCTCTCATTTATTCTTTTAAAATTTCACTCTCTTCCTTAAAATATTTAATGCCACGTGTTTAAACTAAAAAAAATTTAAAAAAATTTTTTTTGATTTTTTTTTCAAAAAGATTCTTAAATAAATTTTTTGTCGTCAGACTGTAATAATACACTAAGATACCAATTTTCAGCTCATTAGGTCAAATAATGTAAAAGTTAGAGAAAAAAAATTTTTTTAAAAATTTTTTTTAGTTTTTCCTTGACAACGCTATGGCCATCATTACATATCAAGTTCTCTATATTTTTTCTGTAATATTCGAGTAAAAATACACCAGCATGCAAAATTTCAGCTCTCCATGTCGAATAGTTTAGAAGTTAAGGGGGGGGGAATGGTCACTTTTTATGCATTTTTGGCCAAAAATCTTGTTATTTCCTTGACAACGCTATGACCATTACGTCCAATCACATTCGCTATATTTTTCCTGTAATCTACGAGTGAAAATACATATCTGGACCAAATTTGAGCTCTTTAGGTCAAACAGTTTAGCCGCTAGGGGGGGGGGGACACGATTTGGCTACGGACAACAGAGTCTCACCAATAGGGTTCCGCCGTTACACCGTAGGTGTACGGAACCCTAAAAAGGGGACTTTTAGGGAAATAGGGGACAGACTGTGAAGCCTGCAAACAGAATTTATAATCATTTTCTTCCTTTATTTTTAAAAAACTTTGAATTTTATTAAAGCAATTGTAATTAAGAAATAGAAATGATGCAAATTATTTCCTTATGAAAATTAAGAATTTTCTACAAAAATATTAAGAATCGGGATAATAGATCATTTATAGAAAATAATTTATGCTATTTAAAATTTAAGTCAAAAGTAATTAAAAAATGTGAAAAAAGTCGTTTAGTCGCATTTTACTCAAAAAAAATTCATTTTATTTTTTCACAAAAAAGTCGACAAAAGTCGAACAATCCGAGCCCTGAATTTTGAATGTTACATTGTTTTATTTAATCATATGATTGATCTGAAGTAAAATACTTGTTTCTGTCATCATGAATAAATAATTAATAAATAATTAAGGAACTACATTTTATTGCATGCCTTTTTATAATATTAAACCAAAAATTAAATTAATACAGCCATAAGTAACATTTATAGGGAATTTTACAGTCAGGGCATGTCATGTCCACCACATAGTCTGTGTAACAGTTTCGCGCCACATACTCCCCGGGAAAAAAAAGATCTGTGTTTATTTAACAAAAGCTTTAGAACAATTATAAAGTTAAAAAAATAAAAATAAAAAAAAAATTTTGGTTTATTTCACGTGAACGGTCTTGTTTTTTAACAGAGTACTTGCCTAATGTCAAATAAATCATTTTTAAACAAATAAACCCAAAAAAACAAAAAGTAAAAAAAAATTTCTCCAACGCTTGCTCTGAAAGGAGTACTTTTCTTGGTAGAAAAGTTGGCAAAAGTAGAACTTTTTTCAACTGTTCTGAAGACCGTGGCGAAAGTAAATTTGGCGAGGCGAAAGTAAATCATGACCAAATTCTTTTTCCTTGTTCTTTGACCGAGATATATTTTGTATCTAACTTCTTCCCCACTCAAAACATTCGTCTTTTATTATATTAAACATAAGCACACGTTAAACTAAAATTATACGAAACTCACGAAGAAACCTTTCCTCGCAAGGCGTTGGAGAAAACGTAGTGCACAACACGTGGTGAAAGAATGATTTTTCTCGAGTGATAGTGTAGAAACAGGCAAAACTTCGATAATAATGAAGAATTTAACTACAAACATCTAAATTTTTAATAGTTCTGAGGATTTTCGATATAACTGAATACGAATTTGATATCAGATTTACAAAATTAAAAATGGCGGACACAATATGGCAGACGATTTTTTAAAAATTGATTGTATTTGGCTAAAATATGCCATCTTGAATTCTGTAAATCTGACATCGAATTCGTGTTCAGTTATATTGAAAATCCGCAGAGCTATTTAAAATTTAAATGATTGTAGTTATATTCTTCATTATTATCGAAGTTTTGTCTGTTTCTACTCAGTTTTCGAAGAATTCGCTAAACTCAGAAAATTCAATGAACGATTATTCAGAGACAAATGAAGATTTTTTAAATTTTCAAAATGTATATTAAAGGGGAAGAGATGCACTTTTAGATGCAATATTGAACTTTTAGAGAAAAAATTATCTCTTGATGTTACAGCACATCAAATATGACTGAAAACATCTTTTTGCACTTTTACGTTTAAATACTACGAAAACCTGATGTGTAGGGTCTATTTTGAGGCCGGATTCGGATTCGGCACGTCGAAAACTTTTGGAAAAGTATTGTCTTATTTTTGGAAAGTAAATCTTGTCGGACTGTGTTATAGAAAACTCAATAAATTAAGCGACATAAAAAATTAAGTTCTATAATAATGTTTTAAACATTTATCTGTATAAAAATTAAATATTGTAAATTACCAATCAATAGAAGTTTTTGATGAATAAATTTTGTGGAATACTCACAAATATAAACACTTTAGAAATTAATTATTTAATTATAAAAACAATTATTCAAAATTACAATAAGAAATCAAAACTTCGATTCCTTAAAAATCTATTATTAATTAATGTAGACATTTTTCGATAACAATTTATTTATTTTTTATCCATTGTGTGCAATAATGGGATCACCACATCACCTTCAGAAATTGAAATTCTTCATGCTTTCGATAAAACATCCATTATTACAATGTGTGTTATGAATATTTATAAGCCTTAAATTAAGATTGTTGCACAAGCTTCTTTTAAAACAAAGCTTGTAACTTATGAATCTAATGTCATCAACAGCATATTTTATAATATTTTCAACTGTTGGGAACGTTTCATGTTTTAACAAGAGGCAACTATTTTTTTCGTCCTTACAGTTTATAAAAAGTACTCTATCTTCAAATGTGTCATATTGTTCGGAATATGCTTTAAACTGAAATAATTATTAATTGTCAAGAAATTTATCAATCCTCCAAGTCAAATATTAAAAACTCAATTTAACGTTTCGACAGCCCTGCTGTCCTCATCAGAAAACTGAAAATATTTATTAAAATTTAAAATATTATTACAAAATTAGAATATAACGTTATAAAAAACATAAATTGATAAAAGAAAAATTTACCGCAAATTAATTTAAATTTTGTGCGAACAACACAACCGGCTTAAGTTGACTGACAAATATTATAAATATAAATGTGTAAAAGTACGAACTCGAGGGTCAGTGAACTTATCATAAAACAAAGGTGTCAATCATCGAAGAAATACAATAAGTATCAATGAATACACACACACATACACACTTGACACGGAGATCGAGTATTGATTTCTGAAAATTAAAATTTGAATTTTTTAAAAAAAGTATTATAATGTTGATTTAGATTGTTAGTGTCATCTTTTTTATTAAGCGATTTTTTATTCAAGTCAATATGAATCATTTCAGAAATCAATCTCTTTTGCCACACTGGTTCATTGTCGAGAATTTGAAATTTATCATAGTCAAAATCATGTTTAAAACTATTCTTATGTTTGAAAATTACGTTTGTTTTTGACTTCATGTGTTCCGTTATTCTTTTTTTAATCATTTAATCAATAATTATTAACTGAAAAACATTTATTCTGCAGTTTCTCCATTTCCGCGTATCGCTGAGCTATATGTTGCAATGGCTTGTTACCTTTTCTGAGCATTCTTTTTATCGTAGACATATAATTTTCAAATCGAAAGGAGCTGAATTTTCCTATAATTTCCATATCGTTTTACATCGTCACAAATGTGCAACAACTTGTGCACATTGTATCTACTGGATTCTATTCCATAAATTTTTTCAAAGTCTTGTACGAATAATTGCAACATTTCATGGGCAGCATCATTGTTGCTTAGAGGTCAGGAAGGTGAATGTCACTTGTTAATATGGAAATAGCTGTATGAAGCAACAAAAAATGAGAATTAACTTTATGCGGGAATGC
This sequence comes from Leptopilina heterotoma, assembly GCF_015476425.1. Taxonomy (NCBI): domain Eukaryota; kingdom Metazoa; phylum Arthropoda; class Insecta; order Hymenoptera; family Figitidae; genus Leptopilina; species Leptopilina heterotoma. The sequence continues at coordinate 1,144,866 of NW_025111153.1, forward strand.
TTCTAAATTTTTAAGTGCATCAATTCCAGTATACAATAAAAATGTGCGAAATTCAGTATCCTTCCAAAATTTGTACTCCCATAACGTCCGCAGCCTTCTGTTGAATTCCTTAGGTGTAGAACTTTTCAGGTGCATTAAAGTTATTAATTTCTTTATAACTCCTAACAATATTAGATGCATATAATCAAGGCGGATACTACTAACACAACCAAACACAGGAAGTTTCGTAAGGACTGTTTCTTTAGATGATGGAGACTTTTGTTAATTATTTGCTAAAAGATCTTTGTCATTTTTTAACAAAAAAGGTCCTGTTCCAGGGAATCTAATCTAACAACCAAGATCGCGCTGGATTTTCCTAAAGAGGGGAAAGTAAGCACCTAGTTTAGAAAACCCATTGAACCATACTCCAGCTCGCTCGTTTATAGCAACCCCTTTAGAGTCCTGTTCTTCTCCTAAAAGTCCAGTATCTCTTCTATCGAAAGGTTGCTCACCTGATTAGGGTCAAGAATTGCTTGAGTCCAACTAGATAACCTGATCCTACCTAACGCTGGGCATTCAGATAATATGTGAGTCGGAGTTTCGTTACTCTTCTCACACAATCTGAACATAGATGAAACTTGTCTACCTATTTTATGCTGATGGTAATTCAATAGTCCATGACCAGACGAACCCAGGAAACCCAGGAAGATTTATTAGGACTGTTTCTGTAGATGATTCAGACTTTTGGTAATTATTAGCTAAAAGATCTTTGTCATTTTTTAACAAAAAAGGTCCTACTCCAGGGAAGCATGCTGTCCCTTTTTGAAACTTGTGGTCTGTAGCATTCTCGACCCTCTATTTGACAGTTAGGACAGCAATTATAGCCAATATGTATATATAGCATACATAGCATATATAGCCTTTTAGATATAAAATGAAGGATTTTGCTGGAGCGTCACAAACTCGAGTAAAACGGGGTGAGGAAGCCAAAACTGCACATTTTGGTTTGCGAGGCAGTTATTTGAATAGGTTTTTTCAATTTTAATGTCGCGTCAGAAAGCTTGTCATTTTGGCTAAAAAATCTCCATGGAACATTTTGACGTAGGTTGCACTTAAAAATTTCTACAACCCTTTTCCGAAAAGACCACGTTTTTGGCATACTTGCAAAAACGTGGGGTGAGGCGGCCAACTATTTTAATAGTTAAAAAAACATAACTTAAAGTTCAGAGAGAATTTGTTGACAACAGATTGAAGGGGTTTGTCTTATTTCCTATGAGACGTTTCGATTCGCAACATGTTACATATACTGAAACTATTTTGTAGAAAGATGTTCTACCATACTTGAACACTTAATCAAAAGAAGGTGGTTGAAGTAAGTGAGATAAGACGAAAGTTGAGAGAACAAGATGAGAAAAATAAAATAAAAAACACGAAAAGGGGAAGGCTGCTGTGGAAAAAAATTTGTCAAGTTGAAACCGTCAAATAAAAGAAAGAAGAAAAATCATTATGCCCGATTTGTGGGTCTTGATCCAGGCTTGATGGCAGTTCTTGGTGGAGCAGTGTTTAATGGCGATCCGCATATAAAAATTGATAAATAAAAAAAAAAATTAGGAAGACACAGGACACTCCCATTTACATGAACGCTAAAATGTTCAGATTTCGTGCTTGGGAGTATCGACGAAAAAAGTTGTTGCACAAATACTCAAAAGACATTGAGGTGAGATACAAGAGTTTTTTAAAAAAAATGAAAATTACAACGATGTCGAGAAAAGATATTCGAGAAAGTATTTACTAATAAGTCACATAAGAAAATTCCACTCAAGGGCTCTAAATTTAAAATTACCTTGTGGACGTCCAGGTTGCCCTAAAATCTTTAAATCGTTTGGATCTCATTTACTCATATTTTCATAGAAAATTTTCTATTTTTGAAAATGGAAATTTTGTTAATATGGACACTGATGATACAAATGTAACAAGTAATGAGTTTTAAAAAATTTGTCCGTTATATTGGATCCGCCATCTTGAATTTATTTTATTTATTAAAAAACAATTTATAAAATACATGTACGTAAATAATTATAATAAAAATGAATACTTACTCATTGTAAAAGTGCAGTCCGATGCTGGTAGAATATTGGAGTATTGTAATAGATTTGACCAATCAAAATAAGTGTTAAAAAATCCAGTCATCTGATTCGTCAAAACTGTTCCACTATTCTACTATTATACCACCATGGGACTGCACTCTAAGTGATTCAAAATTTTTATTGAGAATGACAATATCTTCGTGCATCGAACTTATCACTATTACATTTCTTACAATACTGACAATAACTTATAATAAAAGTGGTAGTATTTCTTCTGTCTTAATAGAAAAATAAATAATTATATTCATAGAAAAATATTATGTAGAAACCTTTCTTTACTCAATCAGTGAATTTTCATTGTCCAACTTTGATAGGCTGCAACTTTTTGAAAAGTGTTCAGAAAAATTGGACATTTGTACTAAATGAAAGCTTGTATTTTCAGCTTTATGGGCAAAAGAGCATTTTAAGTGGACAGAAGAAAATTGGAAGAAAGTTCTTTTTACCGATGAAACGAAGTGTGAATTGTTTGGTAGTAGTCATCGCAGAGTTAATGTTCGACGCACTAAAGATGAGAAAATGCTGGAGGACTGCGTCGCACCAACAGTTAAGAACGGTGGGGAAAGCATAATGTTGTGGGGGTGTTTTGGAAACCACCAAGTTGGTGATCTCTTTAAAATTGAGAGAATAATGCGGAGAGAAAATTAGACCCTAAACAAACCTCCAAATTATGTAAAAACTATTTAGGGAAAAAATTAGATGACAAGGTTATTAATCTATATGACCATCATTCTCAGTCTCCAGATTGCAATCCCATAGAATATTTTTGGGACGAACTTGATCGACAATTGAGGATGACAAAAATAAGAAATCACCAAGATTTATGAAAAGCTGCCAAAAGAATTTGGAAAACAATTTCTGCAGATTATCTACAAAAATTGACAGCCAGGATGCCGAGAGTATGTGTAGCTGTCATTATGGCACGAGGGCCGAAATAGGCTCTTGCCAAAAGAGGCTTTAGTTTTTATGGTCAATTGCATTAATCAGGCGTGGAAAATTCCTGTTGCTTACTATTTGATAGACGGATTGACAGCTGAACAAATAGCAAATTTAGTAAAAAAATGTTTAATAGCATTAGAAAATTAGAAGATGAAAATACTGTCTCTTACGTTTGATGGAACCGCTACGAACCTCGTGACAGCAAAACATCTTGTAATACACGAAAACATTGAGATCGGAAAAAGAAATTTTTATTTTAGCAATAATTTACAGTGGTTTCTTTATCATCCTGTTACGAAAGAAAAATTTCTATAATCTTAGGTCCTTGTCATATGCTAAAGTTATGTAGAAACACCCTAGGTAGTGTTAGGAAACTGAAAAATGGAAATGGAGAATGGATAATGTGGGACTATTTTATTAAACTTCACGCTACTTCAAGAATATGAGGGCATGTATTTGTCCAACAAGGTGCGTCGTGCGCATATAAATTTTTTGCAACAAAAAATGAAAATTAAGCTAACAAGTCAATTATTTATCAAGCAGATGCTTTAAAAGTTTGTAAAGATGACCTAAAACTTCCAGATTTCAAAAACTGTCAACCAACAATAGAAAGTATTGAAATAGTTAACGATTTATTTGATATTTTTAAGGCGTACTTGCGTTTGCGAAGGCAAAAAATAGGCCTCACTTTAATGTTTTGTTTCACAGTCATTTTATTTAAAATATTAAAAAAGATTTTTGCACCTTAAAGTACATTATAAAAACTAAAAAAAGAAAAAATTATTTCTTTTTTTAACCGTCATTTACGATTCGTAGAGGGCCCCAAAAATAGCGACCTCAAATTTGTAAGAGTTTGCGGTGCCCCCTCTAGAGCCGCTCCTGACAGTCTAAAATAAAAACGAGTTGTACTCGCACTGCAATGGCGGGTTCCGTACACAAATATTAAAACAATACTTGCAACATATTTTATCTGTAATTGGTAGAATTAAAATAAACAATTAAAAAAATATATTAAAATCATTTGATAAAAAAAATAACTACAAAAAAATTAAAGTATTGTGTACTAGAAGGCACACAACCCAGACCCGAGCCCCTTACAACGTGCCCCCCCAAAACCTTTTTTTCAGGGCCCAAGGGGGAAAAATCTGAAAGGCGGGCGAAGCCCGCCTCAGGTCGTGTGCTCTTGCTCTGTGCATACAGAAAGGGAGTCAAATTTACTTCCTAGTTGGTACTAGAAGGTACACAATCCAGACCCGAGCCCCCTACAACGTGTCCCCCCCAAAAACCTTTTTTTTGTGATCAGCGCATCTAAATACGTAAAGAAACTGTATTTTGTTAAAATTAGCTGTTCTTTTGAGCAAAACTATATTTTAACCCGTTTTTATGGTATTTTATGGTTTTTTACATTTTTCTCGGAAAATAATGGATTTTAGCAAATAATGATAAGAACATAAAATGTGTATTTTGGTGAGATCTATAACTTTTGTTTAAAAAGTTTTTCAAAATTTTTCGTTTTTTACGAATTATACGCAAAAAACCACAATTTTATGGTTTTTTTATGGTTTTCACCATAAAGATTAAATTTGCGCCAAATTTCATCATCATATTCGTAATCAGCGACCCCGACAACCACCGAGTAACAAATTTCATGTAAATTGGATCAATTTTTAAAAAACTCATCCGCCATATTGGATCCGCCATTTTGAATTTTGAAAAACCGACATCATATTCGTAATCAGCGACCTCGAAAACCCCCGAGTAACAACAAATTTCAGGTAAATTGGATCAATTTTTAAAAAAGTCGTCCGCCATATTGGATCCGCCATTTTGAATTTTGAAAAACTGACATCATATTCGTAATCAGCGACCCCGAAAACCCCCGAGTAATAGATTTTAGGCGATTTTAGACATTTTTTAAATATAAATGCATTGTATTGTCCATGGCAAAGATTTTAAAAAATTTGCTAAAAGTGTTGTTTTTAAAAATATATAACATTTTTATAATTCATTGAATTTAAAGACAGAAACGTGTGTCGCATTCTGCATAGCGTTGACTTTTAAGAAATCATTTTATTTTTAATTTTCAGCTACTTTTGACTTTTTTACATCAATTTTCATCATGGCAAAGATTGTCAGTTTTCCGGCAGTCAGAGCAAAGTCCGAAATGGCAAAGATCTTTGCCATCGGCAGTCAAGGGGTTAAATTGTGTTTATACTTTATGTAATTGTATAAGTATGTTTCAAGATAGTTAATTCTGTGTTTAACTAGAATAAAACTATTTTCAAACACTTATTAAACCTTCTTGAAAATTAATTTTTCAACTTTGGTACACTTTTATTTTAACATTATTTAACCAATTAACTTGAATTTTGAACACCATGCGAGAAAGGGGATCCCACATACCGACAATGCAGATCAAAAATGGTTAAAAATCTGCAACGACCGATTCTTGAAAAATATAAGGAATTATGACCTATAAATTTGTGAAAGTCATTTTTTATTATAAATACATAGGATGAGTATTTTATTTGTTGTAATTATTAAAAAAAATATATTGTTAGAAAATTAAATATGGTCAGTTTCCAAGAGCCCAAACTGCAACGACCTTTTCTTGAAAACAACAAAACAAAATAATTTTTCCATTTAGCAAACTTAATTTTAATAAAAAATACACATAATAAGATTCATTACATATGAAAACAACAATAAAAAACTTTAATTTATGTAAACTGTTTTGTATAGCAATTTTCAACAAGAAGAACACATGTGACAGCTTTTAGTAGTTCATAGAACCAAGAGATGGCGCCAAAGGTTCCAAAACTGACAAATTTTGATTATTTTTAGCTTTAAATTAACAACAATAAAATATAATGTTTTCTTTTTGAGTAAAAATTCATTAGTGATGAAAGACACACAATGAGAGAGATTTATTTTGTTCAAATTGTTAAAGAAAAGTTAATGCTAGTAAATTAAATATCAAGTGCCACCGAACAGCTGTCACATATACACTTTACAAAAAATAAAGTTTTTATTTATTCCTGAATGGCAAATGAGTCTCATCCTCTGTATTTTCCTACAAAATTAAATTTCCCAAATGGAAAAATTATTTTGTTTCGTTGTTTTCGAGAAATGGTCGTTGCAGTTTGAGCTAGTAGTCAAAGATGTGTTACAGGGAAACTGCCCATATTTAACTTTCTAACAATAATTTTTTTCAAATAATTACAACAAATAAAATACTCATCCTGTGTATTCATGATAAAAAATGAGTTTTACAAATTTATAGGTAATAATATCTTATATTTTCCAAGAAACGGTCGTTGCACATTTTTAATCATTTTAGATCTGCAATGTCGATAAGTGGGATCCCCTTAGTCTTCTTGTTAAATAGGATTTTTAAGATCCATCAATATTTAAAAAAGTTATAAACAATTTATGTTGAAACATTATGGTCAACAAATTTAAAAGTCTATCATTCTTTTTTTCTGTAAATATTTCTGATTCTGGTCAACACAAGAGACAAAATGATACAGATTAAGAAACTTTTAAACTATTTTACATTTTAATTACAGATTCACCGTTCTAGAGAAAATTTTTTAAAAAATTTAATTAATAATAAAAATTTAATTGAAAATTATTTTAATAATTTATAGAGGTGTGCAAAAAGATCAAATCTCGATCGGGTATTTTCGAGCTTTTCAGTTTTCGAGCTTAGCCGAGCCGGGCTCGATGTATCGGGTACTCGAAATTTTCGAGTACTCGATTTGATTCGAGTTCTTGAGAAAATCCAAAATTTTCTACATTAATTTTTAATTAAATTTTTTTTTATACAAAATTTTTTTTTTTAATTTAAAAGCTCGAATCAAATCGAGTACTCGAAAATTTCGAGTACCCGATACATCGAGTCCGGCTCAGCTCGGCTCGAAAAAATTGCGGCCCGGCTCGGCTATTCGAGCTTTTTGAACACCTCTAATAATTTAATTTAAATTAATTATTTATTAAAATAAAAATGATTCAGTGTGTCAGCAGGAGGTTAAACATAGCTGGAATAGAAAGAAGATTTTTCTCTATTCTAATGTTGCGTTTTGGCAACGACGGACGAGATCTGCGTCGATTTTGGTTTTCGTTTCTTGCAGGTGGTTGCTCCTGCCCTTCCTCATTTCTTTCCAGTCTCAAATTTCCTTGTTCTTCCCTTTCATTGTCATTGTTTTCTTCTTCATTCCTATCTCCATTGTCGCCTGCATCTAATCCCCCTCCATTCTCAATCCTATTTTCCTCAGGCGCAACCACCCTACGCAACTCTCCATTATTACTACATCCGGCCCCATCTCTGTTATTGGTCCTATTTGTGAGTGTTTCTAGTAAAAAAAATCTGTCCGCGCAAACGCGGGGGCTTGCAAGTTTCAGCGCGCCTTGGGGCGCGCGAATATTGATCGTCGCGCTTCGCGCTCCGGCGATTATTTCACACGTCGCGCTCCGTGTGTTGTTGCGCGCATCGCGCGCAAATGGCTCGCGGTTGTCTGCAATTGTTGTGCATTATTTGTGTTCTTGTTTCCTATTATATGTTTCATAAAACATTTTTTTTCTTAAAGTTACTACGACCTTAAGGATTACATTCTCATCACATGTTTTTGTTTGCTGATGATTGCGAGATAAAGTGGATTTAAATTTATATTTTTGGTCTTGATGATTTAAATTGTGAATTTATTTTTAATTATACTAACTCTCTTAGCAGAAACATGATTTGCAGAAGGAGATACAATATTCTTAAAGTATTAGTATCAAGGTTTTTGTGTATAGTGTAGTCCGGAGCGTAATGGCTAACTTTTCACTCTTTGTTGATTTACTCGTACATTTTTGTTTTAATTAAGTGTTTATCTCCTAGAAGAGTTACTCCGGTATCTTAGCTTTCTTTTAAAAAAACGAAAGTCCCTATATTACTCTTACTTTTTTTTCTACAATGAACGTACACTTCGTCGGTATCGTAGGTTGCTCTTTATGCATAGCGTGTTGCATTAGCCAACACGCCCTAGTGGTACTTGGGAAATATTTTGTAATTTTTATCAATACAGTAAGTGTAAATCAAAAATCTCAAATTGACCCTAAAAAAATGTTTCAAGCTTAAAACGCGATTTTAGTTTCTTTTTTAAAGTTATTTTAAAAAAATTATAACGAAAAAATGAAAATTTTGAAATGTTACTTTCATATGTGAAATACAGTTTTTCTATTATGTTTCTTACAATAGTGATTGAATAATAAATAATCAAACTTTGTAGAAACTTGCAGTACATCAAGTTGTCTTTGGAGCAAAATCATTTCGATTTACGATTTTTAAATAAATTACAATTATTCATTACGCCCCTTAGCCATTATGTCCCGTTCCCCCTATATGACGGGTTCCACGTCAAGTGACCCAGATCCAAATTTTAAATGTTTGGGATCGGGTTAAAAGTTTGCACAAACAGTAGTCCTATTCGATACAATTAAAAATACCAAATATTATTAATTTATTTAAACAAATATAAAAACTGGAGGGGGTCAAAGTTTAAATTTTTGGTCTAACATGGAATATTTGAAAAGTTTGTAGTTTCTTTAAAACAAAACGAAAATACATTTTCTATTTTGGGTTTTTCTGCTGTTTTTCAATACTTTCTAATGGTGTAAACAAATGTAGAAAGAAAAAAAAATTTGACCTTGAAAAATTAAATTAAAAAATAAAATTTCATTTTTTCATCAAATGGACAGTTTTTATTTTTTTTTTTAATTTTATCATAAAGGTGAGGTTTTTTCCTAAAAAAAATGTATAGGTCAAAACGTGGGACAAGAACTTTTAACTGGTCAAAATAAACATTTACTTCTGCAATCCACCGCCCCTGTGCGTTGTTGGGCTGTATATTGTTTATAACAATTAAAATAAATTATTTTATGCTATATTAATTATCTGGTGGCTATATTGGATGAATTTAAATTGATTTAGATTATGTGCAGCAACGGAATAAGAAAATAAACGTCCTTTTTTAAAAAAGTGTATTAATTTGTTAACTTTGATTTAAAAAAAATTATAAATAATTAAAATCCCCAAAATCGGCCTCGAAGGATGTCTTAAGAATTTATTCCCCTTTAATTTAAGACAAAGAACACTCAAATCGGTTAAAAATTGTAAGCTATAGACATTTTTTAATAGGAAATTGTAAAAAAAATTCCACTGTGGGCCGGTGCAGTGCAGATGTAAATGCTTAATTTGACCAGTTAAAAGTTCTTGTCCCACGTTTTGACCTATACATTTTTTTTTAGGAAAAAACCTCACCTTTATGATAAAATTTAAAAAAAAAAAATAAAAACTGCCCATTTGATAAAAAAATGAAATTTTTTTTTTAAATTTAATTTTTCAAGGTCAAACAATTTTTTTTCTCTACACTTGTTCACACTATTAGAAAGTGTTGAAAAACAGCAGCAAAACCCAAAATAGAAAACGTATTTTCGTTTTAAAGAAACTAGAAATTTTTCAAATATTCCATGTAAATTTTTGACCTGGGTCACTTGACGTGGAATCCGTTATATACGTGATTTGTAAATGGGCAATTCCACGTGAGATTTAAGTCGACCTCTTAAAATCGGCCAAAAATATTTTTTTTCTATTCTGTATAAAAAAAAACAGATACGTATTTTTTTATTTATGTTTAATTGTCCAAATTTTCGAGTTATGAATTTTCGAAAATTTTGACTTTTAATTGTAGACCTATATTCAGTAGCTTATAAGTCCGAAAATATTGAGTTTCGGAAAAAGTTGTCAAAAAATGAAAGTTTTAGTTTTCTTTCGACTTTTAAGAAATGTAAACAAAAAAATTTTTTTTTTAATTTTTTATTAAAAAAATTTTTTTTTTTATAAACAAATAAATTTTTCTCAACTTTGGGTCGGATTTTCTCTTATTTTTTTTTATTTTTTTGTACCTTATAATATAGAGAAAATTTTCCAAAAAGTCCCGAAATGGGCCTGATGTGTTAAATGAGTTTTTAAATATATTTTCAAAAATCACTTGCAAGCATCACAGTGGGATTTTTTTACAATTAACTTTCTAAAACTGTCTACAAGGTATAATTTTTAATATATTTGAGTGTTCTTTGTTTTAAATGAAAGGGTCTACGCTGTAAACAGTTTTAAAAAGTTAAATGTAAAAAAAATCCCACTGATGCTTGCAAGTGATTTTTGAAAATATTTAAAAACTCATTTAACACATCAGGCCCATTTCGGGACTTTTTGGAAAATTTTCTCTATATTATAAGGTACAAAAAAATAAAAAAAAAATAAGAGAAAATCCGACCCAAAGTTGAAAAAAATTAATTTGTTTATAAAAAAAAAATTTTTTTTAATAAAAAATTAAAAAAAAATTTTTCATTTTTTGACAACTTTTTCCTAAACTCAATATTTTCGGACTTATAAGCTACTGAATATAGGTCTACAATTAAAAGTCTAAATTTTCGAAAATTCATAACTCGAAAATTTGGACAATTAAACATAAATAAAAAAATACGTATCTGTTTTTTTTCGATACAGAAAAGAAAAAAAATATTTTTGGACGATTTTAAGAGGTCGACTTAAATCTCACGTGGAATTGCCCAAATATATATCAAATGTATGATTAAAAACATGCAAATCCGGATACAGTGAATGTGATAGTTTAATTGTTATAAGAAAAACTTAAAATTTACTAATAAAGATTTAAAAATGAACAGTTAGACAAATTTTCTGCATGATTTTTTTAAAAGAACGTCCAAGCGCCTAAACTTTCGGTAGAACCTTCCGGCCGGACGCGCCTCTTACATAATTTATTAAATATATTAACAAATATTGTTATTATATGTTATTTTGAGCTTAAACAAGAAATTTGATTTTGAAAAAAGAAAAAAATTTTTTTAGAGATTTTGAAAAAATCGCCATTTTTAATGCTATACAAATATTTGAATAACTTATAAAATAGTAAACGTCTTCTAAAGCTAATCTTCTTATTTTAAAGATCATTTTCAACAGTATGAGATATATGAATATAAAAAACCATTTCCAACAAGATAGGACCAAAAATTGAAATGTTAAAAAGAGACAGACAAGCCCAGCTGAGTAAAAAAAAATTCAATGATTTTCTAAAATGTTAAAACTTTTATGAATATATTTTAGTTATAACATATTAGAAAATCAATAAAAAATTTTAACCCAGTTGAGCTAGCCTGACCCAAAAACTTAAAAAAAAATTAATTTTCTATGAAAAAATGTACTTTGCAAAGTTGCAAGTTGATACAATAAGTTTTTCAAAAGTTATCGTAGCGACACCATTGTGTCTACAGACAGACACTTTTTTAGACCATAATTTTCGGACTCAGGGGACCCCAAAACGTCGAGATTTCATGAAATTAGCGAAAGTCAATTTTCGACCAAAACTAATACTTTCTCATGTGATGCACGGAAAGAAAAGGTCTGGAAGAGATATCCATAAAAATATTGTTGAGCAGAATATTGTTGTGTTATCCAATTCAATGGAAGAGACAACTTTCAGAATGGAAGCACATTCCATATTCAATGGATGAGGGAGCCATATTATATTGTTGAATCAAATATGGATGTGACATCCATAGGCATGGTTGGGTTTACAATTCATGCTATGGATTTTCACATATGGCTGCCTCATCCATTTATAAACTTTGGTTGGGAGATCCATAGTTAGTTCAAAATTTCGATACATGTTGCGCGCAATTCATTATCATGGCATCCATTTAAAAATGGTCGTCTCAATTTGTCCGTCACGTCTATATAATCAAGTTGTGAGTTTATTGTGTATAAATAGTGTTATAATTGTTTATTATTTATTATCGTTATTGTCTATTAGTGTTTATGTAAATTCATTTTCATGAAATATGTGTATAGTATATAAGGAATATTATATGCTCAAATATTGTAGTTGCGTGTATAGTGTAGTGGATAGCGTTAGTGTTTAGTATGCGTTAGGTCTAGGGTTCGTGTCTCCCCCATCGGTTAATAATTTATTTCGTAAATATGCGGTTATTCAATAAGTGGTGTGTATTAATTAACAAAAATGTGTATAAAATATCTCAAGTGACATAGAATTTAATTAATTGAGTGATTCTAATTTTTTTGTTTCCCATTTCCATTACTATGGATCACCCAACCATAGATCTTTTGCTGCTCCAACAATATACAGCCAGCCATAGAATATGGATGTAGCAACCTTAACTATATATGGATATCCCGTATTTTTCAATCTAATATGGCTGTGATATCCATGTATCTGGATGTGTCAACTATTCCTTTTTCTCCGTGTGAGAATGTAAAAATCACATCAGGGATCACAGTAATTTTTTTGAAAAAGTGAAATAAAGATTTTAAAATAACAAATTTAATTTTAGTGAGATATTGTTTAATTTTAAATTCTTCGTTACATATTTAAGATTATAAGGTCTAAATTTTATAAGTGGGAGTCTGTGATCCTTGAAGTAATATATATATATATATATATAAAAGTAAAAAAGAAATTTTTAACCTTGTACATTAGCAGCTCCATCTTTATTTTTTTCTGATTCGACTTGATTTTTCTATTGTAAAATAAAAAATTTAGTCAATTACTATACTGCAAGTTAAAATGTAAATAAAAGGCTTAAAAACTATTAAAAGAGAATAATTTTTTGTCCTAACTGCATGAAAAGTATGGCATTGAGGGCACTAGCGAAGAAGAAATTGACAATATTGACAATATTCAATTGACAATATTCAATAGTCAGTCCAATATTAAGAGCAATATTTCAAAACGCACGGTAGTAGAAAAAACGCGTTTTGAGAAACTCGCGTTTAAAGTTTTCGTTACAAAAAAAATATTACCTCGTTTAATAATTTTATTTTAAAGGGGTTAAAATAAAGGTGGGGTCTCCCCTTAAAACGATATTGTTTAAAATAATTTAATTTCCTCTTCAGTTTCAGATTCTTGATCATAATTCTCATTGTTTCTTTCATCATCCTGTCCTACAAAACTTTCCTCGGAATGATAGCATTTTGGAAACCTTAATCTATGATTTCCGGTGTTCTTATTTTTATACAAACAAAGTAAAAATGTTTAAATATCTGTTTTAATAAATATATAAGCACGAGGTTTGCCTTAATCTACCATAAATAAATATAAATTCTATTAACCCTGAGAGTATGTGGTTGGGCCTGTCATGACCCATACTTACTTAACCCTCCATCCGTTGCACCTTTTTCAGGGTGTCCGCAAGATTGACTTTATCAATTTCCCTGACATTTTACTGACATAACAACGAATTTTCCTGACTAAAATTTGTTTGTTGAGAGCAAAAAATGTATTGCATGACCGTCTTAATTTCTTTAATTGCCCTGACAAAAAAATTTTTCCTAACATTTCCATGACTTTACTGACGAAAAATTCGCGTCAAAAATCCCCAACATTTGCTGCTTTCAAATTCAAAAACAAATAAATGAAAAATTTAAAAAACACAAAAATTGTTTTAATGTAAAGAAGAAGAGTGCTGTAAAAGGTACTGAGAATATGAAATTATAATTTTTTGTTTTTAAAAGTTATAAATAAAAAAAGAAACTGGGTGAGGAAATTTCTCACCATGCGACGGATAGAGGGTTCTTATTAAATCCAAAAGTTTCCTTGGTATCGTTTTGGTACTTCGAATAGCTGCAGTTATGGGTTCGTAAGAGAAGACTGTGATATGGTGATAGTGTTGTGCAAATAATGTTTTAAATTACTTGTACGTAAACGTCATTTCGGCATATAATTCGGCCTATATATATGTACAACATGCGAGATTATTTTGCCTTTAAATGAAAGAAAATTGAATCGTAATATATTCTAAAAAGCAGTATTATACTTCTCATTTTATAATGTTTAAAGTCCAAACTTTATAAAACTGAAAATTTTATTTACTAAAAGTTTTAGGGCTCGGATCGACTTTATGACCTAAAAAAGTCGCATAAAGTCACAACAAAAGACAAAAAGTCGCATGAAATTTTAGAGAAAATGACAAAAAAGAGGCATGAAATTGTAAAAATTGTAAAAAAATGGCAAAATATCAATGGAGTATTATTAGAATTGAGTGTAGAATGTAACAATATTTTTATGAAAATTATTTTAATTGTAGTTTTTCTATTTGCAATGAGACACAAAAATAATAATTATTTTAAATATTTATTTCCTTTCGTTTTTTAACATCTTTGTCAATATAAGTAAAAATACTACATCTAACTGAATAAGTGACGATAGAAAGTACTTTTTTTATATACCATGAGACACAAAAATAAATTTTAATCGTAATTATTATTTTTTAATGCAAAAAAAAATACTTGAATAAATCGAATAAAGGGTTTATTTTCATTTATTTAAAAATATTTTTTTTTATTATTTGAAAAAAATTTTAATAAAATTGTACGCAAACATTTAATTATTTTCATAAATAATAAAAATTTTACAGGAATTCAATCATTTACAAATTTTTTATATATTTCTTCGCAATAATTTCATTATTTTCATAAATACTAAAACTTTTTTAAAGAATTTAATTTTTTTCATGAAAAGTAATTAAATTCAAGAAAATAATACTCAGTACTTTCAATTATTATAAAACAAGAAAATATCGATTGCTCCGAGTCGAAAACTCGGAGTGATCGATTTTTTTGTTTTATAACAAATTTTTATAAGTTGCTTAATTTCAAAAAGATTTGAATTTGAAATTTTTGAAAATCTTAATTTTCAGATAATAAAAAATAATAATAATTAAATATTTATTCAAAAAAAAAGTTATTGATGTTTTTGAATAATTTAAAAAAATTTCGTAAATAAATGTAACATAACTTTTTTTTGAGTAAATTTTTTTCCTTTATTTTCTAAAAATTTTAAAAATTTCAATTTCATTTTTAATTAAAATTTGTAATAGACAAACATAGGCTTCATAAAGCCCGGAAAAAGTATTTTAGGCGAAATAGGGGACTTTTAGGGGACCATAAAAATTAGTTAAATAAAGATAAAAATAATTTCATGTTTTATAATAATTAAAGATGACCGACTGACAAAATCATTATTTTTTGCAGCACCAACCTCTAAAGTTAAATTTTAATCACCGAAAAGTATGTGTAAAGATAAAGTGACCATATGGAAATAGTGTCAATGCGGGACGTCCTCTTATTTATATCATTTAGTAAAAAAAAGGTCATTTGCCACAAGAAAAAAGGAACAGAGAATTTGTAGGAGTAAATTGGAGGGGAATTGAGACAGCGCGCGTCTTATGGCATTTACATATTTATATTATGCTTATTTTGCAACATTAAATCACATATTCTTCTGACAATTGAATTTTTCTTAAAATATCACGAAGTCTATCTCTCTCACTCTTATACGTTACTGTGCTAACCTGTATTGTCAGGATATTCTTAACTATTTTCCGGGATATGCAGGACATTTTATGTCAACTGCGGGACGTTTTGCGGGACGCTAGCCCTTGCGGGACAAAGGGATAAAATCCAGGACAGTCCCGCACAATCCGGGACGTATGGACGTATGATTCACTTTACGCACTGTTTTGTATGTTTTAATGATTATGCATGTATTCATAGTATATACTATCACGGAAAAAAAAGTTCACGAAACTCTCGTGAACTAGTATATCACTTTTGGATGGGACACAAAATTTCAAAATTTTCATTCACTTTTGATTAGAAATGGCGAACGTTAACGAAAAACTGAAACAAAGTTAATGAATTTTTGATGAACTGTGTTAAGGATGAGTAGTTCGTCAAAAGTAGAGGTACAAGTTCACGAAAAAATCGTGAACTCGCGAGTTTCAGTTGTATGCGCAGTTCGTAATGCGCATCAAATATGGCTGATCAAGCATTCATCATTCAGTCGGTGTCATCGGTGTTTACATTCGGGCAAATTCTTTGATAAAAGTTATTATTTAGAAACAGTGTTTTTTATTATTTAGTGAATATTTTTGTGTGGTAATTTCTTTTGTGAAACAAATAATTCATAAAATAAGTTAAAGGTTACGACAAGGGTCTTTTTCTACTTTGTACGGTCCTGAGTTTTACAGCAGACAAAGCTATAATCGTGTCGTTTGCAGAAGTACTGTGTATGGGTGATTAAATTTAAAATGTCATTTTCATGTCCTGCCCAAAAATCTGGAATACTAGTTCATATATAAAAGTTTTTGAAGTCAATTAATTTTCTTAATCACTCCTTCTACTGAAATTAATAATTCTTAGTCGCTAGAAATTCTCTGAAAAAATTTGGCAGAAGAATTAGAAGCAAAATGTCAATGGTGTCCCTTGTCCGCACTTAAGAAATCAGAACTTTACCTAATACTAAAAATTGTTGATTCTCACATTTTTAGTACCAGAAAAATTATTTTGTACAGCTAAGAGTCTATATTTTTATATAGTAATTGTGCTAGCAGAATAATTTTGATCCAGTGCTAGAAAAAAAATCAAAATCGCCTGTCCGTAAATTTCATATTTTTAAGTAATTATCGAAAATTTTGAATATCATGCCTGATATTTAAATAACCTAGTGCAGATAATTGCCTTATTAAGCGTTAATAGTATTGGTGATTTGTATAGCTTCTTAAAGAAAAAACATTACAGAATTATCAGTGAAATCTTTCAAAAATGTCAGTGGTGTCCCTCAATGTTCATATGTCTTTTTGGTCTTCAAAAGTATATTAATTTATGGCAGAACTCATTACAAATATTTTTTAAGTCATGTTGAAACATTCATTATTGTAATTTGAAATATTTTAACTTTTTAAAGTTGTAAGAATTTATTTGAGAAAAAAATAAACGAAAACAGAAAATTTCTTATCATTTCTGCCTATCGTTTTTCACCTGGTGAAAATTAAAATTTGCTTCCACCTGCTCGACCACTATTATTTTTGTCCATCATATATTCTAGTCAACCAAAATAGAGTAAATCAAAGTTAGTAGGATCAAAAATGACATTTTAAATTTAATCACCCGTATATAGATTTAGCCGTGGCGGTTAGTTGTTAGAAATATTATGTTATAGGGTATAGGGTACTACTATCCGCGAGAAAATGATAGGACCCTGAAAATGTTCAAATTTGACTTGAAACATCTCTGTTAAAAAAATTATTTAAAAAAAATGAGAAATATTTTTGGAAAGCGTGGAATCTTATATGTTTGTATACGAAAGGCCAATATTGGAAAAATATTTTTGCACCGTACAGGTGCAGAATTACATCACAGTGTACCCCATTTTTCGACATTTTTAAAAATGGTCGACTTTGGTACAAGATTTTACACGGAAGCGATTATTCAAAAAATTCGAAAAAAGAACTATTTATTAACTGAATCTGTCTAAACGAATTTGCTTTATAATTATTAAAAAATCTTAATTATTATTGTATTTATTAACAATAGTAGGAGAAAATGTTATCTCTGGTTCTAATAGTCTAATTGAAATAAATCAAATTGGAAGTTGTAAATAATTAATCTTTTTATTATCTTAGCTGATTAAGAAAAACGAAATTCTTCTATTAATTACATTTTTCAACATTTATTTCGACAGTTTTTTTTCTTGAGAACAAGTGTAAAACGGTTGCAAAAACCAAATTTTTTTTGACAAAATCTTAACCCTGTCATAAATAATACTACGAACTTCTCCAAAATGTGGACTCAGAACAAAGCTTAGAATTTTTTTCACATAGGCTATACAGTGCATACCAGATTTTTATTTATGACAGGGTTAAGATTTTGTCGAAAAAATTGGGTTTTCGCAACCGTTTTACACTTGTTCTCAAGAAAAAAAAACTGTCCAAATAAATGTTGAAAAATGTAATTAATAGAAGAATTTCGTTTTTCTTAATCAGCTAAGATAATAAAAAGATTAATTATTTACAACTTCCAATTTGATTTATTTCAATTAGACTATTAGAACCAGAGATAACATTCTCTCCTATTATTGTTAATAAATACAATAATAATTAAGATTTTTTAATAATTATAAAGCAAATTCGTTTAGACAGATTCAGTTAATAAATAGTTCTTTTTTCGAATTTTTTGAATAATCGCTTGCGTGTAAAATCTTGTACCAAAGTCGACCATTTTTAAAAATGCCGAAAAATGGGGTACACTGATGTAATTCTGCACCTGTACGGTGCAAAATTTTTTTTCCAATATTGGCCTTTCGTATACAAACATATAAGATTCCACGCTTTCCAAAAATATTTCTCATTTTTTTCAAATAATTTTTTTAACAGAGATATTTCAAGTCAAGTTCGAACATTTTTCAGGGGCCTATCATTTTCTCGCGGATAGTAGGTTCGAATCCCGTGAATAAAATTGTGTATTCTGTGTAATTGGGTGCGTATAGGCGTCAAGTTATCAAATTAAGTGAAATACTATAAAAAAGTAGTGTCTGGAAATTATTTTTTCTTGTTTTTAGCATTTTTTAAAAGTTCACGAATTTTTCGTTAACTTTGACGAAAAGTTCGGAAACCGTACTATGTTTCTAGTGAAGGAGTTGATGAAATTTTGACGAACTGTGTTTGTTGATTTTCAAGAATTGTGTGTCCCATCCGAAAGTGATATATACTAGTTCACGAGAGATTCGTGAACTTTTTTTTCCGTGTATGTAGGGTCAGGTGGGGTAAATAGAAACAAGGGGTAAATCGAAACAGCCGTTATTTCAGTTAAATAAAAAATTTTAAAAATAAATACGGCCTTACATCTTGAAGCTTATATCACCCCCAACAAGTTCTAAGTATTTTCCCATTTTCCGTTTGTCAATTAGCAGCAGTATATACAAAAATATTTTCTATTGCCTAAAAGATTGAAAATCAAAGAAAACACCCTTTCACGTTTTTGACTCGCATTTGGAAAAAAATTAACTAAAAATTCATACTAAAATTTATAATTATCTCTTATTAATACTACAACAAAAATCAACTTTGATTTTTCCATTTTGCAAACTTTATTAAAAAATAGGAGACTATTTCTATTTACCCCTAAAAACTAGAAATTCGGGGTAAATAGAAACAGCAGAAATTTCAATAATATTTCATATAATATAAATGAGAAAATTATTTCTATCAAACTACAACACTATTTTCAGCATTATATTATATGAGAATGAGAGAGAATAGAAGAGAAAAAGAGAGAACAAACCTTTATTTGTGTAATGTGTTTCAATTTTTGTCATGGTTTATTTTTAAACTTTTGTAATGCATTATTATTTATTAATTTGAATTATTTTATAAATAACACAATTTCTTATGTAATTCTTTGTGTCTTTTAACATTTCCATACTTAAAATTGATTTTTTCTTAAATTTTTTAAAGAAATAATGAACTCTTTCTATTTACCCCTAAATTTTTGCAAAGTTGAAAAATTTAGGGGAAAATAGAAACAGTTGATTATTGCGATTTAATGATACCTATATTTTTTACATCCCCATAAAATTGTTCCACGGAAGTAAAATAATAACTCAATACACAAAAAAACCAAAAGTATTCCGATTTAAAAGAAAAACTTATGTTATTGGTGAAACTTAGCAAATCTGTTTCTATTTACCCCAACTGACCCTATATGTTTTTTTATGTTTTATTTATTTATATATTCGTATATATAAAAAAATAAAAAATATATATTATATGAATACAAATAAACAACTACAACTCCTCCCATAGTTACTACACTTGTATAGAAATGTTGCCCAAATATTATCAATATTTTTGCAAAATTCGGTGAGGGGGGGAAGTAAGTGTTACAAAAAATGTTGTATTGTTACTGTAATTTCTTCAAAATTATTTTTATTATTTCAATTCAATTAACATTTTCTAGAACTTTTAACTAAAATTCTACTTTAAGGGGTTAAACCACTCTAGAGCGTCAAAAAGAGGTTCTAATTTCAACATTTTTTTAAAAGAAAAGTTCAAAAGTAATGAAAAATATGTTTACATATCTCTATCAGGTACACTTTAAAGAGAAAAAAATATACTTTATGAATTTTTTTTGTTTAAAAACAGCAGATGTACATGTACGTGATGGAAACCTTTTGTAAAAAGAATTCATTTGCGGCCGGAAAGGTTTTTGGTACAATTTTCATCCTGGAACAGAAAACAAATTTTTTTCTATTTTTACATCTCAAAAGCTAGAGAAAGACGTAGGGCATTTTTTTTAAATCTATTTTTGCAAAAATGGTGAACATTTTATGGAAAAACTGAGTTTTTGACTAAAAAAATAGGCACTAAATTGTTTATAACTAAAAAAATATGCAACATAAAAAAATCCCCTACGTCTTTCTCTAGCTTTTGAGATGTAAAAATAGAAAAAAAATTTGCTTTTTGTTCCAGGATGAAAATTTTACCAAAAACCTTTCCGGCAGCGAAGGAATTCTTTTTACAAAGGGTTTTCACGTTCATGTACATCTGCAGTTTTTAAACAAAAAAAAAATTTATAAAGTATATTTTTTTCTCTTTAAAGTGTACCTAAAAGAGATACGTAAACATATTTCTCATTACTTTTAAACTTTTCTTTACAAAAATGTTGAAATTAGAACCTCTTTTTGACGCTCTTGAGTGGTTTAACCCCATAAATCAATAACATAAATTATTATTCAATTAAACTTTTTCAAAAAGAATTAAATTTACAGAATTGTTAGGTAAAAGTACGAAAAATAATAATTTAATTCTACGAGAAATCGTAAATTCGTGAAAATTTTTAAAAATAATGAATTTCTTAGATGAATTTTATTACTTTTGAAAATAATTGAATTCTTGGGATGAATATTGTAATTTATGAAAATAATTGAATTTTGTAAAGAATTTTATTAAAATTGATAAAAATTATTGGATTTCGGTGAAGAATTTTGTTATTTATCAAGATGATTGCATTAAAAATTTTGTAATAATTAAATAATATTAAAAAACCAACAAACTTTTAAACATAATTGAGACTTGACTTCACCAAAATATACTAATCTTACAAATTGTATGAATTTCATGAAAAATTTTATCGACCATAAATTTGAAGATTTGAAACGGCATGGCACTTTGCTAAATTTGGTGTAAATTCATTATTAAAAGATAAAAGAAAAAATAGGGGAAATTTAGGGGAAATTTTCAAAATAGGGTACGTTTAGGGGCCAAAATTAAAAAAGGGGACTTTTAGGGAAATAGGGGACAAACTGTGAAGCCTGCAAACAGAATTTATAATCATTTTCTTCCTTTATTTTTAAAAAACTTTGAAGTTTATTAAAGCAATTGTAATTAAGAAATAGAAATAATGCAAATTATTTCCTTATGAAAATTAAGAATTTTCTACAAAAATATTAAGAATCGGGATAATAGATCATTTATAGAAAATTATTTATGCTATTTAAAATTTAAGTCAAAAGTAATTAAAAAATGTGAAAAAAGTCGTTTAGTCGCATTTTACTCAAAAAAAATTCATTTTATTTTTTCACAAAAAAGTCGACAAATGTCGAATAATCCGAGCCCTGAATTTTGAATGTTACATTGTTTTATTTAATTATATGATTAATCTGAAGTTAAATACTTGTTTCTGTCATCATGAATAAATAAATAATTAATAAATAATTAAGGAACTACATTTTATTGCATGCCTTTTTATAATATTAACCCTTAAACCGCACACTGCCGAATCCATCCTTAAACCGCACACTGGGTGTGCGACACCCGGGGAATTTTAAGTGTGTTCTCAAAGCTGAAATAGGGTATTATCTTTTGGAAAAGTTATCTTATATAGCTCAGTACATCTATTTTGAAGGAAAATAGGTTTCATAATGATTTATTTAATTTTAATAATTAAAAACGAGTTTTTTAAAACTACTGAAATTACCTAAAACCAAAAACTGGGTGTCAAACAAGCAGAAATTTTTCGCCGACAACTTCATAAAGTTATCAAATACACAAAGACACTTGGCAGACTAATGTCACTCACGAAACATAAATTCAAGTACAAAATGTACAATCCAATATCAACACATGTTCAATTTTTAAGAATTTAACCAAAATATTAGAGTAAAAAGCTAGAATATGGGTGTCGCACACCCAGGGTGCGGTTTAAGGGTTAAACCAAAAATTAAATTAATACAGCCATAAGTAACATTTATAGGGAATTTTACAGTCAGGGCATGTCATGTCCACCACATAGTCTGTGTAACAGTTTCGCGCCACATACTCCCCGGAAAAAAAAGATCTGTATTTATTTAACAAAAGCTTTAGAACAATTATAAAGTTAAAAAAATAAAATTAAAAAAAAAATTTTCTTCAACGCTTGCTCTAAAAGGAGTACTTTTCTTGGTAGAAAAGTTTGGGGAAAGTAGAACTTTTCTCAACTGTTCTGAAGAGCGTGGCGAAAGTAAATTTGGCGAGGCGAAAGTAAATCATGACCAAATTCTTTTTCCTTGTTCTTTGACCGAGATATATTTTGTATCTAACTTCTTCCCCACTCAAAACATTCGTCTTTTATTATATTAAACATAAGCACACGTTAAATTAAAATTATACGAAACTCACGAAGAAACCTTTCCTCGCAAGGCGTTGGAGAAAACGTAGTGCACAACACGCACGTGGTGAAAGAATGATTTTTCTCGAGTGATAGTGTAGAAACAGGCAAAACTTCGATAATAATGAAGAATTTAACTACAAACATCTAAATTTTTAATAGTTCTGAGGATTTTCGATATAACTGAATACAAATTTGATATCAGATTTACAAAATTCAAAATGGCGGACACAATATGGCAGATGATTTTTTAAAAATTGATTGTATTTGGCTAAAATATGCCATCTTGAATTCCTTAAATCTGACATCGAATTCGTGTTCAGTAATATTGAAAAACCGCAGAGCTATTTAAAATTTAAATGATTGTAGTTATATTCTTCATTATTATCGAAGTTTTGTCTGTTTCTACTCAGTTTTCGAAGAATTCGCTAAACTCAGAAAATTCAATGAACGATTATTCAGAGACAAATAAAGATTTTTTAAATTTTCAAACTGTATATTAAAGGGAAAGAGATGCACTTTTAGATGCAATATTGAACTTTTAGAGAAAAAATTATCTCTTGATGTTGCAGCACATCAAATATGACTGAAAACATCTTTTTGCACTTTTACGTTTAAATACTACGAAAACCTGATGTGTAGGGTCTATTTCGAGGCCGGATTCGGATTCGGCACGTCGAAAACCTTTGAAAAAGTATTGTCTTATTCTTGGAAAGTAAATCTTGTTGGACTGTGTTATAGAAAACTCAATAAATTAAGCGACATAAAAAATTAAGTTCTATAATAATGTTTTAAACATTTATCTGTATAAAAATTAAATATTGCAAATTACCAATCAATAGAAGTTTTTGATGAATAAATTTTGTGGAATACTCACAAATATAAACACTTTAGAAATTAATTATTTAATTATAAAAACAATTATCCAAAACTACAATAAGAAATCAAAACTTCTATTCCTTAAAAATCTATTATTAATTAATGTAGACATTTTTCGATGACAATTTATTTATTTTTTATCCATTGTGTGCAATAATGGGATCACCACATCACCTTCAGAAATTAAAATTCTTCATGCTTTCGATAAAACATCCATTATTACAATGTGTGTTATAAATATTTATAAGCCTTAAATTAGGATTGTTGCACAAGCTTCTTTTAAAACAAAGCTTGTAACTTATAAATCTAATGTCATCAACAGCATATTTTATAATATTTTCAACTGTTGGGAACGTTTCATGTTTTAACAAGAGGCAACTATTTTTTTCGTCCTTACAGTTTATAAAAAGTACTCTATCTTCAAATGTGTCATATTGTTCGGGATATGCTTTAAACTGAAATAATTATTAATTGTCAAGAAATTTATCAATCCTCCAAGTCAAATATCAAAAACTCAATTTAACGTTTCGACAGCCCTGCTGTCCTCATCAGAAAACTGAAAATATTTATTAAAATTTAAAATATTATTACAAAATTAGAATATAACGTTATAAAAAACATAAATTGATAAAAGAAAAATTTACCGCAAAATAATTTAAATTTTGTGCGAACAACACAACCGGCTTAAGTTGACTGACAAATATTATAAATATAAATGTATAAAAGTACGAACTCGAGGGTCAGTGAACTTATCATAAAACGAAGGTGTCAATCATCGAAGAAATACAATAAGTATCAATGAATACACACACACACACATACACACTTGACACGGAGATCGAGTATTGATTTCTGAAAATTAAAATTTGAATTTTTTAAAAAAAGTATTATAATGTTGATTTAGATTGTTAGTGTCATCTTTTTTATTAAGCGATTTTTTATTCAAGTTAATATGAATCATTTCAGAAATCAATCTCTTTTGCCACACTGGTTCATTGTCGAGAATTTGAAATTTATCATAGTCAAAATCATGTTTAAAACTATTCTTATGTTTGAAAATTACATTTGTTTTTGACTTCATGTGTTCCATTATTCTTTTTTTAATCACTTAATCAATAATTATTAACTGAAAAACATTTATTCTGCAGTTTCTCCATTTCCGCGTATCGCTGAGCTATATGTTGCAATGGCTTGTTACCTTTTCTGAGCATTCTTTTTATCGTAGACATATAATTTTCAAATCGAAAGGAGCTGAATTTTCCTATAATTTCCATATCGTTTTACATCGTCACAAATGTGCAACAACTTGTGCACATTGTATCTACTGGATTCTATTCCATAAATTTTTTCAAAGTCTTGTACGAATAATTGCAACATTTCATGAGCAGCATCATTGTTGCTTAGAGGTCAGGAAGGTGAATGTCACTTGTTAATATGGAAATAGTTGTATGAAGCCACAAAAAATGAGAATTAACTTTATGCGGGAATGCTTCTAAATTTTTAAGTGCATCAATTCCAGTATACAATAAAAATGTGCGAAATTCAGTATCCTTCCAAAATTTGTACTCCCATAACGTCCGCAGCCTTCTGTTGAATTCCTTAGGTGTAGAACTTTTCAGGTGCATTAAAGTTATTAATTTCTTTATAACTCCTAACAATATTAGATGCATATAATTAAGGCGGATACTACTAACACAACCAAACACAGGAAGCTTCCCGTGTTTGGTTGTGTTAGTAAGGACTGTTTCTTTAGATGATGCAGACTTTTGTTAATTATTTGCTAAAAGATCTTTGTCATTTTTTAACAAAAAAGGTCCTGTTCCAGGGAATCTAATCTAACAACCGAGATCAAGCTGGATTTTCCTAAAGAGGGGAAAGTAAGCACCTAGATTAGAAAACCCATTGAACCATACTCCAGCTCGCTCGTTTATAGCAACCCCTTTAGAGTCCTGTTCTTCTCCAAAAGTCCAGTATCTCTTCTATCGAAAGGTTGCTCACCTGATTAGGGTAAAGAATTGCTTGAGTCCAACTAGATAGCCTGATCCTAGCTAACGCTGGGCATTCAGATAATATGTGAGTCGGAGTTTCGTTACTCTTCTCACACAATCTGCACATAGATGAAACTTGTCTACCTATTTTATGCTGATGGTAATTCAATAGTCCATGACCAGACGAACCCAGGAAACCCAGGAAGATTTATTAGGACTGTTTCTGTAGATGATTCAGACTTTTGGTAATTATTAGCTAAAAGATCTTTGTCATTTTTTAACAAAAAAGGTCCTACTCCAGGGAAGCATGCTGTCCCTTTTTGAAACTTGTGGTCTGTAGCATTCTCGACCCTCTATTTGACAGTTAGGACAGCAATTATAGCCAATATGTATATATAGCATACATAGCATATATAGCCTTTTAGATATAAAATGAAGGATTTTGCTGGAGCGTCACAAACTCGAGTAAAACGGGGTGAGAAAGCCAAAACTGCACATTTTGGTTTGCGAGGCAGTTATTTGAATAGGGTTTTTTCAATTTTAATGTCGCGTTAGAAAGCTTGTCATTTTGGCTAAAAAATCTCCATGGAACATTTTGACGTAGGTTGCACTTAAAAATTTCTACAACCCTTTTCCGAAAAGACCACGTTTTTGGCAAACTTGCAAAAACGTGGGGTGAGGCAGCCAACTATTTTAATAGTTAAAAAAACATAACTTAACGTTAAAATTAGTGAAATATAACAAGGTAGGCAGTTCAGATAGAATTTGTTGACAACAGATTGAAGGGGTTTGTCTTATTTCCTATGAGAAGTTTCGATTCGCAACATGTTACAAATACTGAAACTATTTTGGAGAAAGATGTTCTACCATACTTGAACACTTAATCAAAAGAAGGTGGTTGAAGTAAGTGAGATAAGACGAAAGTTGAGAGAACAAGATGAGAAAAATAAAATAAAAAACACGAAAAGGGGAAGGCTGCTGTGGAAAAAAATTTGTCAAGTTGAAACCGTCAAATAAAAGAAAGAAGAAAAATCATTATGCCCGATTTGTGGGTCTTGATCCAGGCTTGATGGCAATACTTGGTGGAGCAGTGTTTAATGGCGATCCGCATATAAAACTTGATAAATAAAAAAAAATTAGGAAGACACAGGACACTTCCATTTACATGAACGCTAAAATGTTCAGATTTCGTGCTGTAGAGTATCGACGAAAAAAGTTGTTGCACAAATACTCAAAAGACATCGAGGTGAGATACAAGAGTTTTTTTTTAAATGAAAATTACAACGATGTCGAGAAAAGATATTCGAGAAAGTATTTACTAATAAGTCACATAAGAAAATTCCACTTAAGGGCTCTAAATTTAAAATTACCTTGTGGACGTCCAGGTTGCCCTAAAATCTTTAAATCGTTTGGATCTCATTTACTCATATTTTCATAGAAAATTTTCTATTTTTGAAAATGGAAATTTTGTTAATATGGACACTGATGATACAAATGTAACAAGTAATGAGTTTTAAAAAATTTGTCCGTTATATTGGATCCGCCATCTTGAATTTATTTTATTTATTAAAAAACAATTTATAAAATACATGTACGTAAATAATTATAATAAAAATGAAAACTTACTCATTGTAAAAGTGCAGTCCCATGCTGGTAGAATATTGGAGTATTGTAATAGATTTGACCAATCAAAATAAGTGTTGAAAAATCCAGTCATCTGATTCGTCAAAACTGTTCCACTATTCTACTATTATACCACCATGGGACTGCACTCTAAGTTATTCAAAATTTTTATTGAGAATGACAATATCTTCGTGCATCGAACTTATCACTATTACATTTCTTACAATACTGACAATAACTTATAATAAAAGTGGTAGTATTTCTTCTGTCTTAATAGAAAAATAAATAATTATATTCATAGAAAAATATTATGTAGAAACCTTTCTTTACTCAATCAGTGAATTTTCATTGTCCAACTTTGATAGGCTGCAACTTTTTGAAAAGTGTTCAGAAAAATTTGACATTTGTACTAAATGAAAGCTTGTATTTTCAGCTTTATGGGCAAAAGAGCATTTAAAGTGGACAGAAGAAAATTGGAAGAAAGTTTTTTTTACCGATGAAACGAAGTGTGAATTGTTTGGTAGTGGTCATCGCAGAGTTAATGTTTGACGCACTAAAGATGAGAAAATGCTGGAGGACTGCGTCGCACCAACAGTTAAAAACGATGAGGGAAGCATAATGTTGTGGGGGTGTTTTGGAAACCATCAAATTGGTGATCTCTTTAAAATTGAGAGAATAATGCGGAGAGAAAATTAGACCCTAAACAAACCTCCAAATTATGTAAAAACTATTTAGGGAAAAAATTAGATGACAAGGTTATTAATCTATATGACCATCCTTCTCAGTCTCCAGATTGCAATCCTATAGAATACTTTTGGGACGAACTTGATCGACAATTGAGGATAACAAAAATAAGAAATCACCAAGATTCATGAAAAGCTGACAAAAGAATTTGGAAAACAATTTCTGCAGATTATCTACAAAAATTGACAGCCAGGATGCCGAGAGTATGTGTAGCTGTCATTAAGGCACGAGGGCCGAAATAGGCTTTTGCCAAAAGAGGCTTTAGTTTTTATGGTCAATTGCATTAATCAGGCGTGGAAAATTCCTGTTGCTTACTATTTGATAGACGGATTGAACCTTTGGCGACTTTAACCTCACATTCACGCATGGCCACGAAAAGGAAGGTGGATCATTCTTATTTTAATAAAAAAAACAAAATTATCAAAACAATATTAATAAACCAAGTGGACCAAGTGCTAAAGAAGAAGAAAGATAGGGTAAGTACATATTTTTTAATTGTTATTATATTAATTTAACAATATTAAGTAATTTTTGATAGTTTGGTTCAAAGAATGTGTACATCAATGTTTTTGAAAATAGGTATATCAAGAATATATTTAAATAATGCATAAAATTATTTTTATAGTCCTTTTTTGTGAGGAATTCAATGATTATAACATAAAATATATCAGAAAATCTTTTGATCTCTTTCATTTTTTGTTTCTTGTTTTTTTCTAAACATTCATAAATTTTGAGATTCATGCGTAATTTTTTTAAAAAAGTTACTGTATCCACAAATATTCCTAAAAAAATTGTTCTCATTCAATTTTTTTATTTGAAAAATTATGTGAATGAAATGAGAATAGAAAATTGTGAAGTAAATTTCAACACTAAAAGATCTCTTCATTTTTAGAAAAAAATAAAAATTCAAAAAGGGTCAAAATGCTTCTCAAAAAAATACAAAAAAAATAATTTCAGAGAATATTTACAATATTTTCTTGATATTAGTTAAAAATGTTGGCATACTCTCTGTTTAAAGCTTTCCATTTTTCTGTACAGATACGAATATTTGAAAGGAAGAGGAACTGTGCAGTTTGTATTTGCTGTACCTAGAGTCATTCACTTTTATTAAGAAACGAGAAAAAAAGTGCTAAGGAGAATTAGAAGATATTCCCAAAGGTAAGGTTTTATTCAATTCAATGATAGCGCGCGGAATGTGGTATTTAATTTATTATTATTCATATTCATATTACAAAATTTTCTATTTTCAAAAATTAATTTTTAAATAATTTCATAATCAAACATGTTTAAAATTTACTTATCAAGTATATAATTAATTAATATTGTTTATATTTTCAAAAATTTTAACACAATTTTTCGCAATAATTTAATTATTTTCATAAATAATAAAATTGTGCAATGCAATTAAATTATTCTCAAATTTTTTGACAATATTCTTTGCAAGAATTTAAGGATTTTCAATACAACAATTTTTTTGAAAATATTTGAAAAGAAAAATTATTTGAAAAGTTAGGAAACAAAAAAGCAAACAACAACTAACTTGAAACTGCGAACAAATTACTGTAACACAAAGATTATTAATTGTGAATTATTATAGGTATAATAATATCAACTTAATAATTTTCTAATAAATGAAAAAGTAACAGGACTTCATATACTTTAGATGCATTGTTTTACAATAAATATTGAAAATATTTAATAATTTTCTTTGTGATCCTAATACCTGTAAAACCATTCCTGCAAAATATTATAATTTTTTAAAATTAGTCGGCGACGACTTTAGTCGAAATTTTTTATAAAAATT
This sequence comes from Leptopilina heterotoma, assembly GCF_015476425.1. NCBI lineage: Eukaryota > Metazoa > Arthropoda > Insecta > Hymenoptera > Figitidae > Leptopilina > Leptopilina heterotoma. Next base: position 1,174,530 of record NW_025111153.1, read on the forward strand.
TTTTCTTACGAATTTTAATTTGCACCAATATTTGAAAGAAATTAATAAGAAAAAATGATTAAAAACGTTAAAAAAAGTATAACAAACATTACATTGTAGATTCTTCAAATATTATCGTTTGTATTAGTATGATTTAATTTCGAAATTAAATTAATTTTTTGTAATTTCAGGTTACATATACCAAAATGACAAACACAAGTTTGAATCCTGATATATTGCCAGCCATTCTTGTTATCATTCAAATTTCATGTTTACTAAAATTTTTAAAAGCTGAAAAGAAGTCAAGAAGATGGGGTGTACGACCTATAAATCGACGTAGAGATGTTCTTGGCGAATATGAAACTCTTTTCCAAGAAATGCAAGAGGACGAAGATTATTTCTTTAAATACACAAGAATGAGCAAAGAGAGCTACCAATATTTATTAACAGAAGTAACACCGTATCTTCTTAAAAGAAGTCGAAGAAAACCGCTTACTCCTGGACATCGACTTAGCATGACACTCAAGTAAATTATCCAATTTTATATTTTCATTATTAGAGCAATAATAATTATTATTTTTTAAAGTTGAATTATTCTCCATATCTTCAATTATACATTTCCAAAAATTTAAATATTTATAAAAATTATTTTTGATTTTTTAAAGAATCGAATGTATAGTTCAAGATTTTATAAATAATTAAATTTCAGAATGTAATTATTATTACAGGCTTCACAGTCTGTCTCCTGTTTCTTTAAAAGTCCCCTTTTTTTAATTTTGACCCCTAAACGTACCCTATTTTGAAAATTTTCCCTAAATTTCCCCTATTTTTCTCGTCGCAGGAAATTAATTTTTTTTCATTTATTTTGAAGTAATTCTGCAAAAGAATTCTGTTGGAATATTGTATATTCGCGCCTAATATCTCGCTTGACTGTAACAGTAGTTGATTCTACGTCACTGGCGTGTGCGCACGCACTCCTTCTACTTCTCGATATCGCTTCGACCGTGAACGTCTCGATCGTCAACGAGCTCTTAATAAACGACCGATTTCATCCGTATTTGTGTATTATTATTGACTACATCCTGCTCTAAATAATCTACATGCCAACAAATTCAATTATCTTGATAACCAACAAAATTCTCCGCATAAAATCAATTATTTTAAGGATTTTTAATGAAATTCTTTTCCAAAATTCAATTATTTTAATAAATATCAAAATTTTTCTCAAGAATTCAATTATTTTCGAAAATTTTAATTAAATTCTTAGAAAAATTTCAATTAGTTTTATAAATTTTAATGAATATCTCGTCAAGAATTTAATTATTTTTATAAATAGAAAAATTTTTCGCAAAAAATTCAATTATTTTTAAAAATTGAAATAAAATTCTTTGCATCATTTCAATTATTTTTAAAACTTTTTCGCAATTCAATTCTTTTAAAAATTTAGTATTTTCAAAAATTTATCAACAAATTTAATTATAAAAAAACTTGTTGATACAATTTTACGAAAAGATTCAATTATTTTCATAAATAATAAAATTTCATTTACGAATTTAATTATTTCCATCGTATAATTTCAAATATTTTTTATACAATTTTAAATAAATTTCTTGAAAATGCAATTATTATTACAAATTTTATTAAAACTTGAGGAAAGAATTCAATTTTAAGAAACATTCAATTATTCAATAAAACAACAAAATTCGTTGCAATAATTCAAATATTTTCATAAATAACATTTAATTCGCCGCAGAAAATCAATTATTTTCAAAAATTTTTAATTAATTTTGCAAAAGAATTCAAATAGCTTGATAAACAATAAAATTGCATAAATTCTTCCCATAAAATCAATTATTCTAAGGAATTTTAATAAAATATTCTTTTCCAAAATTCAATCAATTATTTTGATAAATATCAATATTCATGGCAAGAATTTAATTCTTTTGAAAAGTAATAAAATACTTTGCAGAAATTAAATTATTTTTAAAATTTTTTGAAAATTCTCGTCAAGAATTAAATTACTTTTATAAATAGATAGGGAAAATCTTCGCAAGAATTAAATTATTGTCAAAAATAATAATAAAATTCTTTTTATGAATTCAATTATTTTCAAAAATTATTATTTAAATTCATTTTTACGAATTCAATTAATTTTAAAAAATTTAATAAAATTCTTCAAAAAGTTTTTAATTACTTTAAAAAATTGTTATAAAATTCTTTAATATAATAAATTTTATTGAAATTTTAATTAAATTCCTGAAAAGAAATGAAATATTTTCAATAGTTGTTAATACAATTCTTCGTAAAAATTAAATTTTAAGAAACATTCAATATTATTTATTTTTGTATTTAAATAATTGATTTCTTGTAAAATTAAATTATTTTTTTTCGTACTTTTAACTAACAATTCTAAAGAATTAATTTTTTTGAAAAAGTTTAATTAAATAATAATTGATGCTATTGATTTAAAGTAGAATTTTAGTTACAAATTCTAGAAAATGTTAATTGAATTGAAATGATACAAATAATTTTGAAGAAATTGCAGTAACAATATTCTTATAATAATAAAATAATGATTTTGTCAGTCGGTCATCTTTATGCTTTATAATAATATTCTTATGAGTTGTTCAGTTTGAAATTTTTGAACATCTTAATTCCAATGGAAAAAAATGTTATTATTAAATATTTATTTTAAATAAAACTATTAATGTTCTCGAATAATTTTACTTTTGAAGAAATTTTCGAGAAATTAGATTAAAAATGTATTAAAAATAATTGAATCACTGTAAAAAAATTTCATTGAATTGAGAAAAGTTTTTGAAAATAATTGAAATTTTTTCAAGAATTTTATTAAAATTTTTTTAAATAATTAAAATATTGCCAAGAATTTTATTAAAATTTTTGAAAATAATTGAATTTTAGAGACAAATTTTAATATTTATGAAAATAATTGAAATTTTGACTATAAATTTTATTAAACTTTTGACCATAATTAAATTTCTGCTAAGAATTTTATTACTTTTGAAAATAATTGAATTCTTGAGAAGAATTTTTTAATAATATTTCCTTTTAAATCCTACCTAAATATTTTTAATACAAAAATAAATAGTTTATTGAATAATTGAATGTTTCTCAAAATTGAATTCTCATAAAGAATTTTATTAACAAATTTTTAAATAATTGAATTCTTTTGACGAATTTTAATCAAATTTCAAGTATAATTACATGTTTCAAGGAATTCGATTAAAATTGTATCAAAAATAATTGAAATTCTGCTATGAGTTTTATTATCTATGAAAATAATAATTCAATCCCTGTAAAAAATTGTATTACATATTTATAAAAATAATTGAATCTCTGTAAAACTAAATTGAATATTTTTGAAAATAATAGAATTATTGCGAAGAAATTTATAAAAAAATTTTAAAATAATTAATTTCTTTTGGAAAATTTTATTAAAATAGTAGATATTGAAAATCATTGAGTGGAGGAGAATTTTTGAAAAAAAATTGAATTTGTTAAAAAGAATTTCATTAAATTTTTTGAAAATAATTGAATTTTGGAGAAAAATTTTAATATTTATAAAGATAATTGAAATTTTGACGATAAATTTTTTAAACTTTTGTCCATAATTGAATTTTTGCAAAGTATTTTATTACTTTTGAAAATAATTGAATTTCTTTGATGAATTTGAATAAAAATTTTAAGAGCAATTATACATTTTTCGAGAAATTCCATTAAAATTATATTAAAAATAATTGAAATTTTGCGATGAGTTTTATTATTTATGAAAATAATTGAATTATTGCGAAGAAAAATTGTAAATGCAACTCTTCTAAAATTGAATTAAGAAATTTGAATTAAGAAAATTAAATTAAAGAAAAATTAAATTTCAAGAATAAGCACAATAACTTTAGAAAACAATAATTTTCCAGGATTCCAATCAAAATTCCTTGACTTTTCCAGATTTTTTCAAGGTTTATAAAAATTCCCTAACATTTCCAGGTTTTCCAGGTTTCCAGGTTGCGTGGCAACCCTGCAAATATTTATGCTACATTTGCATGGCAATATTGATAATTATAATTTTAAGTTATACGTCAAAATGATAAAAATTTCAAAATTAAAAAAATATCATTAAATAATTTAGATCTTAAAATTATATTTTCAAATAAAATTCTTCCTTCATTTTCAATAGTTCTAAAATATATTTATGAATGTTACAGTATATCCAGAAGTTTTTAAAAATATTCACCGAGTCTTCTGAAAGAAATTTATAAATTTTCGTAACTTTTCAACGATTTTAGAATTTTTCTAAATCTTTTAAAATATTTTTGAATTGAAAAAAGTAATAGATATTACAATCATATTATGACAATGTTTATACAGTTCTTTAGTATAGTTTTATTATACATTTTTTACATAAACTTATGCAAATTGAAAATTATTTACATTAGGTATTTATATTAGAACAATTGATTTGGTTTTAACATTAATTTTCCTTTAAATAAAAGTTAAACGAAAGCGTCAAGTAAATTACTTTGCAATTAAAATGACCCTTCGTTAACTCGGTCGTTCTGACAATGTACACTACCTTCGTTTAAAAAGTAGTTCATTAAACATTCTCGAATATTAATAGCACTTAAATTTTGATTGTAAGCATGAGGAAAAGGAGCAAACGCGTCCATGCGAAAGTCGTGCCTCCATGCTCCTCCAATTTCTACCCCTTCTTCGAATCTGTCAACAAAATTTGTGACGCGATCTGAAGAAAGGGACCTTAGAAGCAAATCATTTTAAGGTTGGGTTAGAGTTACTTTTTTCTTGTTTGAAAGTTTCTTTTTACTTATTTCGAATTAAAATCAGTGTTTATTAAATATTTTAGTTTTAATGAAGACTTAAACTTTAATGATTTATATTGACAGTTGATCCTTTTTTTGTATTTTCATTTAAAAAATTGCAAACATAACCTATAATTTTTTGCTTCTAAGGTCCCTTTCTTCAGATCGCGTCACATTTATTGGGCAATAATGTCTGGCATCCTCGGGATTATTCTCCTCTTTAGATCGAAGGTAATTATGCAAGCACGCAGCTGCAAGAACGATCAATTGTATGTGGTACTCCGGCATTTATTGGCAACCGAAAAATTCTCCATTGAGAATATAAAATCCCAAATGCATTTTCTATTGTTCTTCTAGCTCTACTTAATCTGTAATTAAATACTTTTTGATTAAATGGCATGCGACCAGTTGAACGTCCTGGAAACGGACGCATGATGTTCCTATCCAAAGGGAAAGCCTCATCCGCAACAATGTAGTACGGCAAAATTGGACCACTTGGAAAAATCTCAGAAGAAATGGGAAGGTTGAGGCTTCTATTTAAAAGCCTTTTTCCAAAATGACTCTTTTTCAATACTCCTCCATCACTTTCTTTGCCTCTTGCCCCAATTTCTACTGCTATGAATTTGTAATTGGCATCGCAAACTGCCATTAAATTAAGGCTATGTTGTTTTTTATAATTTAAATTAGTAGATCCGCTGTGGGGTTGAGCCTGTTAATAAAAAAATAATTCGTTTTTAAATTTCAATTACCACAATCTAGATTATTTGCATTAGAAATATATACAGATAGTAAAAAAGTGTGCGATTTTCTTATAATCAACATAAATATTCTTTTAACACTTAAAAAATTTTTTTTTTAATTTTACAAAGTGTGCTAAAATCGCTTGAATAATTATACAGGAAAATTTAAGAACTATACAAATTATACAAGATAATAATCTTTTGGACATTATTATTTTCAGATAAATATAATTTTCAAAATTACATTTATTATTATATTTATTATTATGATTACAAGTAATTAATTTAATTAATTTACTGTAATTAATAAATTCTTTTTGAAACAAGAGGAATGAAAATTTTTTTGAAACCAGTGTTTTAGCATTAGAAAGTTCAGAAAAAATTACTTGCAATCAATTATTTTTATAGAATATCTATAGGATATTACATTGATATGACAGCATAACCATTTTTACTGTAGGATTAAGGTTTCTTAAATATCTAATATTTATATTTCAAAATAAAGTGTATGAATTTAAAAAAATACTTGCTTGCATAACAACATGCTTCCCATCCATTGCTCCTATAGTATGAGGAGATTGCCAATTTTCTTCAAAACCTTCTGATATCTTTTTCCATTCTTCTGGAGTTTCTGGAAAACGCATTACCAATGGCTGCAATTTATTCCATAAGACTTCCATAGTCTTATAGACGCATTTAACTGCTGTAGAATTTCCCATTCTGAATTGCATACTGAGCGACGAAAGACTCTCCCCTGTGGCTAGAAATCTGAAATAATAATTTAAAAAATGAGTTTCAACGAAATTTGGACTCGCACTATATCTAGAGATAAAATTTATTTACTATTTGAAAATAAACAGATGATTTGCGATATTGGTCTTCGAAAAGTAAATATATGTTACCTTAATGTTAGCATCAATTTTGTGGAGGGACTAATGATGTCTCTGCGAGTTGGTTGGCTTAATAACTCAAGACCTACTTGTTGAAGAAGCTCTTCATACTGTAATACTGTAAGCCTGGTGTAATTTCTGAATAATACGTCATCCAGCAACGCTGTTTCGATGGCAAAATTGTGAGCACCTGCAAAAATTTAACAACGCATTAAAATAACTCATCATTGTTCAGTTTTCAGTTCCATAAGTATCACATTAAATTTAAAAATATATTTCCAAAATTCTATAAAAATATCTATATAATTTAAACTTTTTTCTGGTCGACTCAACCACAAAGGATGAACATGGAACCTCCTTCTTCTTTGCTTTCTTCGCCGTAGTAGCATAAGCATTAAAATAAGCTTCTTATTATTATCATCATCGGATTCTGACGATGATGAACCACTCAAATCGACATCCATGGCTGTCAAAAAATTAAATAATGAGTAATTCAAAGACACATTTCTTATGTGGGTGATTCTTCTGAAAGTGACATTTTTTATGTCTCGATTAATTTTTAAAAATCTACTATCTAATAATTAATAACAATTTTCATAGTAGAAATTTAGCATTTACTTATCATTAAAAAAAAAATTTTAAACAATTTTATTCAACTGAATTTATATAATACCTAAAATAATTTCATCTCCGAAGCCTTTTTAGCATGTCTCCAATAGGACTTCCAGAGGGAAAATAAAATTTTATGGTATTTTTCAAACTCTTAAAATTTTTTTGAAAATATTGTCAAAAAGTACAATGTTTTTTTTATTATTACATGAATTTTAAAAATTTGTATATTTTGGTTTTGTATATGATAAAAATGTTTAAACTTTGTCTTCAGTTTTAGGTTAAAATTACTTCATGATGATTAATCGTATTTTCACATATTAAAAATACATTGAACGAAATTTTTATGTATATTGAAATAAAGCTGAGAGTCTGCTGTTTACTTTTTTCATATATTACTTTTAAAAAGAAAGAAAAATATTGCTTCTAGAAATAATCTAATTTTCAATGTTGATCCGAGTAAAAATTCAATTTCATCTCCGAAGCCTTCTTTTTTATTAAATAATTTAATATACAACTAAATTTAATGGAATGTTTCGGTGATAATATAAAATTACGGTATCATATTTGTATACTCTACTAACAAATACTTTTTAATTGTGCCCTGACATGAATAAATATTAAAAAAAAAATATTTTTCATCTCCGAAGCTTTTCATCTCCGAAGCTTTTTCCTTGAATGTGCGAGTTTTTCTTCTGTTTTTAATACTTAACCTGCCTTGTTTTGAAAAAATTAACCTAAATAAATGCAAATAACTATCAAACTAGATACGTCAAATGTAAACAATTCGTCAATATTAGTCTTTTAATTGAACTGAATGTAATTGGTAAGTATTACAATGTGCATATTATAATTTTTGTAAATAGTGTGAATCATACGTAAATGACAATAGCGTGTATTTTTTTATAGAAAAACTCCCAAACCAAGTAAAAGTAATAAAATGGAGCAACAAACTCAATCTTCTTCGCAGAAAAAAAAAGCAGAAGATAAATTAAGAAAACGAAGAGAAGCTCAGAGAAAAAGAAGAGAAAAAATAAAAAATGATCCAATAAAATATGAGTTAATTAAGAAAAAAGAAAGGGAAAGATTTGAATTCAGAGTATTGAATGGCAAAATAAAATCAAAGGCTAGTATGACGAAAGAGGAATTAAAGAAACATCGTGGAAAAAATTTGGAAGCAGTTCGTCGTTATCAAAGGAAAAAATCTCAGAATATTGAATCGAGTGAAATAAGAGCGAATAAATCTGAAAATCACGATATAAACTTAAAATCGAAAAGAGGACGGAAAAGAATTAGGAAAAGTCAGGATTCAAAATTGTATAGAAACAATATTCAGTTAACGGAAAAAGTGAAATCTTTAGATAAAAAATTAAAAGCTGTCCAAAAGAGACTATTGAGAGTAAATAATTCAAATAACAATTCAGTACGTAAAAAGAACTCTAAAATATTAAAAAAAATACTAGACAAGGATACAGTTAATTCGACGATTGCAACAAAATTAGTAGAAGGAGAAAAATTCAAAGAAAAACTTAAAACTATTTATACAAATACAAAAAATTATAAGAAAAAACAAGAACTTAGATCTGTGTTTAAAGATAGTGAAAGAAAAAATTCTAATTTGCTGGTCTCCTATAAAGAAAGAATGCGAAAGAAGGTTATGATTCGAAAACAGAAGCAAAAATATCTTGATGAAATTGTGATAAAATTTTACGAAGAAAACAGTCGAATTCGTCCAGGTAAAAGAGATTGTATTACTAAAAATAAAATTAAGAAACAATCGTCCTTTCTTAATTCTCCATTAAAAGATCTTCACAAAAAATTTTGCTTTGAAAACCCGAATGTTAAAATTAGTTATTCACACTTTTCAACTTTACGTCCTTTTTGGATAATTCCGCCAAAAATTAGCAATCGTGATACTTGCTTGTGCATGAAACACGAAAACATGCATTTAATTACAAATTCACTAATAAAAAATAATATTATTGTTGGTAAAAATATCGAAACTGTCATTGATTCCATTGTGTGCCAACCGAAAAGCGAAGATTGTATGCTACGTAGGTGTAAAAAATGTAATCTGAAGAAAATACAATTCAAAGAAAATTTAAATGGAAAGAGTGAAGTAAAATACCAAAAATGGAAAACGAAAAAGGAAAACAGAATTTCGGCAAAAACAAAGAAAGAAATAACAGTTCAAATCACTTGTAAAGAAGAAACTGCAATGACAATTAACGATGTGAAAAAAAACTTTCAATCCAATTTGCTTGTTGATTTTATGGCCCACATTCAACGCATCAATCGACAATTTAATGCGACAAAATGCATCAAAGAAGCACTTTCTGAAACAGAAATTTTTATTTTAATGGACTGGAGTGAAAATTATGATTGTAAATTTGCAGAAGAACCTCAAGCAGTACATTTCGGAGCGTCAAGGGAACAAGTGTCTTTACATACTGGTATGTTTTATGCTCAAAATTTTTCACAGGGTTTCTGTACATTTTCGAAAGACTTACGCCATGATTGTGCAGCAATTTTAGCTCATTTAAATCTAGTAATGGAACACATTTTAAAAAATTTTCCAAATTTGAAGACAATTCATTTTCAAAGTGACGGGCCATCGACTCAGTACCGGAATAAAAGTATGTTTTGGTTACTTTGTACTCAGTTTTCCAGAGCCTACAATTTACAAAACATAATCTATAATTATTCTGAATCTGGCCATGGAAAAGGTCCAGCCGATGGAATTGGTGGTTTCATAAAACGTACGGCAGATTCTATTGTAGCTCATGGCAAAGATGTCCATAATTATGACACTCTTGTAAATGTAATTCAAGAAAAATGTAAGAATATTTTCATCGGTAAAGTTGGTGAAGATGAAATTAATCAAATAAGTGCACTAGTACCAAAAACAATCAAGACATTTAAAGGAACCATGAAAGTTCATCAGTGGAAGTGGAACACATTATACCCAAACTTGATTCGATTCAATGAAATGAGTTGTTATGACTGCAGCGTAAAAGAAAAGTGTAAACATTTCTATTTAGGAGAAATAGAAATTCAAGCTACACCATCAGAAGTTGTTGAAAAACGAAAAAGGCAGAGCAAACAACATAAAACTGCTTCAAAAAAAGTAAAAAAATAAGAAAGTTAAAAAGCAATAATTTTTTTCATTTAATTGTTTAATGTAAAAGTTTATGAATTGTGTAAATAAATTTCGTTTTAACAAAAGTGACTTTTTTTTACTAAAAAATTTGCAATAATAATATAATTTAATCAAAATTTATCAAACTTATTTTCCTTCTTAACCTTAAATTAAAAAATGTGCTATAACTTTAATATTTATAATAATTAATTTTGCGCAACTTGAATTCTTACTCTTGAGTATGAAATAAAGTAAGTTCAATAAAAAAAACCATATAATTTAAAAAAAAAATTAGTTGCAAAATCGAATTTCAAAAGTGGCACTTTCAGAAGAATCACCCATGTAATAAGCTGTTTACATGTGAAAATTTTTTAAGGACATTAAATTAATAACAAAACTATTCGCAAGTAAGTTTAAAGTGATTCCAAGTGAAATAATGAAAGTCAAAAAATTAACTTTCTGAAATGAGTTTAAAACTCTGGTGAATTGTTGTTTTATATGAGATAACAATAAAATTCTAAAATGTGTATTCTGCAGATTTTAAATTTATCAATCATTCTTTTTCCATCAATTAATTTTATTTAAAATTACACTACTAGTGTTATACAATCAACGTATCGAAGAATAATTTGCAAATGAAATTTAAAATTTATTTACGTTAGTAACTTCAATATTCGTTCAAAAATTTTTTTAAACTTTTAAGTTTGTTTTTATTTATTGTTTTAAACATAAAAAATTATATTTCTTTATAAAAATATTGCCACATGCACGTGGCAAATTTCGACTTGAGTTTAAGTTGAGCATAAAAGCACAAATTAAATTTTTTTATTATTACAAATATATAAATTAAACAGAGGAAAATATGTACTTACCATAAAAACCAGGTTTATTTAATTAAAATTATAATAAATTCCTACAGCGAGACGATGAGCTAGACCAGGGAGACCGACACACGTGCAAGCAGGTGAAGGAAAAGAAAGAAGGAAAGAATCACTTTTGAGGTTAGAATACCTCCTTACAAGCATAGAATAATGTTTTAACATTATTCATTATTATTGTTAACAATAAGTAACTGCAATTAAAACTAATAATATTGAAATAATTTTTCTTATTCTCTTTAAGCAATTTTCATCAATAATTTGCATTTAAAAAATATTATATTTTAAACATATTTAAATCGTCCGCCAATTTTCTTTTCAGCAGACAGACGGAAAAGCGAGCTGTGAACGATCGGCTGTCTGTCTGCGCAGACAGACAGACAGCCGAGGTGTGCGAGTACCTTTAGAGTGATTTGACCTAGACCAAAACACAGTTTCAACTGCCGGGCTTGGAGAGCTTCAATGTCGCTCTCTGGTACTCCTAACGCGAGAGTCCAGCCCACAGCCGCAGCTTGGTCTGCTCTCCCCTCGCTTCCCGAATACACCCTCCACGCGGATGTATCCACCCCGGTGTTTTGTCTACCAAGGTTTTTAAGGATTGAAGCCTGGTTCACCCTAGGACCGGGTACCCAAGCCACAACCCTTACCAGCTTGATCAGCTCAGCCGGATCCACCACCTTGATGGCCCCTAACGCCTGACTGAACCTAGGTATACGGCTATTTAGCCATTCCCTAGATTCTGAGTCCAGGCACTCTACTAGGATCGCTCCCCTAGTGAGGCGAACCTCTCCGAAATGAGGATAGGGTCTAACTTCGTCCCCCCCAATCTCCTCATGAATTGCCACCCTTAATTGGTCCAGATTAGCCAATGTCATCTGGACCCTAGGATAGCCTTTCGCGACGATCGCCCCGGCTAATGACGATCTAGTGATCTCCGCAAACGATAAGGTTCCCCCTTGTGGGCCCCTTAACTTTTTTGACGGCATTCTATTGTTAGGGGAAGCCTCCTCCGAGTCCTGCCGTCTTTTTCCCGGCCCGGCCCCCGACGCTCTCCCCCCCTCTCCAGAAGTGTTTTGAGAAGAGCCAGCGGTATGCGATTCGGTCCTCAGAGAGTCCCGAGCTCGCTCCCGCCTTCTCTTTCTTATTGCAGCTCCACTTAGTCCCTTGCCATCAAGGGCAAGGTTACCCAAGTGTTGCTGAACCCTATCTACTTGTTGCAAGGTTTGGTCCTCTGTGGTCCCCACCCCAGCTCCAAGCGTAGTCCCCATGCCAGCATTGAGATCCCCCGAAGAGGGCTCTACAGTGCTCGCATGTCCCGAGCTTTTGTTTTGTGTGTTTGTGTTTGTAGTGTCCATTTTTGGTCCCACGAGAAAAGAGGAAAGAAGGTCCATCCTTGAAGAGCCTCTATTCAAGGATAAGGCTAAATACATCCGAGAGTTCGCCTGGTATCTCGTAGTCTCGTTTAAGATACCTCCATTCGATCCCCACCACGGGGACGGGTCGTCCAGAGGACGGGCCCCTCCTGTAACACAACCGTTCCCGAACTTTACAAGAGCTAAGTAATGCCCAGCGATGGTCGTCCCCCGTCCAATCCCCCCCCCCCCCCACGGAAGAACCCGCCGGATTTGTTAACCCTAGTATCATTCATCCATAGACACGAGTTCATCACGAATTGGGTGGCAGTGACTCGCGCCTCGATCGCCTTGGCACAGCCAACGTAACCATGGAAGGGTTTCTTCTTGGTCAGACTTCCACCAGTAGGAAGTCTTCGGAATGGACCCGCGGTTAAGCCTCTGTCCATCCCGTCTCTCTCGATATCCCTCTAAATCCCCGTGCCCTGGGACACTGACCAGCGAAACACAAAAGATTCGGTTTCTGTAGCGGCCGACCCATTTTGAAGGGTTCGCCCTCCCAGTCCCCACGAGAGATATCGAGAAGCAGCCTCCCACTGGGTAAAGTCCCTCGTGCGCCTCCCACCAACGGCAAGGTCTTGAAACCCCTAGGGAGGGAACATTCTTTAAACAATTTATTTTGTTAATTTTTCAATTTACTGCACTTAAAACTAGATAAAAAAACTATTTATTTATACATATAGTTTTTTTGACTATAAAAAGTTGCTCTACTGAGAAAAAACCAAAAATTTCTAACCCTAAATACAATCAATTGATAAATTGTTAAATAATGATAATTAATAATATAATAAGAAAAAAACTGAATAATAAATAATAATAATAAATATAAATAATAATAAAATTAATTAATTAAAAATATAAACTGTATAAATAATGAATTTTTAGTTTTTCTATTACACTTATAAGTAGGTATTAAAGTTATAATAAATTGCACAATTAACTCTCTAAAGGCCGTAGTAGTATAAGCATGTAAAAAGTGCCCCCTCCTGGATTGGGATCATATTTAGGGAATAATTTTGACCTATCATGAAACTTATTTTCACCAAGTTTCAACTCAAACAAAAATTTTGTTTTTGAGTTAAACAATTTTTTTAAAAAAATAAAAAAAATTCAGAAATTCTTATTTTCTCCAACATGTTTGAACCGATTTTCATGAAAAATTTTTTTTTTGTACAATACGATATGAACAGTTGATAAAAAACTTGTCGTCCAAATTCTTACAAAGAAAGTCAGTAAAAAGTAAGTAATAAAAATTTCTTTAAACATTTTTTTTGCACCACCGCCATTTTTTTCTATAAAATAATTGTCATTTCAAAAGTATCATATTTGTTTTGCAAGATGATTGAAAGGGTACCTTATACTTAAAAGAATAAAAAACCGATTTTTGGTCCGTAAATAGTATTGTTTTCTATATAAACGAGGCATTATTAACTTTTTTATAAATTTAATTTAATTATTAATTAATTTAATTTAATTTTAAAAAATGTAGGCCTCTCGTTTATATAGGAAACTATTATTTAGGGGCCAAAAATCGGTTTTTATTTTTTTAAATATGAAGTACCCTTTCAATTATCTTGCAAAAAAAATATGTTACTTTTAAAATGACAATTATTTTATAGAAAAAAATGGCGGTGGTGCAAACAAAATTTTAACAAAAAAAAATTATTTTTTACTCAGGGTCATTTGGGGTAAATGTAAACAAGGGGTAAATATAAACAGTAGATGTTTTAGCTAAATTTACAAATTTAGAAATAAGTACGACGTCAATATTTTTACCTCAGCTCACCTACAAGATGTTTTGAGTATTGCCAATATTTTATTTTGACAATTGGCAATGCCATAGTGTAAGTTATCTTTTAATGCAAAAAAGATTGAAAATCAAAGTTTTACTGTTTCAGTATTTTGTCTCGCATTTGCATAAAAATAAATTAAAAAATCAAACTAAAATTTGTAATTCTTCCTTATTAATGCCCTAACAAAAATTGACTTTGATTTTTGATTTTCGTCAATTTAGTTAATAAATAATTAAGTGTTTACATTTTAAAAGAAAATAATTAAATAAATTTCCTTCTATTTCACAATTTCATTACTCTGGCAATGTGAAATTACATAGAAAAGGAAATTAGGTCGTCTTTCAAACCTCCTTTGCGTTAGTCAGTTAAGGGGGGAACCTCCTTTATTGCGTCAAAAAAATCGACTTTCTGGAAATAATTTTAATTGATTCTACAACTATTCAAGAATATACCCATCAAATTTTAAGTCGATTTCTGTATTATTGAAGAAGTTACAAAATTTTTAACTATTTTTTTTTCATGTGTCGTCTGGTGAAATGTTTACCAGAGTCCAGAATTTTTTCTGTTTTAGCATTCAATCTGCCTTCTTCTTTCATTCAGAGTACAACTGTCAGTATAATTTGTAATTTCTATGTGACAACCCTTCTTTCATTTGGTTGACATTCAAGTCACTTTTTTAAAAAAAACTTCAAACGCATTTTTCTCGAAACACCATTTTTTAATTTTGTGTACACGATTGAGAACGCCATTTTGAACCAATCGGGCTTTATGATACATCATTTTAAAGATAATTAAATAATCTTCAATATGACATTTAGTGTTTCTTGAAAAAAAAGTTTTTTCATATTTTTTTGGAATTTTAAAGTTAATTTTTATGCACGAAAAATCACTTTTAACTTAAAAGTGGGTAAAAAAAATCAATTCTCGAAATTTTTTTTAAAAAATCGAAATGTCATATAGAAGGTATTATCCTAAAGTTTAAAAAAAACGTTGGTTTCTTTGTTTTAGAAAAAAATTCAAAGCGCTAGAATGTTCAGAGATAAAATGAGGTGCCATGGACGCTGTGTATATTTCCATACTAAAAATGTTTTGTTCTTTCTCCAAAAATTTTTTTAGACTCTCAAGACATGTATTAAAGCACCATATAAATTACAAAACGTTTGGAGTTATTTTACCCGAGAAAAAAGATCCCAAAAATGATGCATTTTTCGATCGTCTAAAGGAGGTTCCCCCCTTAAGTCAATATTGCATAGTTTTTGTTCGACCGCCATATTGGATCTACCATTTTGAAATTTAAAACTTTGATTTTAGATTCTTTTTACTAAGTTGAATGAAAATCTATTAAAATTTGTTCAAGTTATTCAAGTTTTTACATTACTAATTTTGTAATGGTTGATTGTTTATTTTATATGATACATTATCAGTTAACTGGTTGATTTACTATACATCTACGAAGAATTTTTTTCAGGTTTTTCATCCCTTAGAACAGTAGTATACTTGAAATAATTTGTTTCTTAAACCTCGCTTAACTACAGTGGTGTTTACATTTACCCTAAATTTTAGGAAAATTTCAAAATCTCGGGGTAAATGTAAACAATCAATTTTAGGCGATTCCGGTGCATCAATATTTTTTTGTACCTCCTCAAATTTTTCTAGGAAAGTAAAGTAACAAGTTCATGTAAAAGAAATCCGTCCATTTTACCTTTTAACAAAAAAAAACTAATGTTTTTGGTGAAAAATAGATATTCCGTTTACATTTACCCCAAATGACCCTTCTTTTTACTGACTTTCTTTGTAAGAATTTGGTCGACAATTTTTGTTATTTATTTATTTATTTACAACATAAGATCCCACGATCCAAAGTGGATCATAAATGGGTAACGAGAAGTCGTACAATCTAATCGTAACTATATATATGTATATATTTTATTTTATCAAAAAATCAACTATTCATATTCATATTAACTGTTCATATTGTATTGTACAAAAAAAAATTTTCATGAAAATCGGCTTATCTATTTTGAAGGAAATAAAAATGTTTGGATTTTTTTGAATTTTTCAAAAAAATCGTTTAACTCAAAAAGAAAATTTTTTATTGAGTTTCATGATTGGTCAAAATTATTCCCTAAATATGAACCCAATCCAGGAGGGAGCACTTTTTACACGCTTATACTGCTACGGCCTTTGAATCAGTTAAAAATAACTGATTTAGAAGCAAAAACTCAGTCACTAATTCTAATTAGTAATATTTCTACTGACAATTAGTTAAAAAAAACTGATTGTCAGTTAAAAATAACTGATGTTTCAGTAAATTATTATTTACCTGATTCAATTAGTCAAGTTTAACTAATTTTTCAGTCAATTTTTACTGAAAACTAGTTATTTTTTCACTGAAATTCAGTTGGTTTTAACTGATTCAGAAGCAAAAAAGCAGTCACTGATTGTCAGTTAAAACCATGATTTCTAACTGATTCAAATTAAGATAGAAGAAAAAACTATAGAAATTTCTAGGCCTAAGTACAGTTTATGAACAAATAACAACAATTGATAGTTTAAACTATTTAATAAGTTGTTATATTTTTTTCAAACATCAGAAACACTCAAACATTGTTTTAGTACGTTTTTTGATTAATTTTCTTAATTAATGAAACTAAAAAATATTTTGGTTATTGTTTAGAATCACGGCTTTTGCCAATTTTAGAGATAAATGGTTTATTCTTTTTGGATCCAAAAAGAGAAAATCTTGGGAATTTCCTAGGAATAAGTCCCAAGAGTTTCCCAGTAGTGACTTTCGGGAAAGTCCCGGGACTGATTCCAAAAATCAGACAAATTACTATTATTTAATACTTTGTTATATTCTTGTTTAAGTTATAATTCTATATTTTTAATTTCAATCAGTACTTAAATACAATTTGATAATTTCAAAATTAGGGAGAAACTGCATCTTCGTAGGTAAATTCTGTTAACAGTTGGGCCTTTCTTTTTTATTAAGAACTCATGTTTCTAAGTTTTTTTTACAATATTCAAAATAGGAAATATTTGATTAACTTGAGCATCTGTTGGTAGTGTAATACATGCAATGCAGACTGAAAATATATCTCAAAAATTGTTTCACTTAGCTACATCGGCCTCTAATGATATAATGCCTCAACAAAATTTTTATCAAATAATAAAAAATGTAGAAAAAGAATAAATTTTTTTATTTAAAAAAATATAAAAGATTTTGTTCAGTGACTCAAATTTACTAGGTATTAGTTTATGTAAAATTTGAGTAGAATTTACAATATTAGCATAATAGACCCGCGCTGTGAATGAGCTAAACTGTTTGTGCTTTTTATAAACAGGTAAAAGTTGATTTTTGTACGAAGGGTGAGCTTTAAAAAATTGTAATACCTACCAATAAAAAGCACAAAATTATGAAACATTTGTTTTTAAAAATTATTGCGTTTTACAATAGGTGAGGTGCTGGCTGTACGTTTAGCTAGCACCTCATCCTTATAAATAAAAAAAATTATTTATCAATGAGCACAAAATTTTTCAACTAGGCACAAAATTAGCACATACATGGAGAGAAAAATCAAGCGTTTTTAGTATGGACAGTTAACCTTATTTAGTAAAAGAATGCACATGCGCAATAGGCGTAAAATTTCTGCTGTATTTGTATCAATTTCTACAGCCGGCTGAAGCTAGCGGTTGCGCTCAGCACCCTCCCATAGGCGCCAACCACAACTATTTCTAAACTGTGTTCCCACATCAAATTAAGTAATTTTCGATCGTTTGGAAGCAAAACCGAATTGAAAATGAAACTGATATCATCCAATAAAAGTAAAACAATAATAAAAGAAGCAAAAATTAACAGTTAAACAATAAAATTGTTATAAATAATAATAAGTACTTACGAAGATATCTCAGTTTTCTTAGAGTAAATTCGAAATAAGAAAGATTTGAGGGGTAAGAAAACGATTTAACTTTTTAGAATTGTAGTTTATACATCGGTGATCAATTTTAAAAAATTAAACAATCAAAATTGTTATAAACAATGGCCATCACCGAGCAACATTTTTCTAAATTTTGAATTTTTTTAAGTAAATTCGAAATAAAAAGAAATCTGAGGGGTAAGAAAACAATTTAACTTTTTAAAATTGTAGTTTATACATCAGTGATCAATTTTAAAAAATTAAACAATCAAAATTATTATAAACAATGGCCATCACCCAGCAAAATTTTTCTAATTTTTCGTAATTTTTTAAGTAAATTCGAAATAAAAAAAAATCTGTGGGGTAAGAAAACGATTTAACTTTTAGAAATAGTTGTTTAAACATCGGTGATCAATTTTAAAAAATCAAACAATCAAAATTGTTATAAACAATGGCCATCACCCAACATCATTTTTCTAATTTTTTGTAATTTTTTAAGTAAATTCGAAATAAAAAAAAATCTGTGAGGTAAGAAAACGATTTAACTTTTAGAAATTGTTGTTTATACATCGGTGATCAATTTTAAAAAATTAAACAATCAAAATTGTTATAAACAATGGCCATCACCCAGCAACATTTTTCTAATTTTTTGTAATTTTTTAAGTAAATTCGGATTAAAAAAAAATCTGTGGGGTAAGAAAACGATTTAACTTTTAAAAATTTTTGTTTAAACATCGGTGATCAATTTTAAAAAATTAAACAATTAAAATTGTTATAAACAATGGCCATCACCCAGCATCATTTTTCTAATTTTTTGTAATTTTTTAAGGAAATTCGGAATAAAAAAAAATCTGTGGGGTAAGAAATCGATTTAACTCTTAAAAATTGTTGTTTATACATCGGTTATCAATTTTAAAAGATTAAACAATCAAAATTGTTATAAACAAAAAATGGCATCTACAAAAATATCTTAGATTTTTACTTTTTAGAGTAAATTCGAAACAAAAAATTCTTAGTGGGAAAAAAATTATGAGATTTTCTTGTAATCAAAATTTAAATTTAAGCAATTTGAATTGTTTTAAAAATTGTTAGGAAGTAGCTTACTCTTTGTATGACCCAGAACTAACGACGTGGACGTGATAAGCAACTAGTTCCTCTATTTTTTTTTTGTTTTTTATTTTTTTTTGTGTTTTTTTATATTATTTTTTTTTAATATAATGTTTTACATTTTTAGAAAATATTTTTTCTTGGTTCATTTTTATTATTCTAAATTTAAATGTTCTGTTAATTTGATTGAATTTGAGTAAAATAAAAATAAAATTTTTGTGAAACTGCAATGCATTATGTGTAGCATTTGTCATCATAGTCTTTACCTTCTGAATCTTCCGACTCCATGTCCTTTTCGTCATTATCTTCATCATCTGAAACATCAGATTGTATAGTTTGTTCTTTGTAATTTTTAACTTTTATGGTATCGGAATTTATGCTTACGTTCAAATTTGATAATTTCGAATTCAAAACTGTTTTTGTTTTTGTTAAATTATCTTTTTGTTGTTTTGGTTCGTTGTTACTGAATTTGTTTTTAACCTCATTGTATAAATGCTTAATTAATTGTATTGTTGATGTTCCACACTTTTCATTTTCAATTACATCCAACAAATTACTTTTATTAACCGACAGATTAGCTCAGTCGGATAGGTGCCTGGCGTTGGTGGTCGTTTAAGGACCAAGGGTATAAGTACCCTTGGTTCGCGCCCACTTGGCTTGGTATTTTTCCGGCACGTGAGATAATCTGAGCGGGAGGTTTGACGTCGAGGTATAATGATGTGCACCGTCGATTATTGTCCGGTACACACCATTAGAACTCGACTGTCGATAAACCGGTTGTACTCAGAGAGGTTTTCTACAGTTTCCCTCTTCTCTGGCGAGAAAACCCATTGACGGGTGGTCCAGGCGTAATGCGAGTACTCCTAATAAAGTCGGCTGTAGGCGCAAAATTAGGTTAATATATAGAAAATTTCTAAAGTAGAATGGTTATGCTTAATCCAAAAAAGTATTTCTCGGGGACTCTTGTCGAAGTGCGTAAGGCCAATAGGGCAGGAGTATAAACAATAAAAAAAAAAAAAAAAAAAAAACCAATTATTTGATTACACACGGAAAAAAATTAATCTCTAAACTTGAAATAATATTAATTTGAAGTCCAATGAAATATAAGTGTATCTAAATTAAACATTATAGTCACAATTACTGTGATAAGTTGTGTTTGATTCTGTCAAACTTTATACCAGAAAACGCCATAAATTCACATCTCTGATTTAGAGATTTGTTAATTTCACAACTTTTTTATATGAATTAGGTACATTGTGTTTTAAGTTAATCAGTGACAAAAAAGATTTAAACCATTTTAATTAATTAAGTATTAATTTTATCTTCAAATATCCAAATAAAAGCGAAGGTCTGTGAAGGAAGGTCTGTGAAATTTTAAGGTTACAATTGTCGCCCGACAAAATACGGCACTGACTGATTTAAATGACGTGAAATAGGTAAATAAACATTTTTCAACCACTTTTTCTCTAAACACAGACACTTTTTACAAAATAGGCCAACATACAATGGGTAAGAATCTTCTTAATAACCTAAATTCAAAAGATTGTTTAAATTCATGCAGAAACGCGGTTGTCAAGCGGTTGTAAAATGTAAAATTGGAAATGATTGGAAAGTAATGTAATGACAGACAACAAGAAGCGGATTACTGCCAGTCGCCAGAAGAGGGCAGAAGCATGCAGAGAGCACAATGGTCCAGCTGTTATATTCTTAGCATTACATCACTTTCTAATTTTACATTTTACAACCGCGTTTCTGCATGAATTTAAACCATCTTTTGAATTCAGGTAATTAAGAAGATTCCTACTCGTTGTATGTTGGCCTATTTTGTAAAAAGTGTCTGTGTTTAGAGAAAAAGTGGTTGAAAAATGTTTATTTACCTATTTCACGTCATTTAAATCAGTCAGTGTCGTATTTTGTCGGGCGATAATTGTAACCTACAAATTTTACAGACCTTCCAACGCCGTTAAAACAAAAAAATGAAATAAAAATATAAAATTCGTATTGTGTTTTAAAAATATCCAACTACTTTTTTATACTTGTCAATGTATAGTTCATACAGGGAAAACAATATAAATATTTTGTGAATAATTCTCACTCTAAATTGTGATAAATTATAAATTCTTATTACATCGAGTTATTACAAAAATTAGAATTATATAAATATACGACTAAAATTTTTAATATTGTTTATTCAAATAATATATTAGATTTGAATTTATTCAAGTAAGTTGATAGTTTAGAACATATGTTCCATATGTCATAAAATTTGAGATTCCTAATATCATTTTTAGGCATAAGAAATACGTGTTCTTCACAATACTAATATTCGGATTAGATATAATACCAAATTTCAGTTTTAGTGATCTGCTTACATCTTACGTCCGATTCCAGTAATAGTTTATGCCTAAATCTCAGATTTAATCTCTAATTTAGAGATTAATTTTTTTCCGTGCACATAAAAATCTTAATACCAAACTTGTAGAAAATAGAAAATTAAATACTAGAGATTAAATAAATTTGGCAAATCAGCTAGTTTATGCAAAAATAGTGTGAGGAACACTAATTTTTAATCATTTTGAAATTTTCTATTTTTTATGTTTAAGGGTGGAGTCCCATGGCACCGTTTTGCGTTGCGTTTTGTAACTAGGCCATGAGTGCAAATATAGCAAACATATATCTTCATCTCTCTCACACTCATTGCCTAGTTACAAAACGCAACGCAAAACGCTGCCATGGGACTGCACCCTTAAAATAAAATTCTGGAAACATTTTGTTGAGCATTAATTTTATGCTTTTGAGATCCCTTAGTTGCCTTTGTTTTTTTGGGAGGCGGCGATTCTATTGGAGAAGTTCGAATTTCCAAAATGTCATGGTCGCTTGCTGGTGTTACTTCTTCTTTGACGGTTTCCATATCTTCGGATTTTGTTTCCAGAAACGAAACTAATGCCGATGCACCCTGTTCTGTCTGCTCAATTTGTTTGGATGTTAAAACTGAAAAAAAATGTAAATAAAGATTTTATAATATACAATGCGATATTGTTAGAGTATTTTATAGATTGCTTACCTTCACACTGTTCAGAAGACTCTTGAAATTGGAGAACATCGTCGATTGAAAGAAGTTTTTGATTTGGTGAGAATTCTTCCAGCAAACCGGGTGGAAAAATAGGACTATCTTTTAAGGGGATCCCACTTATCGACATTGCAGATCTAAAATGATTAAAAATCTGCAACGACCGTTTCTTGGAAAATATAAGATATTATTACCTATAAATTTGGAAAACTCATTTTTTATCATGAATACACAGGATGAGTATTTTATTTGTTGTAATTATTTGAAAAAAATTATTGTTAGAAAGTTAAATATGGGCAGTTTCCCTGTAACACATCTTTGACTACTAGCTCAAACTGCAACGACCATTTCTCGAAAACAACGAAACAAAATAATTTTTCCATTTGGGAAATTTAATTTTGTAGGAAAATACGGAGGATGAGACTCATTTGCCATTCAGGAATAAATAAAAACTTTATTTTTTGTAAAGTGTATATGTGACAGCTGTTCGGTGGCACTTGATATTTAATTTACTAGCATTAACTTTTCTTTAACAATTTGAACAAAATAAATCTCTCTCATTGTGTGTCTTCATCACGAATGAATTTTTACTCAAAAAGAAAACATTATATTTTATTGTTGTTAATTTAAAGCTAAAAATAATCAAAATTTGTCAGTTTTGGAACCTTTGGCGTCATCTCTTGGTTCTATGAACTACTAAAAGCTGTCACATGTGTTCTTCTTGTTGTAAATTGCTATACAAAACAGTTTACATAAATTAAAGTTTTTTATTGTTGTTTTCATATGTAATGAATCTTATTATGTGTATTTTTTATTAAAATTAAGTTTGCTAAATGGAAAAATTATTTTGTTTTGTTGTTTTCAAGAAAAGGTCGTTGCAGTTTGGGCTCTTTGAAACTGACCATATTTAATTTTCTAACAATATATTTTTTTTAATAATTACAACAAATAAAATACTCATCCTATGTATTTATAATAAAAAATGACTTTCACAAATTTATAGGTCATAATTCCTTATATTTTTCAAGAAACGGTCGTTGCAGATTTTTAACCATTTTTGATCTGCATTGTCGGTATGTAGGATCCCCTTAAGCTTTGATTCATAACCGCCGGGGCTATCGATGACTCTGAATTCTCCATTGAAATTATTTTATTACCCACTTGGTCAAAGAAGATAGCTTCATTATTAAATCCTGCCAAAGATTGTGACTTTTCTTTTTTTTTTCTTACTCTTTCTTTTTCTTGCAGCTGGTATTGGCACATACTTTTCTGGATCTTGTGCCTGCTCTTCATAAGCTTTACGTCGTTGTTCCGTTCTACGTTTACTTTGACTTGGCTTCTTAACTTTAATATTACCTTTATCCTTTTCAGCATCCATAATACACACGCAATTGTATATAATTATACCAACAATGTGAATAAGTGCAATCGGAAAATAACTGATTCGTTTTACGTTCGATGAAAAGACTAGAACTACTGAAATTAATAAAGAGGTTAAAGTGTGGCGCAGAGAAATTGTTAGTATTTGCCGCTAGGAGAGAAATCTACTTTACCTTGCAACCAAGTAAACATTGAAGGCGCGAATTTCAAATTGAAAAAGGAAACTGCATATTTAAATATATTTTAAATACTTAATAAAAAGAATCGAAATGAAATATAAAATCAAATTCATATTGATAGTAACACAGCCCCACAAAAAAGAAAAATACCCTGCGCGAAAGTCCACAGTACCATACTCCTATGTATTTTGATGCGCTAAACTCGAATCCGAAGTCAGATTTGCTCCATCACGTCAGGATTTTTTTCTAACCTCAAAAAACATGTGAGATTTTATGTAATTTATGTAAAATACAAAATTTTTTGAAAATTGATTAGATTTGTCTCAAACTTGTTTCTCGGGGGTTTTTAAGATCGCTGATTACGAATCTGCAGTCAGTTTTTAAAAATTCAAAATGGCGGATGCAATATTGCGGACAAATTTAAAAAATTTGTTGGAATTTCACTTTACTTGGTATATAGGGGTTTACGGGGTCGCTGATTACAAATTTGCAGTCAGATTTTAAAAATTCAATATGGCGGATCCAATATGGCGGTCATTTTTTCAAAAATTGATTTATTTTGCATTAAAATGGGTATTCAGTGGTTTTTCGGATCACTGATCACAAATTTTAAATCAGACTTTAAAAATTTTTAACAACTGGTCCAATATGATTTGATATGCAAGCATTTTGGGAGTCGGTGAATTTAAAAGTTTCGAAAAGTTTGTTGGTAAACATTTATGCAGCAGGAAATGCAGTTTGTTGGTAACCTGAATGCCTAAATTAAAAGGTATTTATCGAGACGACATCTAGGAACATATCTAGAGAATTAGGCATAATTTCTGGATGAAGTTCAATTCAACAATTGCAGAATTCCTGTCTATCGTAGTAACGAAGCCAGCGAAGGCGCGCTGCCTTGCAGGGGGACGTTAGGGTGTGAGGATGATACATAGTGTGTCCGACGACGAGTTGACAATGTCCTTGTCAAAGTCGGAAAGCTCTCATACTTAGGCCTAGGGAGGTATGAGAGTTATCACCCCTAGGACGATGGACTCGCCTGCGATCGGACCAGGATCCCTAGCGTGCAGGCATTTTCCTAAATATCATGGCTTTCAAATATCAAAACAATACAAAACTTCAAACGCTTCAAAAGTTATTTTTGGAGTGTCAACGTCACAACATACATTTGACAGCAATGCAAATATATTTTGTTACGTATGCAGACAATTTGTTATCCCGAAAAATTGCAAATTAATTAATAAAAACATTAAAGAAATTTACAAAGATTGTTTTTATTTTGAGATAGTCAATCAGAATGAAAAATGGGTTCCACATATAATCTGCAGTTCCTGCTACACAATGTTAACTCGTTGGAATGATACGAAAGAGGATAAACACCTGAAGTTTAAAAAACCAACATTGTGGAAAAAACCATTGAATCGAGAAGATTCAAAATTTTTTTTTTTTTTTTGACTTTTGCATGACCAATGTAAAGGGCTATAATAAAAATAATAAAAAGAATATAATTTACGCATGTGTAGTATCTGTGACAAAACCCGAAATT